>NC_079318.1:53396729-53719943 GCF_029931775.1 Euleptes europaea | reverse complement strand
GTCCTGAGGACTCCGTGTCTCCCCGACATTGTCCAAGCGCAGGTCACTTTTCGTGATGCCACTGTCGCAGGAGTCTGTCTTCTTCAGGGTGGCTTCTCCTGCTGCTCTTGCTCTCTCTGGCAACGTTTCCATGGATTCTGCTTTGGAGACTTTGTTCCAGTCTTCTCCCTTTCCACAGGCATCTTTGAATTTGGTCCAGCCTTTGCGCTTTTGAAGATCCCCAGTCACTTTGGTACCTGCATATTCTGAGGGAGGGGCTTGTAGTTTTGCTTGGTCAGACGCACCAGATGTAGAAGCAGACTGATAGGCGATGGGTGTTGCAGGACTCTCCCTGACAGTTACAATGCTAGCTTTTACAATGGTGCGTGAAGAATGGTCTCCCAGAATGTTGCCTTTTTCCACATCTAGGTCATCTCTGCCTCTTTCTGCTGCTAACCGGGCTTCCTTCTGCTGCCTAAATCTTTGAAAGAGCCGACGGACGGGATGGTCAGGTGGCAGAACTAAAGGTGCCTCATTCTTCCTTTTCATCCTTTCTTCTTCTTCCCGTTTGACATCACTGATCTTCCGGAATACAATCTACAAAGAAGAAACATCACACTCAAGATTAGCAAGTTGCACACCTGAGCCATCACCGGAGGTTAAATCCTTCATACTCCATAGTTTCTGATCCCATGGCTGCAATATCTCAGTTGGCTGAATTTTGGTTCAAAGTGGATTTTCAGACTGTTTGGAAAAAGAGAATGTTTACCCCCAAAACAATGTAATATAACCCACTATTGCAAATGGTGTTATTGACTTGGGGTACAGCTTCACTTCAATGGTCTCCATCAGCTCCTGGTCAATGCCGTGGCTGAAGGATGAAACTAGCATTTGTAAATGTGCATTCAGATAAAAACCTGCTCACCACCAGTCTGCCAATCCTGATGTTCCGATGGGAGCATACAACTATCAGAAGGTTCTCAGAAAGCAACTGGGCTCCTGCCAGATTCCCTGAACACAGTCCTCAGCAAGAAGGCTTGTACATTTCCCAAATGAGGCAGAACAGGTTGGGGGAGTTAACTGGCTCTCTGCCAACTTTCCAAGCACCAGTACGCTACTAATAGGTTTGCACTGAGGAGGGGAAAGGGGTATGTGGTGGGGCAGATGGCGAAATGTGCATGTGGGGTTAAACAGAAGCCTTTGTAATACTGTTCTACTCATTTTTAAAATACCAAATAAACCGCCACTCCGATTTGCATTTGAATGGACATAATGGAAACGTTAGTTTGAGGTTCTGATATAATCAGTGCTACTGTATTCTAAAGAACTCTGAGGCATCGTGCACAGGGCCATGCCTGTTATTGTTAAACCAAATTTGTTTTTACATTTTTTTCCATTGCACAAGGCTTTGAATATTTAATTAACAGAAAAATGACTCACATGTTAAGCAGAAATAAAAGCTCCTCACTCAGCCCCAAAGGCTTGTCAGACTGACTCTTTCACCAATCCACCTCTCACAGAGTCCCTGATTTACTCAATCCCATCATACCTCAGAGCCCATACTCATGAATCACATTAATCTACTACCGCAGTGAATAGCTGTTGTCAAAGAACCATTTATTTTATTTTACTTTTTTTACCCCGTACCTTTCTCCTCAAAGGGGATCTGAAATGGCTTCCTCCATTCTTCTCCTCTCCTCCATTTTATCCCAGCTTGAACTCTGTGAGTTACATTAGGCTGAGAGTAGCCTGAAGGATTGGGGTCACTGGGGATGTGCGGGGGGAGGTAGTTGTTAATTTCCTGCATTGGGCAGGGGGTTGGACTACATGACCTTGGTGGTCCCTTCCAACTCTATGATTCTACCCAGCAAATTTCCACTGCAGAGTGGGGAACCCAGATCTCCCAGATCCTTGTCTGACATTTTTAACCACTACACCATGCTGGTTCTCATTTGGGCTCCAGTAAAAAGGTAAAGGTCCCCTGTGCAAGCACCGGGTCATTCCTGACCCATGGGGTGGCGTCATATCCCGAAGTTTCCTAGGCAGACTTTGTTTACGGGGTGGTTTGCCAGCGCCTTCCCCAGTTGGGCTCCAGAGGGCAGCAATAATATTTGCAAGGGTAGATCGCCTGGGTTGTTTCTCACCCACATGCCATCCTTTCAGGGGGGACAAGTAGCATTGGCATGGGAAGGATTTAGTTGGCGCTTGTGATGGACTCTTGCATTATCACCCCTGCAACATGAAGCTTGACCAAAGGGAAGCTGTATGTATGGTTCAGTCCTCTGCTGATCAACCAGACATGCTTCACTGAGGCTGTTCTTATCTACTCCCTCTCCTGATACTTCTAGAATCTCCAGCCTGTCACCTGCCTGTAATATCAGTCCCTCAGTTCCCTCACCAGACCCTGTCACTGCACCAGAGCAGGAAAGAAAAAATGAACCAAAATGGATTGAGATGAAGAATCCCTCAGATCTGTAGTTGTTTTAGGGAGCAGTCCTAACCAGGTCTACTCAGAAATCAGTCCCATCTTACTCCCAGGAAAGAGTCCTTAGACAGCCAATCCCCCGAGTGCTGTTAGATGGACAACTAGAAACAGCAAGAGGAAGTACTGTTTGGGCACCTATATGACTCCAACTCCAAGAAGACTCAGCAGGGGTATGATAGCCAGTTTACTATAATATCACCTAATTAAATATTAGTAATGCAGTACGAAATAACCTTCATGTTATAAATTTTAATTAAAAAAAAACAAATACACTGAGCAAACCAGTAAATATCCACCCAGATGTCAAAGAAGCATCTATATTAAGATAGCTCTAACAGGAACACAAAATAATAAGACTTTATGCTTCCCCTGCTGATGCTAAATCTACTTGATATTCTTCTCAATGCAGGGCAGGCACACAAACAAATAGCTTTGTTAATTTCTGCTCTTTAGAGAAGTAGGGGAAGTTGTCAGTGAGAGAATAATTCAAGAGCTGACAAATGGGAAATGAGTTTTTAAAGCGAGAGAGAGGGAGGGAGAGAGAAATTTTATTCTCACATACTTTTGCACTTCAAGGGGAATACCAGACATAAACTAGCAAGGGCATTAGAAACAGTACAGTTTCTTTACACATTTACGTATTTATACAGGCATGCGGGACTGAGCAGAGTTCCATGTTGCCCACAGTGCAGAAAGGATAAAATGCGCACCGCTCTCATTTAGGGCCTTTGCAGACAATAAATCCAGTCCTGCTAAAACCAGTCATAAAGGTTCCACCAAAGCCAATGGAACCCTTTTGTTGTGACAAACTTTTGATGAATTACAATCCCCATCTACTGCCCCATTAAGTTTTTGCCATTTCAGTAGAATACCACTACTCAAACCAATAACCAGAGAAAATGGTAACGAGTATTCCAGCCGTTTCATATTTTCTAGTATGGGGTGGTGGCCACAAAAAGTTTTTCATATCATCACATTTGTTAATACTTTTTTACGTACTTTGGTTGTAGCCCTCTCCTTTCTCACAGAGGCTTAAGGATGCAGAATAACATTAGACATCAAATGAACAATGCAATTGGACAGGGATTACAGAATTAGTACACAACAAGTGGAGACCCACAGGAAACTTGTGAGAGCAGCTCTCCCATTCCCACCTTTGCTTCCTCTCCTCCCCACCTGATTCTCTCAGTCTCTCACTCTTTCTCCCTCCTACCGCCCCTTTTTTTACTCTCTCTCTCCTCCCTGCTTGTCACTCTCTCCCTCTTTCTGCTCCCCCATCCCATCACAAAGTGGGCAATGTGGGTATAGTACCCAGTGCCCAGGCCTACCCTGTACAGATGGAAACGATCCAAGCAGGTTCTGTCTGACAGATGGAACTAGGGTTACCAGCTCTGGGTTGGGAAATATCTGGATATTTTGAGGGTGGAGTTTGAGGAGGGCGGGGTTTGGAGAGGGGAGGGACTAGAGTCCAAGTCTATGCTGCATACCTATTCTCTCTAGTATCAGAGGAGCATGCCTATTATTTTAGGTGTGGTGGAACACAGGCAGGATGCTGCTGCTGCACTCGTCTTGTTTGTGGCTTCCTAGAGGCACCTGGTTGCCAACTGTGTGAACAGACTGCTGGACTTGATGGGCCTTGGTCTGATCCAGCAGGGCCTTTCTTATGTTCTTATGTAACTGGCAGTGGCGATTTTCTCCAGGGCAACTGATTTCTATCGCCTGGAGATCAGCGGCTTTCCACAGCACCTCTTCCCACCTCCGCATTCCCTGTGTCTGGGTGGCAATGATTCTAACACATTGTTTATTGCATATGCCATGTTGTTGATTGTATCCACTCAGTCTGTGTAATCCACCTTGAGTCCCTGTGAGAAAGGTAGACTATAAATATTGTAAATACAATAAAGATTAAAAAATATAAAAGAGAAGGAGCATGTTGGTGGATAAGAACTTTGCATGTATTGTTCATGGCGGAAGATGCAGGTTCACATCAATCCCTATGTACCTTACCCACCTGTTCAGTATACATGCATAAGATAGAGGCAATGGGCGGTGGTCGAGTGACAGTAACAGAGGAAATCTGTGTCAGTTCACTGTCGTGTACTTTAGTTTCAGTAGAAAATTTATTTATTTATTTTCTTATGTATTTATTAATTTATCTTAAACACTTTCATGCCGCCTTTCCACCCAATCAAGGTCCACAAGTCAGCTAACATAAAAACATTTAAACAATTACAATGCAGTTAAAATACAAAATTCAATTTAAAACACATAAACAAACAACACTAGAAGGAGGGCCAATAACCATTACTTCAGATATGCCAGATGAAACAAAAAACTCTTTACTTGCTGATTAAATATACCAATAAAGGGAGCCAGACGAACCTCGCTAGGAAGGGAGTCCAAAGGTTTTGGTGCCACGATGGAGAAGGCCCTTTCTTGGGTCACCACCCATCTAGCCTCAGATTGCAGGGGCAATCGAAGCATGGACTCTTGATGATGACCACAGTGAGCTGGTAGCTTCATATGGGAGAAAGTGGTCTTTAACGTATGTTGGTCCCAGGCTATATAGGGCTTTATAAATCAATACCAGTGCCTTCAAATGAGCCCAGAAGCAAATTGGAAAGCCAGCATAGGTGGGCCAAGACTAGAGTGATATTAGGGTTGCCAACCTCCAGACAGTAGCAGGAGATTTCCTGCTATTTCAACTGATCTCCAGCCAATAATGATCAGTTCACCTGGAGAAAATGGCTGCTTTGGCAATTGTACTCTATGGCATTGAAGTCCCTCCCCTCCCCAAACCCTGCCCTCCTCAGGCTCCGCCCCCAAAACCTCCCGCTGGTGGCAAAAAGGGACCTGGCAACCCTAAGTGATATGGTCCCTATGACTCACTCCAGTCAACACTCTGGCAGCAGCATCCTGTACAGTTCTGGGGCAGCCCCACATAGAGAGCAATACAGTAATCTAGTCTACATGAGGCCTAAGGAGTTAAATCAAAGTGTTAAAGAAATGTTTTTAAGGAAGGAACAGAGGAAGTACTGTGTAGGTATTCTGAAAGGGAGTTCCAGGTATAAGGGGAATCAAGGGAGAAGGGGTAGGAGGAAGGAGACCTTCAACTTGCTGATGGTGGTGAAGCTGGTTGTTATTAGAGCTTACAGGCATTCATTCTGGGCTTTCTTCCTGCCTCCACCCCACGTTTGTATTTTTTTTAAAGTAATTTGAATGTTTGCTAAGAAAGAGAGATGCAAATTGCTGTTTTGGATGAGCTGTTTTTCTGATGCTGCAAGACGAAAGAGGGTGCAAATACACTTGGTGGGAATCATCAGAATCCAAACAAAGGAGGTAATTTTCACTTCAGCTCTTTTAATTAAAATTTTGCATTAGATATCTGATACAAGACAAATTGTCTTTGGTTTTGTACTACATGGCCCTATGCAGGGGCAGCAGTAAATAAGAGATCAGAAACATTTCAGGCATCCGAGCTGCCAGTCTTTTGTGGCAAAGGCTTTTATAATCAGGGTTTACTGTTTTGTTCTTATCTCAGCCTCTATTTCTGGATGTGAGCTCTTCATTTGGATTTCCCTACACAGAGCGTTAATGAGCCATCCAGTGTGCATATTAGAGTTGGCATCAACATTTTGCTTAAATTGAAGTTCAAAACAAATGCAGACATTCATGCTTAGACAAAATATCTGAGGAGTTTTAAGGAAAGCCAAGAGAGAGTTCTAAATCAATGAAATTATCTCAGTGGGATTTTACACATCTTTGATGCATATTATTTTGTTAATCAGACAAGGGACAGTTGTATTGCTTCATAAAGGAATGGAGTTCTGGTTTGAAACTTCAGTCCAACCAGCTTTTTATACACCTGCAAAGCCCCATTAATTGATTTTAAGGGGCAATGGACTGCAATTATAATTATCTGCCATAAGGTGTAGTGATTATCACAGATTTATAAGTGTTTAAAAGGGGATTAGGCAAATTCAGGGGGAATATCTGTTTGCCTTGAGAGTTGACCAGAACATTCAAATTCAGATGCAAATTCTGAATACTGTTTGCAGGGGGAAGAAGCAGGGAAGGGCTGCTGGTTGCCCTTGTGAGCTTCCTGGCCACTTTGGGAAACAGGACACTGGACTAATGGAACCATTGCTACGATCCAGCAGAACTCTTCTCGTGTTCTTAGTGTTGCAAACACTAAATTAATTCCCAGAATCTCTGGACCCACGTGGAGTAATAGCCAGGAGGCTGCAGTGGGAAGGGGGCGGAATTGTTCCCTAAGTCTTTGTCTGTCAGTGGAGCTCTGCTCACACAAAAGGCAGGAGGAAGCAATTTCACTCCCTTTCCACTGCAGCCTCTCTTTCCCAGGAATAAACTTTCCTGGGGCCAGAAATGGCTGCTAGGAGGAAAGCTGATCAGCAACCATTAATTCATTCCACTGATGGATCACATGAAACCATCCGTAATCTTTTTTTCTAAACTTAAAAAAAGTTTTGGTCTTTCCTCTTAGGGAAGGCGCTTTTGATCATTTTGGCTGTCTTTTTAGGTGCCTTTCCTGATGCATTCTGGTCTCTTTTATACACCAAGAAGTATGATACTCTGTATTTGTCAGATAGCAAAACATGACAATGAACAGTATATCCATTGCATTCCAAAATGCTTCCCTTCTTCTCCTCATCACTAAATGATAGCATTACCAGAGAGGAATGCTTATGACATATCCCAAACACCATTAGTTCTATTTTCTTAGACCTCTATGCTAGTTACTCATTTGCATTTTATTACCCTGTCTAAATAAAATTGGTTTAAAATAATAAAAAAAATCAACCAAAAATAATCATAGAAACATAGAACTGGAAGGGACCTCAAGGGTTATCTAGTCCAGTAGACTGCCTGTCATAAACCAGAGCCCATACCTTCTCTGTTGTACCTCCTGCTTTGTGGAATGGGCTCCCTGAGGAGGTGAGGTGTGTCTTTAGACATTTTCAGAAGATACGGCAGATCAGGGGATCTGTGATGACTACCTTTATATCCTGCATTTTGTTCTCAAATAAGGCCCCCTTCCCAGTTGGTCTCCCTTCAAGGTGCTAACCACACCCAGACCTGCTTAGTTTCAGCAAGGCTGCTTCAACATGTGCGCTTTGAGACTAAGAACTGAAACCATCATCTATGTGATGATATTCACACAAACAGGAGAAACAGAAACTCTGGCCCACATGTGTCTCCTTCCGTTTCCTTTGTGCCAGGGTTGAATCACAATATAGCAATAACAGAAAGACAACTAGGGTTGCCAACCTCCAGGTAATAGCAGAAGATCTCCTGCTATTACAACTGATCTCCTGCCAATAGAGATCAGTTCACCTGGAGAAAATGGCCATTTTGGTGATTGGACTCTATGGCATTGAAGTCCCTCCCCTCCCCGAACCCCACCCTCCTCAGGCTCTGCCCCCAAAAACTCCCAATGATGGCGAAGAGGGACCTGGCAACCCTAAAGACAACAGATTTCTGCATATCCTGTGGATCAGCTACCTCCCTTTTCAACATTTGAAAAATGTTCACATCTGAAAGCACACAGTAGAAACAAGGAAGAATAACAATAGCCACTTTTCACCAAAGGCCTTTTCTACTCAAGGAAGGTGCTACTAATATTAAAGTGCCAGCTCTGGGTTGGGAAATACCTGGAGATTTGGGGGTTGGAGCCTCGGGAGGGCAGGATTTGAAGAGGGGAGGGACCTCAGCAGGGTATAATGCTGTAGAGCCCACCCTTCAAAGCAGCCATTTTCTCCAAGGGAACTGAACTTGGTTGTCTCAAGATCAATTGTAAAAGCAGGAGATCTCCAGCTCCCACCTGGGAAGTTTGGGTTGTTTGCTTCAGAAAGCATGAAAACCTTTTCAATTTATTCAATTTATTTATTTACTTCAATGTTACAGAAAAGACACTGTTCACCTATGGCTAGGGTTGCCAACCACCAGGTACTAGCTGGAGATCTCCTACTATTATGACTGATCTCCAGCCAATAGAGATCAGTTCACCTGGAGAAAATGGCCACTTTGACAATTGGACTCTATGGCATTGAAGTCCCTCCCCTCCCCAAACCCTGCCCTCCTCAGGCTCCGCCCCAAAAATCTCCCGCTGGTGGCAAGGAGGGACCTAGCAACTCTACCTATGGTGTGGGGGGGGGGGGTTATCTTGAGAAGGAACTTCCTATTGATTTGAAGGTTAGTTTCCCCTTGTGTAAAAACGTCTAGGATGGGAGTCAGGTCACTTGCAGTAAATACAACAAAGAACTTTGTACTATCTTAAAGACTAATAAATGTATTTGTAACATATGCTTTAAAGGGGTATGTAAACTGATGCCAAATAAATTTGTTAGCCATTAAAGTGTCACAAGCCTTTCATCAGTTAAAAAAAAATCCTACATGCTGAATGGCCACCGGAGTCCCTGTGTAGGAGGAATTAATGTACACTCTCTTTCCCCCCCCGTCTTTGCCTATTTTGATCCATTATCATTATTAGATAACATGTTCCATCTTCTTTGTCTTTTCCCTGTTTCAAATCTATGAAATATTTCCAGTTCACTCATTCTGTGGCTTTAATAATGTTTGTTGCCCCTGGCAGTAATGTTCAATACACTAGAGATGATACTTGAGTACTCAACAGAAAGTAATATTTTGATATTCAATTGCTTTGCCTTCATAATGAGCAGTTAATTAGTACTTCTGAGAGTGAGAGAGATCCTTGTAGCATACCAAGTTTCCTATAATTAAAACACTACACACCAATATTCCATTTGAGTGTCAACACGTTAGCTATGTCACTTATCTGAAGTAGGGTGTTTCCTCAGTGTTGCCAATTTCCCTCCATTACGAAGGTTAGAAGTGGGATTCGAGGCAAGTTACCTAGTGCCTGAATGAGGTGTTAGTTGGCAAGATTTCTAGCTTTCCTTTTATGAGGGAAAATAAGTCACTTGCAGTTCCAAAAATATAAGGGACAATATGCAGGTCACATTCTGTCCAATCACTCAAGTGACAAATAAACCTTTCAGTGTTCTGAGCATTGAGCAGGAAATCACTGTTACTGTGATTAAAGGAACCATTAATAACCTTGCTTAATTTCCCTACGTTGCATGTACTGACCAATGAAGACTCCCCTCCTTGTCAATTATAGCAATGATTTTGCTCTTGTAATTAGCATCTTATGTGGGAGGAAGCAGCAGGATTTGCTGGAGCAGTGCATTGCATTGTGTGGCCTTGTTATAATCAATCTACGGCAGCAGGAGCATTTATAAGAAGAAACCAACCTCTTTACTGTTTCTTCCTATTGTTACCTTACATACTGTTGCAAGCTGCTTTGCCGACAAGGGGAGATATAAAAGACACTCTACAGATATTAAGGAAAGGGGGACTGGCTTTGCTTGGGAAGCCAAAACTCCAAGGGAGCCAGAAAAGTCACACAGGTGCATGATGACACCTGTGCCTACACTCACATAAGGTATGAAAGAGGCTGTGGCTCAGTTTGTACAGCATCTGCTTGGCCTGCAGAAGGTCCCAGGTTCAATCCCCAGCATCTCCAGTTAATGGGACTAGGCAAGTAGGTGATGTGAAAGACCTCTACCTGAGACCCTGGAGAGCCACTGCCGGTCTGAGTAGACAATACTAACCTTGACGGGCCAAGGGTCTGATTCAGTATAAAACAGCTACATCTGGCCTCTGGGCATGCTATTGCAAGTTTCAGGCAAATGGACCTGAGTGGTGGGGGCAGCAATACAAGCAAATTCCTTTAAGAGGGCCTGTTGTACCTCATCATGAGGAAGTGTGGGTGCTCCCAAAGAAGCAACACCTGTAACCTGAACTGTGGGCATAACATTGTTCTCCTGCCCACCTTAAATGGCACCTCTGGTGCTAAAGCTCCTTTGGTAAAGCACGTCAAGGAATATACAAGCATTCAGAAACAGAATGTTGATTTATTAATGACTGGAAAAGTATTTTCCCTTAGGTACAATTAGTTTTGGATCAATTTCTGTAACATGAGGATTTCTGGATTTACATATTTATTTGTTTATTTAAAACATTTCTATGCCATCCTCCCACCCAACTCAGGGTCCCAAGGTAGTGAATATTAAATCATTACAACATTCAAAACATTAAACATTTCAAACCTTAAAACAGTGTTTGAACTACAGATACAGATGAAATATTTAAAACAATTAAATAAACATATAAACAAGGCTAATAAGAGTTATTGAAGAAATGGCAAACATAACAAGAAGGCTTCAACCACTAGCGGAAGACAACAATAGAGGGAGACAGAAATATTCTTGGGGAGGGAGTCCAAAGTTTTGGCACCATGACTAAGAAAGGTCCTTTCTCAGGTGGCCACCCTTTTAGCCTCAAGATGGCAGGAACATCCAAAGCACTTTCTGAAGATGATCGGAGTGAATGAGTAGGTTCACATGGGAGTGGGACGTCAGGTATGCTGGCCCAAAGCTGTACAGCATTTTAATGGTCAATACCAGCATCTTGAATTGGACCTTGAAGCAAATTGGGAACCAGATGGAACGAGACTGGAGTAATATGATCCCTATGACCCACTCCAGACAACATTCTGTTTGCACTTTTCTGCAAGTGTAGCTTCCAGACAGTCTTAAATGGCAGCTCCATGCAGAGCTCCATGCAATCCAATCTGGATGTGACCAGGGCATGCGCCAAAGTGGCAAGCTCTTTTTTGCCCAGGAAGGGCCACCGCTGGCACACCAGCCAAACCTGGTGAAAAACATCCCTGGCCACAGCTGCCACCGGTTTATCCAACAGGAGGCCCGGGTCCAGCAGCACCCCCAAGCTACGAACCTGCTCCTTTACAGGGAGAGCAACCCCATCCAGAACAGGAGACATCCCAGTTCCTGGGTCAAACCTTCCCCTCACCTGTAGCATCTCCATTTTGCCAGGATTAAGTTTCAGCTTGTTACTCCTCATCCATTCCAAAATTGCCTCCAGGCACCTGTTCATGGTTTCCACAGCCTTCTTGGGATCTGCTGACAGCACAAGATAGAGCAGAGTGTCGCCTGCATATTGGTGGCAATGCAACCCAAATTGCCATATGACCTTTACTGGGAGTTTCACACTTCTCATTCATGTTTTTAAAGAGTTAAGTCCTGGGAGGAAGGGCTCCTGCCTTCCCCCATCAAGCCATTTTCTCATTCAGAAACTGCATTTGGGGAGTTATTCCCCATGTGCACAAATACTCCACATGAAGCAAAAAAAGGGGGGAATAACCCTCCCCCAGTGTGTTTCCACATAGGAATACAGCTTGGGGGAAGGGCAAGAACCTTTCCTGCCCCCCCCCCCACCCATTGCATGGTTCTGAGTACATTTGGGCTCCCCTTTACTTTTTAAGGAGTCTTGTGGTGCAGAGAGGTAAGCTGCAGTACTGCAGTCCAAGCTCTGCTCACAACCTGAGTTCGATCCTGATGGAAGTCGGTTTCAGGTAGCCAGCTCAAGGTTGACTCAGCCTTCCATCCTTCCGAGGTCGATAAAATGAGTACCCAGTTTGCTGGGGGTAAAGGGGAGATGACTGGGGAAGGCACTGGCAAACCACCCCGTAAACAAAGTCTGCCTAGTAAACGTCGGGATGTTATGTCACCCCATGGGTCAGGAATGACCCAGTGCTTGCACAGGGGACCTTTACCTTTTTACTTTTTAAAAGCCATTCCTCACAGCTGCTGTGTGACTGCAGGGAACCTGAGTTTAAAAATATAAATGTGGGAGACAAGATGGGAGTGGGAGCATGATAAGTTCATTGTAGTTCACTTGCGTTTGTTAAAAACAGCAGTTAACATTTTTTTGAGTTGATCCTCAACAAAATGCCTGACAGACATTTTGGATTCCTTTTGGTTAACTACAGCGCTTAGAAGACAGCCTAATTTGGTGTTAATGAGACATGTCATATCAGTGGTGGAAAATTACAGTATTTTGAGGACCTTTTTTGGGCTGTTACAGCCTAGCATTATATACTCTTGCTTAGAAGTAAGGCCCACTGTGTTCAATGGGACATACTTAGGGTTGACAAGTCTCTCTTCACCACCGGCGGAAGGTTTTTGAGGTGGAGCCTGAGGAGGGCGGGGTTTGGGATGGGGAGGAACTTCAGTGCCATAGAGCTCAATTGCCAAAGCAGCCATTTTCTCTAGGCAAACTGATCTCTATTGGCTGAAGATCAGTTGGGATAGCAGAAGATCTCCAGCTAGTACCTGGAGGTTGGCAACCCTAGACATACTCCCGAGATAATGTAGCCAGGATTGCAACCTACGTATTTAATGGCTGGCATTCCTTCTTCTAACCAGCAGTACTGGGCCTCAAGAACCCAAGAGTTTTATTTGATAGCTAAAACTTTCTATAACTTAAGAACCAGACTGTATTAAATTTCAGAACAAGAGATAAGAAAACCCATTTGCAGAGTTGATGTTGCCAGTCCCCCTCCCATCTTCATCTGCACACCCCTTATTCCCAGCTTGAACATATGTACTGCGTGTACGTCATGGTGAGCAAGTCCCAGCCCCCATGAGGCAAACACAGAGCATGGGGACCAATCACCATGTTTAGTGTCTCACGATGGATCTTAAAACAATGTCAACTTTCAAGGAAGCTTTTTTTCGGAGAAATTGGCGAGTACAAAGCTGTCAACAGGAAGAAAGCAATTAAGCCACACCAGACCAGAAGACAAAGATGTCTCTCTCCATATTGTCTTTTACATGATATGCAATCACTGACCATAAATGCAATTCATATGTTAAGTGTCCTGTGACTGCCTAGAACCTCCAATTCAAACCTTCCCATTCTCCAAAAGTGCATGCCCAATATATAACTCAGCATCATTTCTCCTGTAATTCTTCTTTATAATTCAATTAAAAACTTCCCTTCTTGCTGCCCTTCCCTGCTAACTTGATAAGCACACTTCCAGTTCTATAGTCTTTTTCCAATAATTCACTCAATTCCCAAGTTGTTCCTTTAACCTCTGTTGCAATCCTTTGTTTCCTGAAAAGAACTCATGCAGTCCTATGGGCCTAAAAGAGTATAAGTGGACAGGCTTCAGAGCCAGTAATTTGAGTCTGATCCTGGCTACAAAGAATCCCAACAAACTGGATCTTTTTTTCTTCCACCCTGATTTCTACACAGACTAAGGGCCCATTCCTGAGAATGGGCCCAAAGCCCTTAGGAGGCCGACTACGGCCTCTGCCAGTGCAGGGGCCCACACCGACGGCGCCCAGAAGGCGCACACCGGTGTTAGTGACCCCAGCGCCGGCGTGCAGGGCCGGGCACCGCTCCCCGACTGCCGCCGCCTACCGCCGGCCTCCAGCTGCCGGCACAGGCTACGGCGGCAAGCCAGGAGGCATTCCGGCACCCTGGGAGCTGTTCCCGGGGCGTAACAGCACTGGCAGCGGGGCGGGGCCGACGTTAGTCGGCCTCCCAAGCACTTTCGGCTCAGGAACGCCCCTTTTTATTTTTGCAAAGATACGCCAGCTCCCGTGCTACCCGATGAGGGTTGCCTTTAGGAGGCAACACCGCTAGTTTGCCTCCAACGCCCGGCGTGGGCATTCCTTTCAGGAATGTGCTGTAGGTCAGGTATATCTTTGCCCTCCATCTTGATCTATCTATTTTCCAAACCATCCTGCACCACACGGAGAGCTGGTACTTTCCTCCTCTCTGCTTTTTCGGCCTCACATCTGGAAGACTGGAATTTCTGTCCCTAGGATTCCACTTCCCTGTCCTATTCCCCATTTCCCCCACATTTATACCTGTTGCTTAAAAGCAACTCCTGCTCCAAAATAGAGTAACTCTCCATTGTTTGTTGTTTCTGTTATATTATTAGTTTGGCTAAGGAATGTACTAGTTGTCTTTGCTTTGCTTTGCTATTTGCTAGTATTTGCTTATTGTCCCAAATCCCTCAATCAACTCCATTTTCCTTTTTTAAACCTTTAAATCTGTTTTCTGCCATCCTTTTCCTGCTGAAAATTGCTGCTCACAACCTCCTCTGTAGGTAAAAGATCCCAGTTTTCCACTCCCTGTAGAAACACACAAGCTGATTCCTCATGTTAATCTGAATGTATATTCATGTGTTTGTGTGATAACACTGAAACTCTACAGTTTAACATTACTGATAATTCTCTTGCTGATTAATAATTCATAAGGTTTCCCCCACTTAAATACCAGTTGCTGTGACTCCTTTACTATTGTCAGCAATGCTGATTCTATGGCCTTAAGCAGATGATGAGAGGGAGGGCATCTTGGCCATCTTCTGGGCATGGAGTAGGTGTCACTGGGGGTGTGGGGGGGAAATAGTTGTGAATTTCCTGCATTGTACAGGGGTTGGACTAGATGACCCTGGTGGTCCCTTCCAACTCTGTGATTCTATTATTCTAAATTAAGCACACACGGTCTTGCAATCCAGAGCACCTAGCTCACTCTTGGATTGCTGGCAACCTCTATCAGTTGCCTTTCTGTAAAGCATCTCTTAAAAGCCATTTATAATTAATTGTGCACCACCAAGTTGCAATCTACTCTTGCGGCCCCAGGACTAAGGGGTTTTTAAAGCAAGAGACCAACAGAGGTGGTTTGCCATTGCCTTCCTCTGCATAGCAATGCTGGTCTTTCTTGGTGGTCTCCCATCCAGGTATTAACTGTGGCCAACCCTGCTTAACTTCCAAGCTCTGTCAAGATCAGGCTATTCAGAGCTATTCAGACTGCTGAGAGGGTCTTTAGTCCCATAAAATTATTGCCTGCTTATCGCAGCATACCACCTACCCCTCCAATATACCTTAACTTACCTTTTTAAAAGCACTTTTGGGTTCCATACTGAGCCATATTTGGCTGTAGAGCCATAGTTTGCAGACCCCTGGCCTGGACTAATCACTTCCATTCTCTTATGGAGTCTGTTTTCAGCTGCAGACTCTGGTTGTAAACAAAGCCATGCTTTATAACCATAAAATTAAAACGTATTTGGGCAGGAAGTGCAAAGATGCTTAGGTTCAGACTGCATTAGCTCCTCCCTGTCACAAAACATTTGTTCCTCCATGGGGATATTGTTTCACTTGCAACCACTCGCTGACACAATCTGCGGGCATGAGCAGCACATTGTAGTCAAAGACTGAAGCCATTATAAGGTCAGAAATAGCTACATCATATGTATTATTTATACCTTTCGCTTTAAAGTATGTATTATGCACTGCTCCGACCCAGCACCCTCCTCCAGCAGTGAGCACATAATGGATTGTGGGAGAGGTTGCCCAGAGTAGCAGCTATTTAACTCTTAGTGCTTTCTTAGACAACCTTGGCCCCAGAGGATGAAACAGATTAAGGATGTGCCAAAGAGAGGTTTCCTGCTGCATTCAGGACTAACCTAGCACACCAATGCTGCACTTAAATTATTTGATTATTTTTTTTAAAGTTGATAGACTATGTTTACATTTTTCCAGTTTAACAGAATGTTCCCTTTTTTGGCATAACTAAATGGTTTTCAGAACTATGTTCTAAGAAAGTTAAGGGTTTCTTGGAGGCTTCTTGGGGGTTCTTCAATGACCATATAAGCAACAAACATAATACACAACCAAAGTCGACGTTTGTTTTGTTTTCGCTTGAGCATGCTCAGTTCACAAAGGGCAATGGTTAGGGTTGCCAACCTCCAGGTGGTGTGGAAAAGAATAGTACAAGGCTCACAGCTTACTGCAAAAACATATATTAAATAGTGAAAAGGTGAACGTGTCGACATACATCAAAGGAAACTTATCGAAAACTAAGGTAGACCAGTTATAGCAAACAAAGTAGCCAAGGGCTACAGAAGTTACAAAAAGCTTCTATATACAAAGATTTGTAAACAGTCTCATAAGACTCCAATAAAGTCCATGTACAATTGATTCCCACATGGGGCGGGAAGGCTGACAGATGCGAGGAGGAGTGGGAACGCCGTCCGGATGCTTTGCGTTTTCACTGCCGCTCAGGCAGCTTCATCATCTCTCCATTAAACAGGAGAGAAAGCTCCCCAAGAATGAAGTGAACTTCTTATACAGTTTGTAAATTTTCTGCGCCCGACAGGCTGCTCCGCTCTAGGCTGCTTAGAGCGGAGCAGCCTGTCGGGCGCAGAAAATTTACAAACTGTATAAGAAGTTCACTTCATTCTTGAGGAGCTTTGTCTCCTGTTTAACGGAGAGATGATGAAGCTGCCTGAGCGGCAGTGAAAACGCAAAGCATCCGGACGGCGTTTTCGATAAGTTTCCTTTGATGTATGTTGACACGTTCACCTTTTCACTATTTAATATATGTTTTTGCAGTAAGCTGTGAGCCTTGTACTATTCTTTTCCACAGCTTGACTATATTAGTACGAGTGCAATTTTTGTTCTCAACCTCCAGGTGGTGGCTGACGATCTCCCACTTTTACAACTGGCCTCCAGGTGACAGAGTTCAGTTCCCCTGGAGAAAATGGCCACTTGGGCAATTGGACTCTATGGCATTGAAGTCCCTCCCCTCCTCAAACCCCCGCCCTCCTAAGGCTCCACCCCAAAAATTTCCCACTGGTAACGAGGAAGGATCTAGCAACCCTACCAATGGTGTTTTTTTGTTCTTAAAATGCTTTTTTATACGGCAGTTGGGTTTGTGGGGAAGGAGGGGAGCAATGTGAGGTAAGCCAATTACAGAGCAGCATTTAAAGGGTTGGGACTTGATTTGAGCTTGGGAGACTGTTTTTCTGTATTCATGGTTCAATTAGCACACAGTTTCGTCCCTGATCATTCAAGCCAATGCATACAGTTTCCCCCAACCCGGGTTACTTTAATGTGCGATGAACCCAGGTCCAAGCAGGGAGATCCAGCCCATGCATAAAAGACCCAAGTTGTGACTATTTGTAGTGCTCAAAGTGGAACAGAATGCCATTCTGCTTCTCTTTGGGGAACCTATAACTGTCCCACTTTCCCCCTCCAAATGCAAGCACTGTCATTTTGAATGCTGAAATATAAATAAATTTATCACCTCCTGAAATACCCTTGCAACATGGGGTGAGCAAGAACAGATGATTTCACTGTTTGCTTGGAATGCATCAGGGAGAGCAGAAATGAGTGGCCTCCCCTTTAAAAAACGTTGCTTTGTGGTCATTTCGTCATCTTGGCACTGCCTCTCTCAGTGAATCACCCATGCCACTACAACATTGTTCAAAGTGGGTTAAGAGTACTTTGGTGAGTCATGGCTTGCGTGACAGCACAGTCAAGCAACTACTTCAAGATGGATCTCAATTAGGCTCCATCTAGACATGACAGAAGTTCTGAACAAATTGACCTTGAATGCCCAACTGGAGTTTTATACGGCTATGTCAAATGACTTTAAAATTCTCATTTTTTAATTTACATTTTATGCATATGTTTAAAAAAAAAACATTACCAAGAAATGCAATGTCCGCCTTGCAACATGTTTCACATTAATTCACATATCTCTCACCGTCTTAACAGAGCTAAGGCAATATTCTGATATCTTATTTCTATAATCAATATATTTATTCATATTTCAAATTACACTAGCACAATTTTCTTTTGAGAGGCAAGTTTCAATTGAAAAGGATAAACAGACAGGGATTTGGGATAATTTCCCCTTTAATATATAAAACTGAGAGACCAGCTGGGGGTGAATGTTAGATTGGTCAGAATAGTACAGCTTCTGCTTACATGGGTAACACTGATGGTACACTCCTGCTCTGATGTGCTTACTATGGATGAATGCTTATAGTGATCAAAGCTGCTAACCATCTGTCAGTGATTAATAACCCTCTTCATACAGCCCACCTCTGATGCACAGGCTATGTTTCTATCAATCAATATAAGATTATTAATATTCTGCCTACTTCAGATCTCAGGATGAATTCCACACTGGAATGATGAATTCTGAACTTTGCCTCCAGTACGTAGGTAAATTTTTCATGCTTATTTAAATCAATGGGTAACCACTTAATTATGCCCATAGAGTAGGTTACAGCTGGTGCTGACAAGGTTTTAATTTAATTTCCATAATCCTTAGCAGTAGTCTTGGGTGGTAGTCAAGCTATTGATAAGAGGTTTTAAGTCATGAGGGAAATATCTGATTATTTCGATGGATTCCCAAGCACTTTTAAGTAGAACTTTAGTTACATAGGCTAAATAATATTATTGTGAAGAATTTTGAGGCACTTGTTTGTTTCACTGAAGATGGTGGTAGTGGTTGTAGTAGAAGTATTCATTGGATTGGATACTAAGCAGAGCAAGTGAAGTCACACTAAAGGAAGGTGTGGCTGACAGGGTAGGTTCTGCCTCTCTCCAATGAGAGCTGACAGCATGTTGAGGAGAGTCATTTGGAAAACAGCAGTTGGGAGCTGCAGTGAAGAGCAGTCGGGAATTGGCAGCTGGGGAGTTGAGAGGGAAAAGAGGATGTCTGACTGGGTGAAACTGTGGAGAACAGCTGCTTAAATAGTCAATTTGTAACCAAAGGATCCCAACTGCGGGAATAGGACCACTGTTCAAAAGTTCAATGGAAGAGAAAAGTTGTAACTTCTACCTTACTTTCTTCAGCGTTACATACATACCATAAAGAAAAGTTAACTTCTTGTTTTGTTGAACCCTATGGGCTGCATGTCTAAGGGAACGACACACACACACACACACACAAAAGTTAATATCTTAGTGTATTTGAATCATTTTATGACTTCACATTCCAGTTTTCAAACGATTCCTCCAGTCTTTGCTTATGTTCTGTTCATGATTTATGAAAATGCTAGGCAGAACGTAGCAGTATGGTAACCCAAACCTTCTACCAGTTTTCTTTTTAAAGTGCAACAGAATCATGCCTTCTGTCATTTGCTTCCTCAGGGCCTTCCTACCCCATTTGTGTCTCCATACTACAGTCTTAACAGAAAATCATAACTACAAGAGAGAAGCAAAACAGTACATGAGCTAAATAAGTCTTTGGAAAGTGAGGGTATAATTAAGGTGTTTACACACACACACACACACACACACACACACACACACTCCCCCCTTCTTTTCATTTGTATTATGGACAATGACACAGTACCAATGGTCAGTAGAGGCGAAAGAAAAATAAAAAGTAATAAGGAAACACCATTCACATCTAAATGTTGCACAGAAAAAATTGCAATGGAGCTGCCTAAATGGTGATGGGAAATGTAAGATGTATGAAGCTTTCAGTAAACTCTTGCTGTTAAATATTGCAAAAAATGCCCCGACTTGCACAAAATCTTATATCCACCACGACAAGTTCAGCACTCATCTGAATTATTCCCAAAGTCATTATAAATCCACGAGTTCTGTTTCTTTGCTGCATTTTACATTTTAAGCACAATTACAACACAGCTGTTTTACATAAGCTGCAGATAAGAAGTGATGAAAAGGAAAACATTTTGCAGCTGTTGGATAACAAAACAAATTCACCAGCCAACAACAGCAATGCATGATCTACGGAGGGTGCCCGTCCTCAGTAATGTTCTCAGTATGCCAGACCTTATTGTCTGATTGGCACTGAGACATCATCTCATTTACAATGTCAATATGATTGCCTGGGAATCAAACGGTGAAGAAGGAGGCGGAAAAGTGCTGTCATGTCACCACTGACTTACGGTGAGTCCTGTAGGGTTTTCCAGGCAAAAGAATAGCAGAGGTGGTTTGCCATTGCCCTGGATTTCCTTGGTGGTCTCCCATCCAATCACTAACCAAGGCTGACCCTGCTTAGCTTCTGAGATATGAGATTGGGCTAGAAGACCAGTGAGGGGGGAGTGCCAAAGAAGTTGCTGACAGGAACACCAGGAAGCCTTTGGTGGTCTTTCAGTGAATGTTCCAGGCCCATCAAAAGCTCCCATTTCCCCATCAAAAAAGTTCTCTAAGATTGTTTATGCATGGGAGTTTTACCTGAGGTTCGTTGCTCGTTGGACCCACACTTTCCTGTTGGGAGTCTATTCACCAGCAGTCTCCAAGCTCAAATCAGGAAGTATTTGAATCCCCACCCCTTGAAATGCTACTTTGTATTTGGCTGTAGTGAGAGAAAATCCCCCCTGAAACCCAATTGCCACATAAAAAGCATGTTAAGAGCATTTTAAGAACAAGAACAAAAATGGAGCTATTTGAAAACAAGGGGGGGGGAGAAACCCAAGCCTAATTTTAAAAAGCCTTCTGCTCAGAAAGAACTCAGAGGAAGCCGGGAGTATTTGTATCCCTGGCCCTTGACATGCTGCTTTGTAATTGGCTGTCTGATCGCTGTGAAAGAAACCAAGCTTCTGTGTCCCACACTTTGCTTTTGCATGGGGATTTCAAATGGGCTGAGCTCAGGGGAAAGGGAAGAATCAGGTTAATAGAGGAATGGGAAGTCCCAGGATTTGTGAGGGCTGGCAGCGAGGTCATCTCTAATGGAGGGAAAACTCATGCATAACTCCAAGGAACAACCAAGAACATGAGTGAAAGTACCCATGCATAAACACCCTGAGACTATTCATCCCAGTCCTATTAAAGTTTCAACAATCTAATTCTGAAACCATATGATTTAGTAATTTATTAAGGGAGGGAAAAACTCTAGCAATTAAAATTTGATGTCTTCTGAATTTTGTGCATAAATCTAAATTCATGGGCTCAAAGTTTTATTCACCTCTTCAAAAAGCTGTTCCATGACCTCTTTTTCATGCAACTGGATTACAGGGAATGTTTTTATAGGTGAAACTTAAGTTTTCTTTTCTCATTTGTCATTGGCTATTTGTTATTGTGATTTCATGTGGTAGTGATAAGAAAGTTACACTCTCTGTAGTTAAATTTATTATTTCTACTCTTAAAGTTAGTAACATGTAGGTATTATCTAAACCTGGGGACTGAACATATTTTTTTAAAAAAATGATCGTTTATTTAAATATTTAATAATTTGGGACTTGTTTTTGATTCGCCCAAGTGCTTTGGCACATAGGCACTCGAATTTCTGAACAGGAACAGGATCATGACATCATCATATTCCCAGCATGACTTCTGATCATCCAGAATCACACAGGCAGGAAGCCCAATGGTACTGATGCAGCAGCCCAGAGGGGCAAAAAGCAAGGAGATGGAAGAGATGCTATTGTGACTCCAACTAATCAATGCATCTTTCTCATTAACAGCACGTAGTGACAGAAACCACTCTAATCTTCATGTGTGAAAATGCCAGAGTTGCTCCCATCCGACACCATTTGAGAACCTGCTGGGGGATCTGGAGAGCAAAATCACCCTCTCATGCCCTGGGAGGGGCTACTTCTTTTTAGGAGGGAAGCTCCATAGAGCATCAGAGTAAAATGCCAACAGTGTCTAGCACAAATTTAATGGTGCTTGAAGTATTGTTTTGTGAGAAACAATTGTGCAGATTAATTACAAGTACTGCAAAAATTGTATCACTTGTTTTCTATAGCCTCTTCACAACCCAAAAAAAAAAAAAATCTATTTCCTTAATTTATCTTAAACCACACATTCTAGCTATGTGGACTTTTCCCCTAGCACACATCTGAAAAGATAAAAGTGTTTTTTTTTTTAAATCAAAACACATCAAGAAAGAGAATAATTTTATATATAGTGTGACTGCTTAAAAAGCTCCAGCTAGAGCTGAGGGAGGAAATTGAATAACAGAACCACATATTCACTAACAAGGTGTAAAAGCATCAAGGGGATTTTCTTTCTAGCCAGAATCAACTATATCCAACTAATGACATTGTTAGATGTGGATTCCTTTAAAATTTTACAAATCATGATCATTAGCTGCCACAGGCACTCTCTGAAAATAGGAATGACCAAAGATGCTGGTGTTCTTGTGCATTTCTTTTTATAAAGACTGTTAAAATGTCTAGTAAATGTCGGGATGTGACATCATGGGTCAGGAATGACCCGGTGCTTGCACAGGGGACCTTTACCTTTACCTTTTAAAATAAAAATAATGAAGTAGACTGATAAAAAGAGATTGTTTTTCCAACTATATTTACACTTTATTACTGGAAGTGGAATTAATGCCATCCCAAATAACTGATTTAGGACTCTGTGGAAACGCTTCCAATTGAGGGAGGTGGGGAGCCCTTACTAATTTGGAATTACCTACCATGTCATCTTTCAGAGCGAATGTATATTGGTTGCCAGATAAAGAATAAGTGTTCAGCATATGAAGAAAATGATGCAACCTGAAGCATGGCTTCCTCCCCACGGAGCATGATCTATGAAGAGAGCTATGGGTTTGGGAAGAAGCCATGGCTCAGTGGCAGAGCATGCAGAAAGTCCCAGGTTCAACTGGTTGCACCTCTAGTGAAAGGATTTCAGGTTTGGCAGGTGCTACATTTGATCCTAGCCAAAAGGCCGAGACTGATGGAGATGTTGGAGAGCCACTGCCAACTAAAGCAGACAGTATAAAGCTAGTGTGTTTTAGTGGTCAGAGTGCTAAACCAGGATCTGGGAGACCTGGGTTCAGATCCCCATTCGGCCATGGAAGCTTGCTGGGTGACCTTAGGCCAGCAGTCACATGTGTGTGTAAAGTGCCGTCAAGTCACAGCTGACTTAAGGCAACCCCTTGTGGGGTTTTCAAGGCATGAGGTGGTTTGCCATTGCCTTCCTCTGCATAGAGACCTTGTTATTCCTTGGTGGTCTCCCATCCAAGTACTAACCAGGGCCGACCCTGCTTAGCAGCTGAGATCTGAAGAGATCCGGCTACACTGGGCCATCCAGGTCAGGGCAGCCAGCCACATACTCTCAGCCTAACCTACCTGAGAAAAACAGGAGGCTGTCCTGACCCTGAAGGGAAAACCAGCCACTCAGATGAGCCTGTAGGAGTGATGCTCCAGCATCCAATCACCTTGGAGAAGGGGAGTGGGATGTTGGAGGGAATACAGGAGGCCTGAAGGGTATGTTGCCATAATGGTTATTAAAGGGGTCTGGGCTACCCTGTCTGCTGATGTCTCTGTAAGTGAGAAAGGGGACCTAGGAGGAGAAATGATCAAGGCTCTCTCTATATTTTAAAAGAGAGAAAGATAGCTTGTGCCGTCCTGACCTATTTATAACCCTGAACCTGACAGAAAGAGGTTTTAGAGGGTGGTAGGAACTCTGGGGAAGGGGCGTCACACTTAATGATGGGGTCTTTAAGTGATGAAAAGGCACGGGTGGACTCAGCCTATGAATCACTCTAGAGATCTCATGCTCAACTTCAGGGAACTGGCCGTGGCTGTTGTAGAGCATCTGCTTGGCATGCAGAAGGTCCCATGTTCAATCCCCGGCATCTCCAGTTAAAGGGACTAGGCAGGTAGGTGATGTGAAAGACCCCTGCCTGAGACCCTGGAGAGCTGCTGTTGAGTAGACAATACTGACTTTGATGGACCAAGGGTCTGATTCAGTATGAGGCAGCTTCATGTGTTCATGTATTCAGTGATCCACAGTGCCTCTGCACTCCTTGTCAATTGTGTGTGTGTGTAAAGTGCCTTCAAGTCGCAGCCAACTTATGGCGACCCCTTTTGGGGTTTTCATGGCAAGACAAACAGAGGTGGTTTGCCAGAGCCTTCCTCTGCACAGCAACCCTGGTATTCCTTGGTGGGCTCCCATCCAAATACTAACCAGGGCTGACCCTCTTAGCTTCTGAGATCTGATGAGATCAGGCTAGCCTGGGCCATCCAGGTCAGGGCCCTTGTCAATTAGCCAACACTTATTAGATAATTCAGTACATGTGGTGTTAAACAGAAATACATATTTCATGTTTTTAAAAACTTTATTTCTAAGAGGCAAGAAAATGCTGGTTACTATCAAAGACCAAGACGCATAAACATTTCAGCTCCAACAACAATGCCAGACGTCCTATACATTCAGATGGAAAACATTTGGCTGACAAGCCTGCCTGCTTGATAAATCAGCTGTAACTCTTTTTGTTTCCCATAGTGTTATCTACCTACCCAGTGCCAAAGCCTATTTTACTGAAAGAGATGGGAGCGCTATGTAATCTCTCCAAAACCTGTTTTTGCTGCTCAGTGATACTGGCTTCTGGAAACACTCATTAAAGGAGTCTGCAACAGACACAACTTGATGGGATCAAATGCTTATCCTCCGAGCATTACTGGCATTGTGCTATCTCAGAGATACGCTTCACCTTAAAGTATAAATTAGCAATGCAAGCTTTGAGTTTTATGCCAAATCCATTGTCATGCTCATAAATCTCTTCCGGTTAGCCAACAAGGAAATGACTGTAGTCACTAATTAAAGAATATTGCAAGTACCAACATTTTCCAGAGCCATTGTTTTAAACATATCCTATGTTAAAAAATTTTCTTGACTGATTAGAAGACATTAATAGAAAGACTGTACAAATAGTATACTACTGTGAATTTTTTAATGATGGTTTTGTAAATCATTGTTTTATTGGGGGTGCTGGATCAAATATGTATTTATCCCAGAATCCTGTTTCTAATAGATGCTTCCAAAAAGGACACCATGGATAAAAACAACAGAGTTAAAAGTAAAAGCAAGTTAAAACTGCAACTCCTGCAATGATTATTACCACCAGCTGCCAATCAGAAAAATTTATTTATTCGTTCATTTATTTATTTAAAGTAGAAGGGCAACAGCACCTAAAATCTCACTTAGTACAAGGCAGCTTCCTTTGTACTGCTCATCAATTTCATTGGGGTGACCCTAAAATCTAGAGATATGGGAGAGGGCGACAAAAATGCGTTCTGTCTACACTATGAACATCTTTATAAAAAAATTTCTCCCAGTATTTTTCTAAGTGAACTCACCTCCCCTAAAAGCTAAAGGATTTCCTTGTGCATCTTGATCAGCTGGGTTGACCTTTTCTCTGTCCGTTCCAACTTTATTATATCCTCTTTCGAGATAAGGCATTCAGATGTATACATAATATTTTAAATGAGGGCCTGCTAAAAATTTGTTACAACTGAAGTTCTAGACCCATAGTAATAGCAAATGTAGTGTATGGTCAATGCATTTTCTAATAATCTCTAATTTGCCTTTTTCATTGTTGCTGCATTCCAAGTTAGTATTTCCAGTGCATGTCTAGTATGACCTCAAGGACTCTTTCCTAGATACTTGGGGGAAACAACATGGAAAATAAGATTTAATTTAAGCTAGTGCAAAATAATATACATAGGGGTAAAAATTCCTAAATTCATATTCCCTCATGTTGTTTCCCCAATCTGGAGATCCTATTTTATCTTTAAGAGTGAGTATTGTTACCATTGTTTTTATTTCCCTTCATTTAGACTATAAGCCTGATCCAACTTCCTATCTAGCTGTTGCTTTACAAGCCTGTGCTTGTGCCACAATAACTATAGTGACATCCTGAATATGACACACTGGGACAGAGGTGTCAAACACTAACCCACTTGGCATCCATTAACCCTTTCCATCCTTTGCCATCGCAAATTTGACGCAGTCAGCCCATGCTGCTAGTGAGGGAGATAGGTCAACTTCAGCATTGCTTACAATGTAAGTTTATAGTAGTATAAGGAGCAGGGGTGCACTAATTGTTTCTTGCTGGACATCACATATATGTGAAACCACTTCTGAACCCTCCCTGTTTCCTACCTAGAGTTCTTGCGAGGCTAAAATGCCAATCTAAACCCATGGTGGCAGACAAATGTAATTAAAAAAGTAATCCTAATATTACACCAAGCAGCAAAGGGTTTCATTTTGGCTTTGTGTGGTTTTCCTGTTCTTGAAACTTGTTTTTGATACAATGATACCAAGGGCTGCTATTTTTGCTGAGGCTTTACAGAAGATGGCAGGGTGAGAGAAGTTCTATTATCTCCTTTCCCCATTATTTCCAGTTACACTGACTGTATCTCTTTTTCTTGTTCTGAGGCGGAGACAAGTGCCTTCTAACTATCACTGCTTGCTAGGAATCTACATAGGCATTCAATGTAAGGGTTTGAGCCATTCGTCTATATAGCTCCTTCCGATGAACTACATTTCCACCTGTCAAAGGCAGACATTTGTTTATTTATTTAAAATATTTCTATGCTCCTTTTCCACCCAGTTCAGGGTCCCCAAGGGGGTGAAGCTTAAAAAATTAAAACAAAACATTATAACATTTGAGACATTAAAAAGCATTTAAAATACAAGTATATATACACAATATTTAAAACAAATAATTGTGAGGTAGGGAAGGAAGGCATGTACATGTATAAACAATAAGTGGTCCTTTCTACTAGCTATCCTGAAGTCTTAAATTCCTTTGCTCCACGGATGGTACTGCTACATAGCTATTATAATGTTTTTGTTGCTTTTTTATAATGGAACCACAACAAGTAGCTGTTTTGTTTTGAATTTTGAATCTTGAATTTATCCAAGTGCAGTTTTGGGAAGATGAGTCTGACTTTTGAGATATGCTCCTTTCCAGGAGCCTGATATGACACCCCGACACACTTGAGAATCTTCTCTTGATATAATGTCTTGTTACAACTGAAGTTCTAGACCCAGCATCGTCTTTTTGGCTCTTTCCTGAACCCACTTGTTGGTGTCCTCTTCTCACCTTCCATTCTTTTTTCCTCTTCTTGATCACTTACAAACTCTTCCATTGGCCTTTTGTGGAGAACATATTAAAGGTAAAGGTGCAAGCACTGGGTCATTACTGACCCATGGGGTAACGTCACATCATGACAGTTATTATGCAGATTATGTTTATGGGTTGGTTTGCCATTGCCTTTCCCGGTTGTTTACACTTTACCTCCAGCAAGCCGGGTACTCATTTTACTGTCCTTGGAAGGATAGAAGGCTCAGTCAACCTTGAGCCGGCTATCTGAAATCAACTTCTGGCGGGATTGAACTCAGGTCATGAGCAGAGCCTTTGACTGCAGTACTGCAGCTTACCATTCTGCACCACGGGGCTCCATAATTATCTCCTGAATATTTTTTTTCCTGCTGCTTGCCTTATTCTTCATATCTGTCTTTACATCTTATATAACCTTTTTCTTGAAAAAAAGCCCTCTAAGATGATTCCCATCTTATTTGCTTTTCCATTATGGATGATTAAGACTCCTCTTTCTGCCATCTCTACTATTCATAATTTGGGAGTGATTTTAATTCAGATTTTCATTTGCATTACAAGCATAGAGAACTGCTAAATGTTGCAATTTCTTTCTTTGGAATTTCTAGAAACTGATTCTTTCCTATGCCTGTTTTTCTGGTTCTCATCATACCTCATTTCCTCTATTGACAGCTGTCTCATAAACTTCTAAATACCTTTACTACCTCACAGCAGTCTACTGAAAAATGCTCCTACCAGTCCTACATTTCTCTCTCTTCACTTTGATCACAAAGCTCCTACTAGAATCTCATTATTAGCTTCACATTCAGTGTTATTTTAAATGTAAGCTTCATGTACTTCTTTGCAAAATGTCCTATAATCCTGATCCTCTTTACTTGGCTAGTCTAAATAAACCTAGCATTGCTTCAGCATGGAAATGTTCCCAATGCCATATAGCCATTCATTCTGTTTTGGAAATGACCAGCAAATTCAAAGCCCTTCACAAGATCTCCATCATATTAGTCAGAACACACTACAGTACAAGGGACTGATGAAGCAGATGATTTGAGGGATCCAGTCATGAATGAGAATGAATGGGCTTGAACCATCATTTCATTAACAAACTCCTATCAAATCCCAGAATCTGGCCTACTAGGCTGAAAAGTTAATGGCAGTTAGATGTGAAATCGTTTCATCATACACTTTGGCTATCCAACTTTATGCTTTAAAAAAAAAACACACACACACACACAGTATAGCATGAACTGTGTCAATATTCTGTTTAAGTTTATATTGTTTTTCCTTCAAGCTAAACACATTTTAAAATCAGGCATTTTTCCTATATGGTAATTCTCGACACTCATGCTATTTTCATTATGTTGTCAGAGGAGAGATTGCAGTCTAAAACGTTTGTCTAAAGGCACCAAAAAAGATAAGCAATAATAACTCTTCTAATTTAAAAAAACTGCTTTAAAATGTTTTTGGCGGTGGCAGCAGCAAATTCAACACTACTGCCTGTTGTCTGTTACTTCCCACATTCCAGATATAGCCCTGAGATCCTGCTGAACTGAATAATGGTGTACATCTGACTGATTTTAATGTTCTAGGATTGGGTTTTATTCCAGCTTAAGCTTTTGTGTCCTACAGAATGCTTTTTCAGATACAATGAGTGGTTACAACCATTAACCACCATAACAGTCCTGTGAGATAGGTTAGACTGTGATACGATTGTTAGTGATACATAGGTAAAAAATGCATGGCTGTTTTGTCTTGCATTTCTCCCATGAATGTAGTGAATCTCCGTTGTGAAACCGCATGGTGGTCTCCCATCTGTGGGGCCAACTCTCTTCTAGCACAATCCTTCCCCTGGTTTTCCAATCCCTGTGTTGTCTCAATTTAAAAAAAAAAAATCGCTGCAACTGCAATTGCTCTCCGGTGCGTTTCAGCGCACAGGTCAACTCCCCTTCCTTCTGGCCCACTGCGCTTTCCCCTCTCACTCCTCCCATTTCCCTCTTGGGGGACCAAAGGTCAGAAATTGCACTGAGAGGGAGCCGCAAGCAAGCCTGGCATCTGTGGCTCTGTCCTTCTCCCTTCTCCTCTACCGATCTTTCCCCATCACCCTGAAGCCAGACATCTGCTGGGGCCTTCTCCCTGCTGATGGCTTCGACACCTCCTGGTCCCGCTTCCAGTACCAAGCAAGGCGGGCTGAGTGCCAGGAGGGAGATGTAAGCCAGCCCTTGCCTGCCAGGTTTGGGGTGTATGGTGTGTGTGTGTGTGTGTGTGTGTGTGTGTGTGTGTGTGTGTGCATGCCGCAGGGTTGATGGCGCCTTCTCCCTGCCACCTGACTCTTTTGTTTGCCCCTCTCATACGTTCACTGTTTTGATCTCGGGATAGAAAAATGTGAGACATGAGAGGGACTAACCAGTGACATCCTAGCCATGCATTAATGGCCATAGTGGTCTTGGAATCTGATCCCAGATTTCTTGGTCCAGCTCCAGCACCTGATCCACTTCTTCACGTACAGACTCACTTTTATCTAGCAGTCTGTAAAACATAGCAGGAATTCAGACATGGGGGCTTTCATCCTGTACTTTGTTTCTGCTTGCACTTATCTCTGTCAGTTGCAGAGAACCTGCCTCTGATGCCAGGCACTTGTCAGTTCCTGAGAAGAAGTACTCAGCACTGGACAAACACGCTCCAATGGCAGAGGACTGCCTGTAAATGGATAAGAGATCTAGGATTCAAGGCAATATTTTAAGAGAAATCAGATGGTTCTTCATCCAGTGTCAGCCTGGCTTCTTTTTTAAAAAAATTAAAATTTGCTTGTCAGATGAGCGTTTTATCAAGCTGGACACAGCGACATCAGTCTTGCTCATCTCATATGCTTCCAATACCTGTTTAGCTGAAAATGAAGCTTTTAGTCAGGGGATTATAAAAACCACCGGCTTCTCTGAGGGAAGGACAGGAGGAATCCACCACTTTGATTTAATATTCTGTTGCATCCTGTTACATCTAATTAACTCACTGAATTTATCTTGAAGAAGGTACATGCATCACAGCAGGTTTGATGTGACAGCATTCAAGATGACAAGACACCTCCTTTGAAATGATGGGATGCTTTTAGACCAAAAGCTGGGAACTGCAAATGGCTTTAATGACCTGTGAAAAAGGCCGGATCTGGAATGTGCTTTTATTTTTTATTTTTTATTTGTTAAGATCCAGGACTAGGAGACTAGGGAGGTCTTGGCACGGTTTGTTAACCAAATGCATCTACATTTGCTTTGCCTAATCAGGCCATCTGACATCTTTTGGTTGTGTCCATGTGTTAGCCACTCGGATGACAATTTCTCAAAATCAGTCAGAGAGTGGAAGACATAATTAAGCTTGCCTATATATCTACACATCCAATGTATTTACACACTCTTTTGCAGAATGCATTTTCTCTAGGAGCCCAGATTACATTCAAGAACTGTTCAAGGACAAGGCTACTGCAAGCAATTACTAAAAGTAAGCAACCTGCCAGGGGAGGACAAATGTTGCCACCTTTCCTCTGATTCTCTACAAAATAGTTGTTTATAATGTCGACAAAGAAGGCTGCCCTATTAGTACGGTTTTCAAGAACTCCTCTTGCAAGCGTTTTATAAATGTAATGGGCAGCAGGGTGAGAAAATTGAATGTCAACTATCTCACGCACTTAATGCAGCAATTCGTGGGCTAGTCAGATTACCATGGATGTGACAAGACTACACTCTGGTTTCCAGCACAACCCTTTTGGCCTCAATGAAATGGGAGCCTCCGCTGGCAGAGCTAGCCTGTTACCCTTCAGGTTACTGTGGGAGACTGCTAATGTCTTCTGCTGTACAGATGCAGCATTTTGATGACAACCTTTAAAGGCATGTTAGGAAACAACTCACCCATTTTAAAACATGCCGCAAAAACCAGTTTTTGGCCTAGTGATTTTAATGAAGGTTGAGGGGTTGTTGTTTCTTTCACCTCTTTTATATTTTTTTCAGTCTTGCTTTCTTTGCTTTTGTATTATCAGCTCAGCCAAGATACTGTTTATGTAAAACACAGAATTTTATTCCAGGAAGCAATCCAATACCTGAAAATCTGTTACATTACCAAATACATAAAGTGGAGAAAATAACCCAAAATACATAAAGTGGAGAAAATAAAAAAAGGTAAAGGTCCCCTGTGCAAGCACCGGGTCATTCCTGACCCATGAGGTGATGTCACATCCTGATGTTTCCAAGGCAGACTTTGTTTATGGGGTGGTTTGCCAGTGCCTTCCCCAGTCATCTTCCCTTTACCCCCAGCAAGTTGGGTCCTCATTTTACTGACCTCTGAAGGCTGGAAGGCTGAGTCAACCTTGAGCCGGCTACCTGAAACCGACTTCCGTCGGGATCAAACTCAGGTCGTGAGCAGAGCTTGGACTGCAGTACTGCAGCTTACCACTCTGCGCCACGGGGCATACATAACCCAAGGGATATGTATATTTTTTCCAGTAACTGACAGAATTTAGTCAAATTTATTTGATAGTTATTGCCAAGGCACAACTTGCCCAAGCAGATAGTGTGGTGATGGAAAGCTTCTTGGGATGATGCTAGAAACAAATTTCAACAAAAATAACATTGAGGTAGTCCACTAAACTCTGCTCACTTTGAGTGTATGTATGGAAGTTTGATCAGGGTACGTTTGTATGATCCCAGTGGATTTTCTTGTGGCAATTGTGATGCATGAAACTATCCAGGTATAAACTGTCTGGTAGCGAAGTCACCACTGACCACCTGCCTTGCTAACTCTAAAGCAGTCTTGCTGTGTAGAAGTCTTATACTCAAAATCCTCTGTCTATCCACTCTCTTCCTACCCCTTCCTATGAATTGAAAGGAAGGGATACACAGACAGTTTTGAAGGGGTGTGGTAACAGGGTACTCTGAACAAGGTGACAAAAGTGGGGGTTATAGCAACATTTTCTCAGGGCACCTTACACTTCTGGATTTGCTGTTGCATGCAGTTGGATCGAGGCGTCCTTTGAAAGGTATCAGTGTTCTCCTAATTGCTAACCCTGTTTGACAGTTTCAAAATGCAGGAAATTATCCTTCTCTTTTCTTTGGTTGAGTTTACCACTATCTCAGTGACAGTACCAGTTTTTGTGACTTAACATACTGGGTTTCTTGGATAGGATAACTGCCTTTTATTACTTAATGGCAAGTTCCTCCATTTCTGCATCTGAAGAGACAAGCTGTAACCTATGAAACCTTATTCCGCATTGTACTTAGTTAGTCCAAAAAGATATTTATTTTCAAATAAATGCAGCAGAAGAATAAATTGGCTATCCAGTCACATTTTGACAGAACAGTTATTATTTCAATAAATATGGAGAAATGTAGTGATCATTGAGAATTTTAAGTTTATAACAATTACAATCGCTTCATAAATAATCTTTATGGTTGCCTAAAGCAGCTCACATTGGTGAAGTTGCTTCACTGGCTGAAATGTTTAACGATTATTGATGGCTCAATAGCAATCAGGCAGGTGGTCAAAGGTAGGCTGAAAAAACGCTATTCCAGCAAGATGGAAACATGGTAGGGGATCCAAGAACCCAATGTGGATGAACTCCATCATGAGCTAAGAAAGAAAAAGGAAATGTTCAAGGCAAGGACATAACTCCCAAGAAGAGTATCTGCTGGTTGGTAGGCACTGTAGGCCAGCCATCAGAGAGGCCAAAGCTCAGATTGAGCTGAGGCTGGCCAGGAAGGCTCACTACAACAAGAAAATCTTCAGACATGTGAGGAGCAAACACAAGGTAAAAGAGGCAACAGACCCAGTGTTGGGTGAAAATGGAGAAACTCTGACAGAGGACAGAGAAAAAGCAGAAAGGTTCAATGCCTATTTTACTTCAGTTTTTTTTCCCCTGAAGAAGTGAACAGGCCCATCTAGAGTGGTAATAGGCAAGGCATGGCATCTGGGCTGCTGGTTGACATGGACAGAAGAATTGTTGAGAAGCACCTGGCTGCATTGGATGAGTAGAAATCTGCAAAGCCAGATGCTATGCACCTGAGAATGCTCAAATAACTTTCTAGAGAGCTTGCAGAGTCCTTGTCTATCATCTTCAAGACCTCTTGGAGGATGGGAGATGTGCCATAAGACTGAAGGAAGGTGAATGTTATCCCAATCTTCAAAAAAGGGAGGAAGGATGATCCAGAAACTACAGGCCAGTCAGTCTGACATCTGTCCCAGGGAAGATATTGGAACAGATTTTAAAGAGGTCAATCTGCGAGCATCTGAAGGACAAATTGGTGATCCAGGGATTTGTTCCCAAGAGGCCCTGCCAGACCAACCTCGTTTCCTTCTTTGATTGAGTGACAGGCTGGATCATGGAAATGCCATCAATCATGTTTACCTGGATTTCAGTAAAGCTTTTGACTGGCTTCCCCATGATGTTCTGATGGGTAAACTGGAGGACTGCAGACTGGGCAAGGAGCTATCACCAGCTCTTCAGCACCAACTGTCATTTTTAGAAATAACATTAAGGAGTATTCATTTTTCTTTCCTTTTACATAAGTGTGTTCAGTGCCTACAAAATGAAGACAGACACTGCCAGGTGAGGGTTTCTTAGTGGCTCAATATGTATACTTATTTTGTATGTACGCAAGAAAATATTTTTAAACTACATTTTAATTTTAAAAGGCATCTTGTTAAGCATAGATTTTGCCAGAAAAAATTGCAGAGGTACTATTACAGTTTTTCTTAACCTCACACATTGACATCTGTGGTTAGCTACCCCTGCTGCAGAGGCCATTTTTGGGTGGCACCCACACCCAATGTCAGAATTCCAAAGGTTCCACAGGCTCAACAAGGACCCCTGAACTATGTCATGTCAGCAATACACCAACCACATCGGTCACAAGACATATATGACTCTGAGCCTCAGCACTGTGGAGCATTGTAAATCTCCCAGATGTAAAGGGTTGACAGAAAAGCAGGTACTATGAACATTTAACATTTTAATTATAAGTTTTATTAGCATGTCACATTTTAATAAAGATATTGCCAGTTGGTGGAGATGACTTCGAAACTGATAGAGGTAGTGGACAGGTATAGTTTATGCCAGGCTACTTGAGGCTTCAGATAATTCCTGTTCTTTCCAAGTATATCTTATCTGCACAGCTGACATTTTGCTCTGGGGAAAAAAAGTATTGTTGTGGGTTTTTTTAAATTAAACTACAGCAACAGTAAGTGAAGAAGGATTTTTACCTGCTGCAGATGAAAGTGCCATGCTTTAATTCTAAACCTAATTTTAACCCAGCAATAGGCTTTCCCTATAGGCATGAAGTTGCTAGATTACCTGATAATGCTGAACAGTGTATTCTGATTTATACTGCCATCTTTTCCCTGACATATCAGCTTTTCACGTGCAAGTAGTTTGTAACACCTGTATCGGCTCTCAGCTGAGCTTTGATAAAATCTTCAGCTTTAGAGCACCTTCTGCAAACTAAACATTCGATTCTTATATCAGTAGGGTTGCCAGGTCCCTCTTCACCACAGCAGGAGGTTTTTTGGGGGGAGCCTGAGGAGGGTGGGGTTTGGGGAGGGGAGGGACTTCAATCCAAAGAATCCAAAGCAGCAATTCTCGCTCTGAGCGAGAAGGGCTGTTTGCTTCTGCATTCTGCTAGGTAAAAAACATTTGAACAATACCACATGCATGGCTGTAATACTGTTAAGGAGATAACAATTGTAAGGTATACTACACAGGAAAACTGTGGGCACAAGCAGAAGTGATGGTAGCCCTGGGTTGGATCTGGGGATGCTGCCGCCATTTTAGTGACATCAGTGTACAGATAATGTATCTGACAACTCTCATGCATCACTACATAGTTAAACTGCAATTGGCATACAAGAGGTTGGACATCATGAATGTTCTCTTTCTGATACTATATGAGAGCAGTAGCATGGAAACACAGCATGACAATACAGTGCAGTTTCCTTTGCTTATAGCTGCTGCTGTTCATCTACCCTCACAATGCCTCACTTTTCATCCACTTCACATAACCCATTAGAAATGTTCATTCACTGAACTATGCCTAGATACTGTAGTTCTTCTTTATTGCACCTGTCCAAAGGGTTTGTATATACATGAATATATTCACTAGTTTATCCTTGAGAATCATGATAGCATTTTGCTTAATGCTATTTTTTTCTGAAGAAAATAGCCCACCAATTCTTTTTCCAAGCACTGCCTGCAAGGGGAAGCAGGTGGCAACCGGAAACAGGGCCTTTTCAGTGGTGGCCACTCACCTTTGGAATGCCATTGCCCTTGAGGCTTGAAAGGGTGCCTACTTTATTGTCTTTAGGGCACCAGGCCAAAACATTTCTTTTCATCCAGGCTTTTAACTGAGGGGGTTTTATGGGCTGCTTCTATCCTGTGCACTCTTTTATGGGTATTATTTTAGGCTGTTGTATGTTGTTTTGCATTTAAGTATAAACATTTAAAATTAAAGACATAATCTGCAGAGCAAAAGCAACAGCTGAGACAAAAACAATCAACCATCTCTGCAAAGGTGCAGCCACCTCTAAGTGGAGGCTGTCAGCATGGTTCCTTGATCCTCCTCCCTGCCTCTTAACACAGGTGCATGCCAGGCCATTACCAAGAACAAGAGGCATGCATGTGCCTCCTCCCATCCCTCCCTCTTACTTAGGTGCATATTACATGAACGCCCTATGTGCAGAGGTGGCAGAGAACAGGATTCTACTGAATCTCATGTCAGGTAGGGTTGCCAGCTGCAGGTTGGGAAATACCTGGAGATTTTGTGGGTGGAGCCTGAGTAGGGTGGGGTTTGGGGAGAGGAGGGACTTCAACGGGGTATAATGCCATAGAGTCCACCTTCCACAGTGGCCATTTTCTCCAGGTCATCTCTGTTGCCTGGAGATGAATTGTAATAGCAGTCCCTCTACAAATCACTGGCTGCAGCCACAAAGAGATACCCTATTTATTCACTCATAACCCTGCATAACCCAAAACTCAAGGCAGCTATTGACCAATAAAAAAATCAAAATTAATTTTTTTAAAAAAACAATAGAAAATAAAAGACTAATAAAAACAAGCACCTCCAGAATTTTAGAACCTAAGAGTGATGTTACAAAAGATAAAATGAATTGCTATCCTGCAAAAATAAAGCAATGGGGTCTGCAACCCACTCCCAAGTAAAAGTACGCCGAAGCACCTCCTCATGTCAACACACTCTTCACTTTTTTTGTCTTACTTGCAAGAACAATTCTTAGGTATTTGCTACCTATTGGTACAAGTACTAATTTCTGTGTCCTGCTGTGGCAGACTGAGAAGTTTCTTTGACTCTTACAGCATCAGAACTCATGGTCACCTAAATTAAACCAAAAGAGAATGGGATTCGGAACAGCAAAACAAAATACTTCACACATCACTTAATTAATTTACGGAACCTACCGCTATAAAATGCCTTGGCTTAGATGGCTTAAAAGGTGACCTGACAAATGCATGGAGGATGGGACTATCAACAGCTATTAGATACGATGGCTAAATTAAATCTCCATGCTCAGAGGCTTTTGCCTGATTCAAGGCATGCTGGAACCATCTGGCTGGCCAATGTGGGCAACAGGATTCTGGATGGGATGAACCCTCAATCTGATCTGTTTAGGCTCCTTTTATGCTCCTATGGTCTTCAATCCAATAAGTGCTGCTGGCTTTTGTAGGGTCGCCAACCAGAAAAACCTTAACACCCACTTCAAACATGGTCAGAGGCATGTGCTTCTTTCCTTTGAGCAGCAGACCTCCATATCGTATCACACAATGCTTTTTGCAAGACCCTTCTGTTTCAAAAGCTGGCATGACATGGCACTGTTAAATAAGCCAAGCCCAAACCCCCTGGGGCATAGGAAACATGTTGCCTGGATCCTGGCTATAACATAGCTGTAATATGTGGATTGACTCCAGGAGTCCAGGTTGTATTAAAGACAAAGGCTGCAACAGCTAATGAGAACCTGCAGGCATGCCCAGCCGATTTCTGTGGTATTTAAGTCTATATAGAATTGCTGATTAAAAAAAAACTTCTTTAACTTCTTCAGAAACCTTTCACCAGCTTGGCAGTTTCAATGAACCCAGTTTGCTGCAACCATGCATAATCAATAGAAAGCTCTGCTCCAATTATGCCAAGTCAGAGGCTGGTGACTTTCCTTCCAGGAATAGCTTCTTGAATCCTGACCAGCTACAAAAGTAATTAGGAAATCCATGGTGACTACCTGCCTAGCAAAGCAAACCTTTGATGCACAAATACAATGGCACAGTCCAGCACTGACTAACACATTTGAAAAATTGTGATAATTGGGTAACACCCTCTAATTTCTTGGATCAAGAGAAAGGACTGGGAATTAGTGATACAAATATATATGTTTTTTAAATTGCAGATTTGATTATTCAAGATGAGACATACAATTAAGAAAGTTCCTTGGGATACAACGTAAGTGCTTTTAAAGAAGTCTGCTTAGAGGCATATAGTACAAGGCATCAAGATTTGAAATAAGGCGAGTTTTCACATAGCTGCCATTCCTTGAAAGTTCCATGCCTGCAGCTCTTTTTCCGTTGCTGTTCACTGAAGTAGAACACAATAGCGTCTAACCCTTTTTACCATTTCTAACCTTCAGGAGGCAGATTGGAATGCAGTCAGCATCTAACACAAAGCACACAGTTTGCCTGACTGGTGACAGTTCTCGACGGGGTAGGTGCTAGTCTCTGGCCAAACTGAAATAACCATGAAGTAAATGGATGCTTAACAGCTGGGAGTTATGCTTGTACTGTGAATCACTGTATCAATTAATGTTCTAAAAATATTATTTGGACATATTTCATCCATTCATGAGCAGATATCACCATAACATATCCACTTACGTTTGATTCCTAATATGAATAGGGTTGCCAACCTCCAGGTACTAGCAGGAGATCTCCTGCTATTACAACTGATCTCCAGCCGAAAGAGGTCAGTTCATCTGGAGAAAATGGCTGCTTGGCAATTGGACTCTATGGCATTGAAGTTTGGCCCTGGATGGGGATTTATACCTCAGTCTCCAGTCTTATTCTAGTACCTTATTGGTTTCTTTTTTGGATTGCACTGTAAATTATTTATTTAGTTATTTAGTTATTCATTTAAAACATTTTTATGCCGCCTATCCAAGGAATCTGTCTGAGGTGGCTTACAAAATAAAACATTATAAAAACGTAAAACATAAAAGTAGTTATTTAAAACCTAGCACTAAAACCCAGCTGAAACATAAATCACTAAGCAGCTGAAAATTAGTTTAACAGTTTTGGGGCTAAAAATATACTAGTTTTTATTTATTTTTTATTTATTTACATTATTTATAATCTGTCTTTCACACAGGGACTAAAGGTGGATTACACATAGTGAGTCAAAATGGGGCATTCAATAACCAGTTCATTAAAGATTTTAGAAGCCTGGAACCACCACAAAGAACTGAATCATAGTATAATAGGGTTGCCAGGTCCCTCTTCACCAGCGGTGGGAGGTTTTTGGGGGTACAGTCTGAGGAGGGCAGGGTTTGGGGAGGGGAGGGACTTCAATGCCATAGAGTCCAATTGCCAAAGCAGCCATTTTCTCCAGGCGAACTGATCTCTATCAGCAGGAGATCAGTTGTAATAGCAGATCTCCTGCTGCTACATGGAGGCTGGCAACCCTATAGTATAAGTATTCGCATGACACATTAAGCAGTACACAAATTATATAAATAGAATCCCTCACAATAAGCAGTATAGACCACAGTCCCCAATCATTCATTCAAGTAAGTTTGTAAAATCATTTAGTACAGTGCAGCCCTATTTCCTTGCCAGAAAAACACCCTTGAATACAATAAAATTATGTTAAAGATCAATCCCTTAATTAAAAGCCTAGGTAAACAGAAATGTTTTTGCCTGGCACCTAAAAGGTATTACGTGCCATGGAGGAGACCTGGGCCTCCAACCACAATGTCCCGCTGCCCCCAAGTGGGGCCACAACCATACATTACATATCATCATTTGCAGTGACCAGCACTTGTGGCAAATACTCTTGCCAGGCATCACCAGACAGGAACATGGTATGCTGCATTGTTTGTAGACCACACTTAGTTCCATGGAAAGAAGAAGAGGATGAGTTTGTAAGTTGATCTGTTTCTTCCTTAAGTAGTAGAGAAAGTTGGCATACAAAAACAATCACCTTCCCTTCCCCTCCCCACAACAGACACCCTGTGAGGAAGGTGGGCTTGAAACAGTGTGACTTGCCCAAGGTCACCCAGCTGGCTTCATGAATAGAAGTGGGGAAACAAATCCAGGTCACCAGATTAGCCTCCGCCGTTCATGTGGAGGAGTGGAGAATCATACCTGGTTCTCTAGATCAGAGTCCAGTGCTCCAAACCACCACTCTTAATCACTGCACCATGCTGGTGTAGTGCAATGAAACCTCACTGAAACCAATTTGAGGTAGGCATGCACAGACAGCAACATAAGTCTTACTTCAGCAGATTATGTGGACTTTCCATTTCTCCTAAGTAAGGCTAATGCAATAAGCTAAGGTGTGTGTGTGTTAGTACTTAACCGTCATGGGTTCAAGACAAACCGGAACCTCCTTTATGAGAACTTCTACTTGCACATTAATTGAACAGATGCAAAACCATGTACTGGAGTAAGTATATTCCAACTATTTTATCAACAAGCCCATATTTATACAGTTTTAAATACTTGCTTGCATCTTCTTCAAAATCACGAACACCGAATTCTACATGGAGCCTTCATCGTTTCAATAAAATTTTACTAAAATTAACCAGAGCAGTTCTAACAAAATTTGTGTCATTAACTGAAGTGCAAAAATTGCATTCTTTCCAACTTCTCTTGGGAGAAAAACTGGATCTCTCAAACAATACTGATCATGTCACCCTGCTCTTCTAAACCCATGCACTGAATTCTGCATAGGATTACCTGCATAGGATTACCTCTGCTTATCTTCAAAGCCATTCAGAAGCTGGATTCTGATTAAATACTTCCTCTCACCACATCAAACCTGTTTTTCTCCCAAACCAAAACAGCTGAACTGAATCAAAGAGTCTGCCCCTCAACCAGGAGTCCACCCACCATGCTCCCCCCCCCCAGCATCCTTTCTTTGGCAGTGATATTCCCCCCCCCCAACATATCATGGGAAGAGTTCAAAAAACGTGAGAGAAAGTGATGGGAATGAAAGAATAAACCATCCACATAAAGGAATGAACAGTAACAATGAGGTGGGGATGTTACACAGGAAATTTATTTTATTTTACATCAAATTTTTATTTTTTTGTTTAGGGTCCTTATGATTTAAGAGGCATTTTGTCATACTCCCATGGATGGCAGCTTGGTCCCAGAGGCTCCCCAGCAAAGCTCATATATCCAAGTGTCTGAGTAGGATTACTGTATAATCTTCAGTAGGATAAAACGAACAGGTGTAATTACACTAGGAGTGGGGAGAGAGGCTCTAACTTGGCCTGAAACTGCATGCGGTGCTGGCAGATCTATGTGTTCAATTCCAAGACTGGGCCAATAACATTTAAGAGTCTGAAGATGCAACTTAAAATGGCAAAAGGATGCATGAGTGGGTAGTTATAAAGCCCTCTGCTCAGCACACTGCTTTTATACCTGCGATCTGTACCCTGAAGGCACCTGACTGTGGTAAGCAGTAGTAAAATACTAGACAATGTTTGAGGGTCAAATCTCAACACAGCCAAGTGAGCCTCACTGGATAGGGATGCCAGCCTCCAGGTGGGACCTGGGGATCCCTCGGAATTATAGCTCATCTCTAGAGTACAGAGATCAGTTGTCCAGGAGAAAAATGGATGCTTTGGATGGTAGACTCTATAGCATTGAACCCCACTGAGGTCTCTGTCCTCCCCAAGCTCCATACCCAAATCTCCAGGAGTTTCCCAAACTGGATCTGGTAACCCTACCCCCCTTCCCCTTTACCTCAAATTTAACATCCAGTGAGAAACTGAGCACTCCATGCAAGTATTTAGCTACATAGAAGCCCAGTTCACATTATTCTTCCCTCTCAAACACAGGAGTGTGTTGGTTCTTGTAGGTTATCCGGGCTGTGTGACCGTGGTCTTGGTATTTTCTTTCCTGACGTTTCGCCAGCACTGTGGCAGGCATCTTCAGAGGAGTAACACTGAAGGACAGTGTCTCTCAGTGTCAAGTGTGTAAGAAGAGTAATATATAGTCAGAAAGGGGTTGGGTTTGAGCTGAATCATTGTCCTGCAAAAAGTATCAAAGGTAATGTTTTAATCATTGTCCTGTAAGTATCAAGATAATGTGCTAATGAGGGTGTGGTATGTTAATATGGAACCATTGTATCCTGAAATGATCTGTTAATGTGTGAAATGCAAAGCTAATCTGCATGGCTATTGTGGACTGTAGTCTTTGTTAGTCTGGAGGTTTTCAGGAGAGGAAGCCAAGCCTTATTCATTCTTAAACTCTCTTATTTTCTGTTAAAGTTGTGCTGATGTTGATGGCTTCTCTGTGCAATCTGACAAAATAGTTGGTAGAACTGTCCAGTCTTTCAGTGTCTTGGAATAAGACCCTGTGTCCTGTTTGTGTCAGTTTGTGTCAGGATTCAATGGTTCCATATTAACATACCACACCCTCATTAGCACATTATCTTGATACTTACAGGACAATGATTAACACATTATCTTTGATACTTTTTGCAGGACAATGATTCAGCTCAAACCCAACCCCTTTCTGACTATATATTACTCTTCCTACACACTTGACACTGAGAGACACTGTCCTTCAGTGTTACTCCTCTGAAGATGCCTGCCACAGCTGCTGGCGAAACATCAGGAAAGAAAATACCAAGACCACCGTCACACAGCCCGGATAACCTACAAGAATCAATGAACTCTGTCCGTGAAAGCCTTCGACAATATACAGGTGTGTGTATTTGCATGGGGATTCCACAAACCCATCCTCAGCATGATCACAGGTCTCATGGGGCAATGGAGAAGGGCAGACCTCCACCAGCAAGCAAGATGTTGCCCTGGCAAACGAATGAATTGGGGCTATTAGAAATACATTGATCACTGCAATATGATTAGACTAAAAACCTTTGTGGCATCAAGATATCTCAACTGCCTCCACCCGTCAGCAGAAATGCTCTCCCGCGTTTCTCACATAATATTTTTAGTGTCTGGGAAATTAATGCCAGTGACTGATGTTTGGTAGAAAATTCATTTTGCATAGGGTATAATTTACATGGCTACACTTCACTGAATAACCTTACGAAAAGCATCAGAGCTTCACTTCAAATTCCTGGACCACTCTTTTAAAAGGATTAATATTTAAATAGCTGCATCGCCAATTGACCATACTATAAATTCACTTCTCTTCAAATTCAGTTTTTAAGCCCATTCCTGAGCTGTTGGGGGCTGGGGGCGGCAGGGAGGAGGCGCCACGGCGGCAGCGCCTAACCCATTTCCCAGCCGCCAAAAGCTCGAAAAAAGCCTTTAAAAGGCTTTTTGTTTTTAAATGGGGCTTTTCGCCCCACTGAAAACAGCGAGGACCAGCTGGTGTCCCTGGGTGGCGCTGCCACGGCAGCGCCAGGAGACCTGCGTCCTGGCAGCCCCTTTTTTTTTTTGCCTCCTGAGCAAAACATTGCAGCGGCTTCAGCCAAGTTGAATTCTTCTAGTTCTTCTAAAGAGAGTCCTTCAATTGCCAAAGTCCCCACTTGGCTTTTTTCAGCTTGGTCAATCAGGAGAGACCACTGTTTTGAATGCTCGGCCGAAGAGCTCAGGAATGCACTGTAAAAAGTTCAGTGTAGAGGCTTTGCCATCATGGCCTGAAACATCTTTTTCTTTCTCTCCTGGCCATATCCAGCCTGTCAAAGATGTCTGAGAAAACAGGACTAATTAGATCAAAGAATCCTGAAGGAACCACCTGAGACTGCAGGATGTGGAATATAATTCTGAATACCCCCCCCACACACACACACACATCAAACATTTCTTGCAAACATAAAACTAGCTCAGAAGACAAAAAGGTTCTATCCTGTTTTTGGTATTGTTTTTTTCTCCTGTTGTGCTGATTTATCTATTTGCAACCGTTTTAAAGTATGGGACCATTGCAGCATGATCACTTGCCCTGCAGTTTGTAGGGGTACAGTCTGGTCTATTACTTTAGTACTGTACTACCTCATTATGCTGCATGTTAGACAAGGTCTGAAAATATTTCAATAGCAAATAAACAATGGGTCTACGAGGTTGTTTAAGTCTGCTTAGGACGACACTGTGAAAAATGGATTAAAGCTGCAATCTTAAGGACATTGGGCTGGGAGTAAGCCCCATAAATAATATAGGGCTTACTTCTGAGAAGTCCAGTTTAGGACTGCTTCCTAAAGAGTATTTGAAGTTCATAGCCAATGTGATGGCAGTTAACATTTATCTGCTTCCCTTTTATAGTACTCAAGTGTATGACATGTGCCTCTTTTGGCAGAATTACAGTCCAAATTTCTTTTCCATTGTGGCTTAACACGTCTGTGCTGTGTGACAGCTTATGAGACAGACAGATAAATAAACAAAGTGATGGTGCTGTTGTATTTCCATTGTCCAGGGCAGAGATCTCATCTGCAAAGGTAATGTCTCAGTCACACTATCATTTTGATGATTCACACAAACCCTGTTATTGCGTAATAAGACAGAAAAGGATGTAGCGCCTTTCTGCTCAAACTGATTATTATTTGTGAAAGCAATTACAACCCTTAGCAGAATAAGGCAATTTGTAAATGGGCTGTGGGTAATAATTCGGGGGAGATGGAGGACAAACACAGGAAGGGCATCTTACTACATAAGTTACAGTGTTTGCTCAAGAGCTAAAGCCTGTATCTGACAATAATACGAAGAGAAATGAAAAGCTGAGCTTCCCCAGCGCCATTATAGAAATGGCTCAAGAGGCTTTGTGTGTTTCACTTCAAGACTGCAGAAGCCCTATCACCAATTGCACCTCTGACACAACATCCCCAAAATAGACTGGACAGAGACAGTTTGCTAGCATAACTACTGCAAATACCTGTGGTTTTCTAGTTCCAAAATGAAAACGACATATTTATTGGTTTCGGTTAGCATCCAAAGTAGCATGAGGCTTGCAAACATTGTATGGTGCCCACTGGAATACAGCAACGGATTAAATGATCATGCTTTTGTGCAATTAATCTGGTTGTGCTCTGATTTAACACAAGTGAACAGAGCAACTGTCAACTGTATGGAGCAGTAGAGAAGGCTGCCGTTGGGAGAATCATGCATGACACAGTGGTTGGATACTGTTAACCAAAACAATCATACTAAGCCATCATCTCCAACCAGAGTAGGCCTTGCTGCGCTGAGAAAGAGCAGAGGCACACTACAGTGTCACTCTTATGCACACTTACTCGAGAGTAAATTCTACTGAATTCAAGATTAGAATCGCACTAGAACTTTCATATGAACATATATAAATAAACAGACTGCAAATTATTAAACTCTTGTTTCATGCGGAAGGTATAGGATTTGTGAAACCACAGTAGATATATGGTTTGCCCAGATGGAGCTCATTTCAAGACACATTGGTCATTTATTCATGGCTGTTTGCTGCAGTTTTGATGCTTTGTTGGTCCGGACCTTATTTTTGATTTTTCACAGCTGCCGCGAATTGGCCCATAAAATTTGCAGCATCCCAGCAGCAACTCAAACCTGTGTTGCTACAATCTTTCCCTTTGCCTCGCCCTTTCTGCTGGAGGGTCCCATGAAAAACTCCGAAGTCGGATTTCTTCTCCCCGCCCATCCTGGCAAATGTCTCCTCCCTCTCCTACGTCTCCCCACCCACCTATTGGCCAAGGTTTCTTTTTTTGTTCCGACCAGAAGCCCGCCCCTTTTCGTGCGCTTTGAGCAGCCACTAGATCCGCGCTTGAGTGCTGTACCAAATCCAAATCTCTACGGCAAGATTACAAGAGATACGTGGCCTCCCATGCATAAAAAGGCCCTGGGCGCTTTGGCTGCTGCACTAATGAAGAAAGAAAAAATAAGGGGGAAACAAAGAGGTGGAGGTGAAGGAAAAAAAGTGCGCGAGCGTAAATCACGAGGGGAGAAGTGAAAAGTACTATTCCAAAGGGGGATGAAGCAACAAGTCAGGACACACCATCAAAAAGGGGGGGGGGACTAAAAGAGAAACAAGGAAAGCGGGCAGAAGCAGAAAACAAAAGTCAACGGGAAAACGAATCCAAAGCTGACAGAGAAGGGGGGGGGGAACCATGCCGAGTCAAAGCAGAAAGGGAGACAAGGGCCGTTTACGCAGGGGAGGTTTTGCCTTGGATTTGCTGCTCTCTTTAGATGCACATTTTCCCCATCCAAATTCTCAAAACTGCATTGGGGGCTTATTGTTGAGTTTTGAGAATTCGGATGGGGAAAATGTGCATCCAGAGAACGGCAAATCTATGGCAGAACTCCCCATGCATTCGATTGCATGAAAGTGGAGTTGAGCGGTTTGGAGCCCGATAGGACTTCTCCTTCCCCCTCTCCTTCAAATGCCTCCCCTCTACGGAGCTGCGATGGGCGGAGTTGTGACAGAGGTGGGGATGGGTCTCAACAGGGAGCTTGTCGGCAGGAGGAGGGCTGAAAGGTCAGGGGCAGACACAACTGCTGTCAAATGCTGTGGCCTTTTTCTCATGAGTAATCCAAGCTACATTGGGCTTTATGAATTAGATTCGATTCCATTAATAACCTTTTAAGTTTGGGTTTTTTTTTCTCCGCCTCAAGAGAGCAGCAATTTTTTGAGTGAATAATTGACCATTGTTTCAGCACTTCTGTGCACTATAGGTCGTGTCAGTAAGGTCATGTCAGCAAGAGGGAGAATTGTGGGAAGATGGCTGCCAGCCTGTAAAATCCATGATGAGCTTTTCCCTGTCTCCCGCCACAGGTATTTATAGCCTGGCTGTGGCTGGGGGCAAGAGTCAAAAGGCTTTTCACACTTGGCTCTTCGCCTGTGGACACTAGCCCAGGATGTTTTGTGTACCTTTTTTTTGTTCTTTATATTCTCTGGTTTATTTATATTGTATTTGTATTTTTTGGATCTCTCACTGGGGAGAAAAGTGGGATGAGTGTTGAGAAACTCAACATAAATTTCAGCTCACTTTGGTTTCTAATGGTTTGAAGAGAGGTTGTATAAAGAATGGCCTGAATACCCTGGATGCAATTCTACTGCTGAAGCTGAGCAGGCTTGGTCCCATAAGCTGTCTGGATGGGAGTTTCTCTGGGAACCACAGATGCTGCATAGAAACAGCTGATATGGATGGCAAATAAAATAAGGCCAATGGAGGCTAGTGTTGTTTGTACTGTACTACCTCCTTTGGGGTATCCTGAGGACAAAGGAACTTGCCTGTCTTTGACAGCCTTCAAATGCTCATACACTGCCATGTCAGCCCCAGACCCACAGGGCTGGAAGTCAGCATTTGGATAAGAAACTGTAAATCTGATACTAAGACCTTGTTAACAGAGACACCATCCTGCAGTACATTTTTATTCAGGATGGGAAGTTACAGCAGCTCTTACAGTGTGCACATGAAGCCTACAAATGGTATCACTCAACTATTCTGGTCTTTGTCCCCAACCAGGATGTAACTGTTTTGGTATTCCTTTACTAAATTTTTATCTTGTCCTTTCTCCAAGGAGCTCAGGGCAGTATGTATTATTCTGTCCTTGCAAGGTAGGTTAGGCTGAGACAGAAGGATTGGCCCAGGATCACCCAGTGAACTTCAAATTAAAAAAATGGAGTTTGAACTTGGGTCTCCTAGATCCTAGTCTAACACTCTAACCAATACACAATGCTGGCAATCAGTAGTGCTCAGTCAGACATAGTATTGCTACCTAAAACTTCAACATGTGACTGAACTGTGATCTCACAATACGCAACACAGAAGCAGGCTCAAAAATGTGCTCTGATTTCTGCGGCTGGGCAGAGGGGGAGAGATTCTTAAGGGTTACTGGGAGAAACGCAGGAGAATGTCTGCTTTAGAGACCCTTTGACAGATTATGTATCTTTAAAATCAGGTGTAATCATGAAAAATATTGACAGAGGGTGTGATGTCCTTGATCTTACCCCTTGGCGGCAAGGAAACAACATAAAATTGGTAGGTTTTCCAGCTAGGAAAGACACCCAGCTGGCATTTAGATTGTTCCGTATGACCTTATCCAGTTCAGAAAGATCCTATATTTCCCTTGGAAACTGCTAGTGGGAACTGCTGTGTGCTTTGGTGAGATTGCTCCTATTTTTTTCGTAATCGCTGTTTATCGACTTCTAACCTCCAAGAAGTTTTGCTTTGCTACTACAACACATTTGTCACATCTACTACCCTAGGAATGTCTGACATATTTGCCTGAGTTAATACAAACCATGCAAAAACTAGGACATAAAGGCAAAGAACTAAAAAGGACACTGGAAAGAACAATCAGAATTTTCATAATCAAAGTTGAAACTAAGACAGTTTACCTAAAAGGCAATATTGCTAGAGCAATACCACACTGGCATAACCACCTGGTTTTCATGATAGCCAGGAAGACCCGAGCCACATCTGTCACAAGGATGTTCAGGTCCTCAAGTGCAACAAGTCTGAGGGAATTCAACACAATGTATCAGAAGTATTCTGTTGGGTTATGGAGTAGACAGTATCTAGTCTAACCCCTTTTTCAAAGGCATACAGACTCAAATCCTGGCTGTGTTTGGCACTGGAGACCTGACAAAATAGATGGAATCTCCACAGACAACTTCAGATCAATCATACTGTCTTCTGGTATTAGACTGATGTAGTACTGAGAATACCGTTGGAAAAATCTGGACCAAAAAAGGCCCTCTGGCATAAGCTAGCAAGACTCTGGCAACACAACGCAGAATACAAATGGTCTTAGCCAAGATAATAACATTCGTTTTATTGACAAGTAACTTGGCAGCAAATGGTAAAGGGCCACTCTGACACAAAATCCAACATAACAAGCACTTAAATGAAAGCTCAATAAAAGACAGCTTTTTGTTTCCTTTTACAGGTTTCTTAGATCACATTTTTTTCTTCCTCTTATCCAGAACTGATTCTAGATGAAGTGAAAGTTTCAGCTAGCAGACAGTGAGGGACAGCAGCCTCTGCCAAGACCTCTGCCATGCCCCCCTCACCATAACTATGTCTTCCTCCCCTGCCCCCACCCAGAACCACAGAAGCTCACACTTTCCCCCTCCTGACTCCTGCAAGTACCTTTAAATGTGCCCAACAGGGCTTTCCAAAGCTCTTGCAAGAAGAGGAGGGGAGGCAGGACAGGAGAGAAGGAGCAATTACCTACTCCATAGGGAAGCAGCAGTCGTAGGAAGTGAGAGGTGTCGGGGGTGGAGTGTGTGTGTGGGGAGATGAGGACTTCAGGCAGCACCCTTTGTGCTTCAGGCAGCACCCAATTCCCTCCCACTCCTTCAATCCCAGCATTCACTTTCTCCTCATACTGCCCATTCTCTGCCTGGTTAGGAAAACTGTACCAGAGCTGACAGGACCCATAATATTCTAGTGACTCTCTTCATGCCACTAGCAGACTCACAGGAGATTTTGCAGTAAATACCTCTCTATGGCCATTTTTGCATGGTAATTAGTAGCGCGTTCCAGGCTGAAGTGCCCTGCAGATTTTTTTTTATTTTTTAGGAGCTTCGCATTATTGAAGAGCCCATTTAACGTGACCTTTGGTTTTTGCCGAGAAGAATTGCCCTCAAGGAACAATGCAAAACAACAGAGGCGCGTTAGTTATGCATATGCTAATAGCTATGCAAACAGGAACAAAGGAGCAGGTGAGTGGAGGGAGTGGAACTTTTCCTTTTGCGTCGGGACTGTGAAAAGGCATTTTTAAAGTCACATTTTAAAAAAGAGCTTTGAGTGAGCATCAAAATTGACCATGCAAAAATGGCCTATGAGATAGGCATCTTCCAGACAGCCTTAATGTCCCAGCTTCATTTCCATTTGTCACCATTCCCCCCACCCACCAGTTTCCACACAGTTTCATTAGCAATCCTTTGCTATCCTGGTATTTTTACTCCCCAACCCCCCGCTCTTTCTGAAATCTGTTTTCTTCCAATTTTTATTCTGAAACCACTTTATTTCAGTTTTGAGGCAGTCTGAAATGCATGTGTCATTTCACAGTGCCCACCAACCTCACCATTTGGGGGGGGGGAATGATTCCATTTTTTAATTTGCATGCCAGCGTTCCAGTGTTTCAGTGTGAGATTGCGCATGTGCTGAATGAACCATCATGGCCAATCAGAAGGCCCTAAACAAGCAGCCAATCATTGCCTTGCTACCTGATGGTACATTCCCAAGAACACATTTGAGCACTGTGCCTGGGCGCCATTTTAAAATTCTGTGTGCAGTGTGGGTGGGTGAGCCAGGGCAGCAGTCAGAGAGCTGGCAGCCTGACAAGCCCCTTGCAGGAGGCTGAACCAAGGTAGCAGCAAGGGAGTCAGCTGCCTAACAAGCCCTGGTGGGTAGGCAAGCCAAGACTGCAGCCCCAATCTCTGCTCGCCAGAAGAGGTGCCTCTTTGGAGTATGATTCACACTCACACACACACATACTTTTTGTGAACAAAATCTGTGCACAGTAAAAATGAAAGAAGCATAAACACAGCAATGCTCTTTTTGATGAACAGAACAGGAACAATGTAAGGGTGCTTTGAGGAGCCTCAACAATAACCTTCCAAAGCAATATTCCCTTAGCCCTGCAATCAGCCATAATTGTAGGAATGCTGTATTCTTTAGCTACTCTATTTCAAAAAAGAAGGAAGGGCAACACAGACAATCAAAACAACCAGTCTAATGTGGGAAAGCAGCTAACCAAGCAAAATGAGAGACATGTAGGCAAGGTATGATTTGCTGGTGGGCTTTGGGGGCGGTAACTGCATAAGCAAATGGGAACCAATGGGGTGTTACAACGCCCCATTGCTCCAGTGCAAGTGCCCCACCAAAAGAACAAAGCAAAAAAAAAAGCCTGCCAAAAACTGCAGGGAAGTTCCTCAGAAAAACAGCCAGTGTGGAAATATCCCTCTGATTGCACTATTATTGGAGACGCCCTAGGAGTGGGGAAAATCCAGATCAGGGCTGAAGTCTGGAAGGCACCACAGTCAAAGCAAGGATCATCTGTCAAGGGCAGACTGTTTTCAGAGGCAATACTGGTCCGATATCACAGTGAGGTCCAACAGTATCCTTCCTCCCAGTTCCACCTATTATCATTTATAACTCTTGCCGTGCTTCCTAGTTTAGCAAGTCTACTGCCTTCACTAGTTGCATTTTTAAATATTTTGCCTGCGACTTAAAAACCATGGAGGAACCAGTGATGAATGATTGCTGTAAAGAAAGCAAATATTCTCAGCCTCAGCACCATAGATAAATGAAGGTAATTAGGAACCTGAAAATTGATAGCAAACATTAAGCTTCCATATTACACTCTGAAATGAGTTAAAGAGACCCCCCCCAAAAAAAGGAACTCCATAGAAAATCTAAAATGTCAAGAAGCAGTACAATTTGAAAGAAAATTTTAATGGAGGGGAAAGAATGTTAGTGTCCCAAAAAGTTGTTTTTGTTGTTGTTTTTGCCCTTTTACTTCCCTGGAGCATTTTTGCAATGTGCTTCACCATTATGAAGTTCTCTCCTACGACAATCCCATGTGAACTGTTGTTGTCCAGTGTTTTCTGTCAATGGCAATTTCACTCTGTCCACCATCTCTAGGTGCTGCCAGAACTGTCTGTGAGCCAAACAACCCTTGATGAAAGCTAGGAATTATGAAGTATCTCAGACCAAAAGAGAGGGGGGGAAGGTTCTGAGTGCCTGGTATGTCATAAATCAATAACTCACATGCTTAAAATATTTGGCATCAGCTAGAAAAATCTTGCTTATAGTATATCAAGAGCCACATTATATTAAGGGCTCTTTTTTACGTTACTGCTGCAGCATTGCTCTTTCCTGTGCCATCTGGGGGGATAGTGCTGCTTGTAACTAAAGGTGTCATAGTGAACATCAAGCAACTGCTGAATAGCCCATCCACTAGGCAGAACTGGCTTTGGGTACCAAACAGACCAGCTACCTCCCCCAGCTTCCTGCCTGGCCACTTCTCCAAGCCCCCAAACTGGCATCAGCGAGGTGCCCTGGGCCTAGGGTTGCCAACCCCCAGGTAATAGCTGGAGATCTCCTGCTATTACACCTGATCTCCAGCCAACAGAGATCAGTTCACCTGGAGAAAATGGCGAAGAGGGACCTGGCAACCCTAAGGTGAAGTGCCAAAACTAAATGGAAGTCCCTCCCCTCCCCAAACCCCACCCTCCTCAGGCTCCACCTCCAAAATCTCCAGGTATTTCCCAACTCAGAGCTAGCAACCCTTTCTCATAACAACTCTCTGAGGTAGGTTAGGCTGAAAGAGAGCAAGCGGCCCAAGGTCGCCCAGCAAGCTTCCTTGGCAGGATGGGGAACCTAACCTGAATCTCCCAGATCATAATCGGATACTCTAACCACCACACCACACTAGACTAGCTCTCTAATATCCATATTAGCCTCTATCTAAGCTGTTTCCTGCATCTACCGTTGGACCGTTTGATATAGCTGCACGCAGAACTTGCTTTTTACCAAGGGTTAACAAAAATGCACCCAGCGTAACTGCACTTAGCTAATTTGATGGCGGATTAGATTTTGTAAAGAAAGTTTCTGCTGCTGTGTAAAATGGAGATTATTCAGTAAAATGCTGACCTGCACTTTACTGGCTTTGCCATCTGTTTCCCCTCCCTTAATTAAAACAGCAAAGCATCCAGTGAAGACAGTTAGACAACATAATAAACACCATGGGGGGAAAAGTTCCACCCCACCAAAAAAAAAAAAAAAAGGCCAGTACTGTCCCAGCTGACAAAAGACGAGATTCACATGGGATGAGCTGCTTCCTCAGTTACACCAAGCCCAATAAAAGTATAGCATTTTTATTGTATTGTTGTCGATCAGGTTTAATTAAATGCCAATGCCAGCATTTATCATCAAAAACACAGTCATATGCACCAGAAGTGCCCAATCAATATCCATGAAAATACATCAATTGTCTTTGGTATGTTAACATTTCCCTTAGTGGAAAGTGAATTGAACATGACCCCTATTATCTAACGTTATCGTGAAACCATGTTCACTGGTCACTCTTTAAAAAGTCTGGCCGCTTATTTCCGTCTCCGTGGCTTTTAATCGCTCCACAGTTCTCTGTTTCTGTACTAATCTCCTTTTTAAAGATTTCTCATGGGGAAAGCTCTGCCGGCAGAATGGGCAAGCTGTGCAAGAACCAACACAAATAGCCATTAGTGTGCAATATAACAGTAATATATGCAAGGTCATCAAATTGTTTCTTGCCGGCAACTGTACAGGAAGACCCGCTGATAGGAGGAGTGCTTCAGATAAATTGGAGTTCAATGGCAGAACAGCTGTTCTCATTATTTTATGTAAAGCAGCTTCTTGGTTTGTCAGGATTAGAAACAGAGCACTTTGAAACAGGACAATCGATAGTACAACCCAACCGCTCAAATTAATAGGAATAGGGTTGCCAACCTCCAGGTGAGGCCTGGAGAGTTCCTGGAATTATAACCAACCTCCAGGTGACAGAGACCAGTTCCCCTGGAGAAAATGGCTGTTTTGGAGGGTGGACTGTATGGCATTTAGGGTTGCCAGCTCCAGGTTGGGAAATACCTGGAGATTTTTGGGGCAGGGGGCAGGGTATGGGGAGGGGAAGGACTTCAAAGCCATAGAGTCCAATTGCCAAAGCGGCCATTTTCTCCAGGTGAACTGATCTCTATCAGTGGAGATCAGTTTAATAGCAGGAGGTCTCCAGCTAGTACCAGCTAAGAGCAGAGCAGCCCAGTGGGCGCGTGAAACTTCTAACCTCAGAGAGATTATATGAATATGGTAACTTATTGAAGGAGCTTTGACTCCAATTGAAAGGAGAGCTGATGAAGCTGCCCACGGGGTAGTGAAAACGCAAAGCATCCGGACGGCGTTCCTCTCCACCTATCGTCCATCATCTTTCTCCCGGTTCCTGAGGGAACAATAAGCATATGAACAGTACAAAATTCTAAGAGACTAATAAGTCATTGAATGAGATAAGCCAAAAAAATATATTTTTGTATTTTTGTATTGTATTGTATTGCCTCACATGTACTCATAGTTATTTTCATAAGTTTCCTTTATTAGATTGTATGTAATTTTTTCACTTTTGTCACTAAATTCACTGGCTTATAGAATAAGAGTTTGTATGTCATTTATAGAGCCCTTACTATACTTTCTCTCAGTACCTGGAGGTTGGCAACCCTAATGGCGTTGTACAACCCTAAGGGACTGGCAACCTTAAGGGACTAGTAACCCTAGGCCCAGGCAAGGGGGTAGCTGCTGCTGTGGGACTGGGGTAGGGAAACTGCAGGGAAACCTGCCATGTGGAAGCGCCATTACCACTATGCTTTATCTCCAGCCATACCAGCAGCGCAGAAACCACACAAGCCCCTCCCGTGCTAGCAGAGGCAGCTTCACCTAAAGTGTTTTAAAGTAATCTAACCTGTGTGTGATCAGAACATGGAAAATCATTGCCAGATAATGTTTTTCGAGAAACGGCCATTGCTGATGTATCAGCCAAATCTGGTAAAAGGTTCTATACGCCACAAAGAGCTCAGCTTCCAACCACACACAAGAATCCAGCATAGGGTTTCTAGGTACCCCCTGGCAACAAGCAGAGGGTGGGGGAGAACTTACCAGCATCGAACTGAAGCCTAGCCTCTATGTCATCAGCAACATGTCTATGTCACTTCCAGCAAGCGCTGGATATCATCAAGTCTCTGATGATGTGAAGATGCTGTGGTATTTGAACAAAAACTCTATGGTGGAAGCTGTTTTTACCATAGAGTTTTTGCCCAAATACCAGAGCATCTCCATGTTGTTGGCAAGCTCTGGAAATGATGTCATCACGTCACCAACAATGTGGGGGCTAGGCCTCAGTTTGCCACTGGTAAGACCTCCACCAGCCAACTGTGAGAGCTTCAGTTTCTTGCCCAAATCAGATCGTGGATGAAGTAGCAAAGGGCAATTAATTCAGAACAGAAAACAGAACCTTTATTGGCATTAACAGTAACAAAACAAACATGTAAAGCAGCTAGATATGGATCTAAAAAAGAATAAATACACAGTTCATCGGTAAATATTATAATAAACAATTAAATGAGGGTTCCCCTCCTTCTTTCTCCCTCCTTTAGGACCTTGGCCAGGAACTCGGCTACTTGAGTGGTAACTTCAAAGCTTTTGTCATCCAATAAATGGGCTATGTTTCCAGTAGTCATTGCAATAGTAAATTGAGGAAGGGAGCTAATTAAGCTGCATCGAAGCTGTGTGAAAAGTGGACAGTACAAGAGAATATGTTGTATTGTGTCAGGTTCTTTGCATTGACACCTACAATATCTTGCTTCGCGTGGTATTCCCTTGTATCTACCACTAACAACAGCTGAAGGGAATATATTAAATCTGGCCAACAAAAATGCTCTACGGTGAGAGGGTATAGTTAAGTTAAAAAAATACTGGGCCATAGAGTTTGTTTGATAAGAAAGGCCTAAAAAACGAGGGGAGCAGATACCTTCAGCACCGGCTTTTATTATTTGGGAATCACTGTCCCATATCCTTTTTTGGATTGACCTAAAAATATATAATTCACTGGAATTGGACAAGGAATCAAGATCAATCCCGAGTGATCTGATCCTATTTAAGATAAGCCGAGACCATCTAGAAACAGTTGAGTCAGTATGTAAAGCTGCCAATAAACTACTTGGGGGGGGATCGAAAATGAGAGCGTAACCAGTATTTGATAGTAGTGATCCAAGCACCAGATTCTATCGTGTGCAGTCCCAGCTCAGCACACAGAGAGAAATAACAAACATAGTTTGTGACGCCGAGGATGCGTCTCAAAAAAACTGCCCTGAGACGCTCCACTTCTTTATTAAAACCCTGGATCCAAACTGGGATTCCATACAAAAGTAGCGGAATCACAGTGGCTTGGAAAATCTGTAAGGCGGCCGGAACAAAATGGTTACCCTTCTTATAGTAAAAACGAGTTATTGCAGCCATCTTATTTTTGGCCAAGGTTAGGGACTGATTACGGTGTGAAATCCATTTTAAATTATAATGAAAAGAGACCCCCAAATATTTGAACGTTTTCACTTGTTCGATTTCTCTTCCTTCAATTTTCCAAACTGATTGCTTGGGGCAATTAATTCAACAATTCTCCAGGTTACCAAGCTATAAACTCTATCACTGCAGCATTCTGTAAAAAATAATAACAGCCAGTGGAAGCTGTTTAGGTTGCCAACCTCCAGTTACAAGCTAGAGATCTCCTGCTTTTACAACTGATCTCCAGCCAATAGAGACCAGTTCACCTGAAGAATATGGCCGCTTTGGCAATTGGATTCTACGGCATTGAAGTCCCTCCCCTCCCCAAACCCCACCCTCTTCAGGCTCTGCCCCCAAAACCTCCCACCAGTGGCGAAGAGGGACCTGACAACCCTACTAGGAGGGGGGCACAGTACGAAGGCCAAGGAGGACACCCTGGGGAGTGGAGCCCGGGTTTAATGTGACAGCTCCCGGTCAGAGGCCGCAGCACCTTTGTCACAGTCCTCTTTCCAGTCCTAATCAGCATAACAACATCCCACAAGATGATGGCATATAGCTGCTTACAGTAGTTCTATGAGAGCAAGCAACGGTCCCAGATACACCTGGGGCCAGAAGCAGTCAAAGGGAGGCTGCTTCTGCTGGCTTGGCACTGGCGAAACACAACCTGGAAGAGCCAGGCCCTGCAGCCTGGCTGACAGTAGGCATCTGCGGCTGGCCAGGGAGGGGGCGTGGAGCCTGGGCAGCCTTGCTAGGCAGGCTGCCCTTCCCCTACCTTACTTAGCTGGGCTACAGCTGGACCCTTCCCCTCACTCAGATCTGGATCTCCCACCCACCCTTGCATCTCGGTTGTTACGGGTTGTGTTTTCGGTTTATTTTTTTCTGTTCTCTGCCCAGGGTAACGCTGGTCGCCACTTTGGGGACAGAAAGGAATTTTCCTCCAGGCCAGATTGGCCAAGGATCCTGGAGGTTTTTTGCCTCATTCTGGGCACAGAGCAGTGTGGAGTGGGAAGGTAGTTGTAAATGTCCTGCCTTGTGAAGGGGTTGGGCTAGATGACCGTTGAGGTCCCTTCCAGCTCTACACTTCTACATTTCTTTGTTTCTATGTTTCTGTCACAGCTGGGATGGTGGTTTGGGAATTGGGATGGATCCATTTGCAGGGGGAGGCTTTGCCTGCGAGCCCACCTTCCCCGTTTTGGGGGTTCCCTTATGGGTGGCGGAGCCATTCAGCGGCATGCTTGGTCAGGGGCTGTCAGCTGGCTGTCCACCATTAGGTGGCAAGGGAACCATGCAGTGGCTTGTGCCCATGTGGGATCCAAGGGCTTGCCCCTCCATGGTTTCCCCCCAGCAGGCAGGATGGAGGGATGGGTTTACTGGGTGGCAGGTGGGTCGCCCAATGGCTCTGTCCCCATGCTGTGCCAATGCTCCTGAGGTTGTGTTCATTAAAGCTGTGAGTCGCTGTTCCCCCACTGGTTGCTTGTGGCATGCTGATTTCCTCCCTTGCTCTGCTCCCCAACCCTTGCCCCTGGGTCCACAATGAGAATATGCTTCCAGTACAGCAAATCAGTGTCACCAGAATGGGTTCTTCCTGTCTGTCAGTCTGTCCTCCCACCTCATGGCAATGCAGATTCCACTGGAAGCAGATGATGAGTAGCGGAGAGAAGAGGAATGATAAACTTTCTAACAAGACTAATGACAATATTTCACAATGGAAAAGGTCAGCTCCTAAGCCTGTTCTGATGCTGAACCAGAAACAAGCGGCAGCTTTCAAACCTCTAGCTGCTCTCTGTAAAAAGGAGACAGGTGGCAAGGATTGCAAGCAAAACACCTGCTGCTGCTCTGCTACAACACCAGAGCGTGCCGGGGCCTTGGCTCTGGATGGTGAAAGATGTCAGCCTTTGTTTATAATGAGGCCAAATGCTGTATGATTGGCAGCAACACACAAAGAGAAGTCCCTATAATCATAATTGTTGCTAATACAGAGGCCTCAACAGACAGAAGATTAAACAGATTCATTTTTAAGGCCCTAATTAACTTGATCCAGGATGCAAAACGTGGACATTGATCATTCTTGTGTTTGTTTGGGGGTTTTTTAAAGCAGAGAGATGGTATGATTGCATCTTTGAAAACAGGCTTGAGCTTGGCTCACTGTCAGTCTTAGCGCTGGGACATGAGGAAAAGGTAGAAGACAATGTATTTCTTTCCCTACTGCACTACTATACCAGGAAATACATAGTATCAGGGAATTAGCAACAGAAGTCCCCTTCCCACCAGGCAACTGCAATTTTGTTTGACCCTACATGATATTATGGGGTAAAGAGAAACATGGATTTTTTTAATCTTATTTTGTGTGATTATTTCAATGGCTTTGGGGGAATTTGTGCATTCAGCTTAACAACCCCGGTAATTGGGGTGTCAATTGGGATATTAACTTTGCCAACTATGTTAAGATAATCAGCTGCTGAGATGCCATGAGAACCAGATTACACAAGACAGGATTTCACACATAAGGGGAGGGGTCGTAGCTCAATGGTAGAACTTCTGCTTTGCATGCAGAAGGTCCCAGGTTCAACCCCCGGCATCTCCAGTTAAAGGGACTAGGCAAGTAGGTGATGTGAAAGACCTCTACCTGAGACCATGGAGAGTCGCTGCCGGTCTGAGTAGACAATACTGATGGACCAAGGGTCTGATTCAGTATAAGTCAGCTTCATGTGTTCATGTGTTCAAATCCCCCCTCAACTGTCTGCATGCACAATCATGCTGGACATCACTATTTTCCCTTGAACTCCAGCCTGAAAATCTTCATTGGAAGACCCCAGAATGCACTGCTGATTGCTGACCATGCATGAAGACGCATCTGACAAACAAGGGCCGTTTATGCTTGGTAATTAGCAGCGTGTTCGATGCTGAAGTGCCCCGCATATTTTTTTTATTTCTTCAAGCTGAACATTCCAGACATCACTGCGAAGCTGGCACATACCTCCTTCGCATTTCTTAAGAGCCCCTTTACTGTGACCTTTTGTATTTGCTCCGCCCCTGCATCGAAGCAGGTGAGTAGGGGGTGGTGGAATTTGTTTGACTTTCTCCTCTTGCATCGGGACCGTGAATAGTCATTTTAAAGGTTGTATTTAAAAATCATCATTGAGCGAGGATCAGAATCGACCCTGCATAAATGGCCAAGATTAGTCTCATGACTGGTAAGAAGACCTTGGGCCAGCATATTGTTTTGGAATACTGGAAATATGTTATGGGAAAGGAACATTTGGTCCCCTGGGTGCCAAAGTAAACAATGAATGAGGGGGAAATTAAGTTCACCCCTCTGCATCCACCTCTGAATAATATGGTGCCACCACAGTACCACCTCTGCCCAAGGGAAATGGAGAAAGTCCAAGAGGAAGGCAGGTTTGGTAGCAGCTTTCCCTTTTAGGCTAGGAGCAGCCATTTCTGTTTAAGGCTCTCCTGCTTTGAGGATGCCTTGAGGTCTTAAGGCCTCCAAAAACCTATCCTTACCCTGCCCGGCCCCTACTTCCCAGAAGTCTGAGGGCTGAGAGGCCCACAAGCTTGTGAGAGTCCTGCCTCTTCAACCTTCCTGGATCCTTGGATAGGTACCTATGAAACAACATCAGCTTGCTTGCTTGGAAACTGAGATATAACTAGAAGGGCAGGAGGGTGGTAAGGTGACAATAAATGATTCAACATTTAGATTGGCTAATATGTATTCAGTTTGCTCTCATGTTTGCAGCCTTTTGTTTATGCCTAGTGCAGGTATCCCCAACCTTTTAAAGCTTGTGGGCACCTTTAGAATTCTGACACTGGGTGGAGGGTGCAACAACAAAACGGCTGCTGCAGGGGGGTGGAGCCATATACACACCCAGAGGAAGTTCAAGTTTAGGTGAGAAGACAGGATAAAACAACACTACTGGCAGCTACCGCCAAAGGAATGTTATTTTGATCTGCACAGTCAATGAGATCTGCAATGGCCTATGAGGAAATTGTGCTGGAAAACAGCTCCAAGTGGCTCCACCCACTTTCTGAAAATACTTGGAAGGCATTAGTTTAGCTGTCAGTAGGCTCCATGGCGTCCACAGGCACCACTGATGGTTTCATATCCATGCTTTTTTATATGTAATCCTTTATCATACCTCTGATTCAGTTTGCAATTTGCTTTTGTAGTGTATTCTTTAGTTAGTTAGTTTGTTTGTTTGTTTTGCTCTCAAGTCACAGCAACTTATGGCAACTAGGGGAGTGCACCATTTCCCCCCAGTATTTTTTGGGTTTGGGTTTAATAGACCCGGAGATTTTTGAAAAATCTGAAAGAAGCCAATCCCCATACCAGCTTTTTTTGGCTATTTGAAATTTTTCAGGTCTATTAAACTCAAACCCCAAAAATTCCAGCCGCCTCCAAAATGGTGGCGGTGCACAGCTTGAACGCTGGGCTCAGTTGAGCCAAGCCCACCTTTCAGCTCTGTGCCACCTGCTGCCTCCAAGAGCCAGCCAGCCAGCAGGTAAGGGAGGAGGGGAGGGGGAAGAAGGAGGAGGAGGAGAGAGGATTCCCCCTCATTTTTATTTAAAATAATGGCGGGGCCGAAGTGGCCCAAATAATGCCAAAAGAAAATTAGGCTCCTCTTTTCAGCTCCCTTAAATCATCACCATTTTTTCAGGGTAACCCCCCTGCATGAAAAATACTGATAAGGTATTTTTCGGGTTTGTCTTGGTCCAGCTTTGCTGAATGCACACCCCTAATGGCAACCCCATAGGGTTTTCAAGGCAAGAGATGTACAAAGGTGGTTTTTCATTGCCTGCCTCTGCATAGTGACCCTGGTATTCCTTGGTGATCTCCCATCCAAAAACTGTTCAGGGCCAGCCTTGCTTAGCTTACGAGATCTGATGAGATCAGGCTAGCCTGGGCTACCCAGGTCAGGGCATAATTACATTAGCACATGCTAAATAGCACAGACCTTTGGGTCTTTGTGTAGTAGTGCCTTTCAATAAACTGCTTAATTTGTACCAGTAACACTTTGGAGTCTGCATCTCCCTAGTGACAGTCGCCTACCCAGCAGGGTGATAAGAATCCACATGAACAGAAGCCTCCTGCTTATGAGGACTGAATTAACACTTTGAATACAGACGTTGCTATGTTTCAACAAAATCTCCAGTGTCACCTGTGCCTCAAATGCATTCTTGCAGATCACAGTGTTTTATGAAATCTAAAACAGCAGATGGGATTAATTGAAATTTGTGTAATGAGAACACTTTTCTCATGAGGGTTTGGCTTAGAGATATTAAATGATCCTCCAATCCATGCTGATATTTGAACACAAGAGTACCAGGAGTAATCTTGGCTCAAGTAAGAGATGATATATATCACTGCATAAAAATATCCTTTAACCTGTTTTTAAATTCAGCCTTGGCAGTCACACTCCTGGCTCCTAACCATCATTTGCAGAACAACCAGCCTGTTGAATCACCACTGCTCTCATCTGCAACCAAGTGTCAAGCGTATGACCCATTAAATTATACTGGCTCCACTACTCAGAAGTCTAACCTAGCATAGTCATCAGTTTAACCCCAAAGACAGAGTTGAAGTCTCATGATTTCTAAAATGTGCTAGTTTCTTCTTTAAGAAACACTGAGGGTGTTAACTTAGGCACGCTCAATATTGTTCTCAGAACTTCATGCTGGAAACAACTGGCATCTGATGTTCTATAATTACCCTAGCTTTCTCTACTATATAAAAAAGGTGTGCAATCACAGATCCAAAAAAGGGGCTGGATCTAGAGGAAGGATGATTTCCATCAGCAGAATGGGATTTTCTCACCTTCCCCATCTCACTGCAGCCCAAAGGGCTCCCCCAAATGATGCTCCTGCAAGACAGGATGAATCTGCAGTGAAAGGGGGGGCATACAGAAATTAGTGGAAATCTACTGCTGGCTCCTACCCAGTATCTCCAAGTAATGGTAGGAAGTTACTTGCTCAGTGAGGTGTCCAGTCTCTACTTCTTTATATCCAGTTTTCATTTTGTTACAACTAATGACAGAAGAGCCTCAGCTCTGGTATGGAGCAGCTCCTGGGCACATGCCTGTATTTATAGTTTCCTCATAAATGCTAAGTTCAGTGGAAGTTTTGTTCCTAACATCAATGGAATTTAATTGCAACACTAGACCATTATCAAGCTATGCATAGATATGCACATTAAGGGAACAGAGAGAATGCTTATTAAACTGGCAGATGATACTAAATTGGGAGGGGTAGCAAATATGGTAGAAGACACAGCCAGGATACAGGATGATCTTGACAGGCTGGAGAATTGGGCTAAAACTAATAAAATGCATTGGAGAGCATCAGTTAAGCTAACTTGCTTAAGTGACTTGCTCAGTGAGGTGTCCAGTCTCTACTTCTTTATATCCAGTTTTCATGTTGTTACAACTAATGACCAAAGAGCGTCAGCTCTGGTTTGGAGCAGGGAGATGATCACTGGGAGTGCAACTCTATCGATTCACCTGTACCTCTCAGCAGCTTCACCTGTACCTCTCAGCTCCCGGGGAGATTGGCTATCTAACCATGTATGTTTGCGTAAGTGTGATTGGGAACGTAGTTCAATTATGGCTGAATGGTAACATCACCCTATTGGTTTAAAATATATATTTTTTAATTAGTAAATGCTGAGGTTTCTGGGTTCCTTCTCTAAGGATCAACCTGTTATCAAACAGCAGACTGATCACTCATTGGGCTAAGCGGTTCTAAATGTTTCAGATGATCAGGAACATATTTTTTAAAATGACATAATAGAGTGACTAGCACACACTTGCAGCATCTGCATAACATTTATTTGGTTTTATGTTTTTATTTTGTTAAAATGAGGTATGAAAACATTTCCACAATCATGTACACAACTGGGCAGAAATTGTTATTCTGATGGCACATGCCTGTATTTATAGTTTCCTCATAAATGCTAAGTTCAGTGGAAGTTTTGTTCCTAACATCAATGGAATTTAATTGCAACACTAGACCATTATCAAGCTATGCACAGATATGCACATTTAAAGAATAGGATGCTTATTAAATTTGCAGATGATACTAAATTGGGAGGAGTAGCAAATATGGTAGAAGACAGAGCCAGGATACAGGATGATCTTGCCAAGCTGGAGAATTGGGCTAAAACTAATAAAATACATTCCAACAAAGATAAATGTAAGGTTCTGCATTTAGGTAGGAAAAATCAAATGCATAATTATAGGATGGGGGAGACTTGTCTTAGCAGTAGTGTGTGCGAAAAGGATCTTGGGGTCTTAGTAGACCAAACACTGAACATGAAACAGCAGTGTGATGTGGTAGCTAAAAAGGCAAATGCGATCTTGATATAGTGTCCAGATCATGTGAAGTGATGGTATCGCTTTACTCTGCTCTGGTTAGACCTTGCTAGAGCATTGTGTTCAGTTTTGGACACCACAATTTAAGAAGGATGTAGACAAGTTGGAATGTGTCCAGAGGAGGGCAACAAAGATGGTGAGGGGTTTGGAGACCAAGTCCTATGAGGAAAGGTTGAAGGGGCTGAGTATGTTTAGCCTGAAGAGGAGAAGACTGAGAGGGGATATGATAACCATCTTCAAGTATTTGAAGGGCTGTCTTATAGAGGATGGTGCTGAGTCGTTTTCTGTTACCCCAGAAGGTCAGAACCAACAGGTTGAAATTATATCAGAAGAGTTTCTGTCTAGAGATTAGGAGGAATTTTCTAACAGTTAGAGTGATTCTTCAGTGGAATAGGCTTCTTTGGGAGGTGGTAATTTCTCCTTCCCTGGAGGTTTTAAAGCAGAGGCTAGATGGCCATCTGTCAGCAATTCTAATTCTATGACCTTAGGCATGAGAGGGAGGGCATCTTGGCCATCTTCTGCACATGGAGTAGGGGTCACTGGGGGTGTGGGGGGAGGTAGCTGTAAAATTCCTGCATTGTGCAGGGGGTTGGACTAGATGACCCTGGTGATCCCTTCCAACTCTATGATTCTAAGTCATAGAATCATAGAGTTGGAAGGGGTCATACAGGCCATCTAGTCCAACCCCTTGCTCAATGCAGGATCAGTGCTTGAAGTCTGCCAGTGAGGGGGAGCTCACCACCTCCCTAGGCAACCGATTCCACTGCTGAACTACTCTCACTGTAAAAACCTAATGTCTAGCCGGTACCTTCCCGCCCATAATTTATACCCATTATTACAAGTCCTATCCTAACTACATAAACAAAAATTAAGGGATTTCATAAACTTGCTTGATTCCCCCCCCCCTGTGTGCAACATAATAATCTAGTCGTTAAGTCCCGTTGAAAACAACAGGAGTTATTTCTGACTAACTAAAAACCCATTTATTTATTTATTGTTTCGTTTATTTACTGTTAGTCTTTGAGGTGCCACAAGATGATTTTTTGGTTTTGATGCAAGAAACTAGCATGGCTACCCTTCTGAAATTAAATTCCATTGATTGTGATGGGACTTATACCCCAGTTCTATGGATGTTCACCTGGAAGTCCATCCCACCCAGCTATAACTAATTTATGAACCATGCTCTTAGGCAGTAAATCCATATCTGTTAAAAAATTACAATATGACAATTTTAACCGAATTCAAATAGGAGAACCTGTAAGAATAGATAATAGTACAACTTTTGATTAATTTGTGGTCTATGAACTTTCAGTAATGGATTTTAGTGGAATGGCACCCAAAGAGCTGCAAGGGGCAAAGCTTCATTGGACCAGGATGGCTCTCACTTTAGCTTGGACTGCTTATACAACTGGCCGAATCACCGTGAACAAACTCAGTGACTGGTGGTTTAGCAAGAAAACTTCTATTGTCTTAATTAATTAACTGCATTCTAAAAGTCATGAAACCGCAAAAAATTTAAGGCGCTTATATAATTGTTTCATTGAGGATGAGGACTGCTGTGGTTACTTTCCCAGGAATAAATCCATCAGGAACAATGGCTAAGTAAAACTGTCATTTTAAGATACTGCTTAAGATAGTCATGCAGGCTTTAAAGGATGAAAACAGAGCACAAGATCAAAGAGGAGATCAAAGTGTCTTGAGGTAATTTTGACACTGGAATTGTCTAATGTGAGGCACCAATTATGTCTAAACCAGAGATATTCAACTGCCCCAAAGTCAAGGAAAATGGGGGAGGGGTTAAATTTCTGCATCAACAATACTCAATCTGATCACAGCAACCTGTTTTATATTGTGCAAAGGAAAAACACACACACACAAGGGCAATAATTGTCACCAATGGCCTTCAGAATTATAACTGACCAAAAAAGTGATGCATCCCATAGTCCACACATCTGTGAATGCTTGTCCAGTGTTGACTGAAACTTTGCAGTTCAAGCCCCAGCAACTGCCAAGGCCATGACCTTAAGTATCTAAGGCAGCCAGGCGTACAGTTCATAACCAAGATGGAATGTCATATACAAGGACCTGGATCATATGGTGGAGAGATAAGCAGGATATGGGTCAAGGAATTGCTCATGAAAATGTGGGAAACAGGAAGCAAGGAGGATGACAGAAGAACAGTAGAGAAATCAAAAGGGAAAGGCTACAAGCTTGAACACATGAAGCTGCCTTATAGTGAATCAGATCCTTGGTCCATCAAAGTCAGTATTGTCTACCAGACAGACAGCAGCGCTCCAGGGTCTTTTTTTGTTTTAGTTTTTTGCTGTCAAGTCACAGCTGAGTTATGGTGACCCCTTAGGGTTTTCAAGGCAAGAGATGTTCATTGACTGCCTCCATGTCATGACCCCGGTATTCCTTGGAGGTCTCACATCCCAGTACTAGCCTGAGCTGTCCCTGCTTAGTTTCTGACATCTGACAAGATCAGGCTAGCCATGTCTGGGCCTCCAAGGTCTTAGGTAGAGATATCTGACATCACCTACTACATGATTTTTTCCCCTGGAGATGCTGGGGATTAAATCTGGGACCTTTTGCATGCCAAGCAGTTGCTCTACCACTAAGCCACAGCCCCTCCCTTACTTCCTCCAGTAACAACCTGCCCAGATTAAAGAAGTGCCACTGGCCTTGGAGCTATATAGCAGGTAATTAAGTGGCTCTCCTTGATCATCTGACTCCCAGGAGTGGTGTGTGGTGCCTGGCCAGAAATGGTGTGCAGTGGTGTGTGCTGCCTGGCCAGAAATACCTGCAGTCCTTGGCACAGAGGGCAAGCAAAGGCATTTGGTTGTAGAGCTCAAGGTTCAAGCTTGCAACACCTGACAATGCTGAGTTCTTAAGGGGGGGAATCATATAGTGGGTCATGCTGCTTTTAGAATCATAGAATCATAGAGTTGGAAGGGACCAAGAGGGTCATTAGTCCAACCCCCTGCACAATGCAGGAAATTCACAACTACTTCCCCGCACACCCCCAGTGACCCCTACTCCATATCCAGAAGATGTCCAAGATGTCCTCCCTCTCATGAACTGCCTAAGGTCCTGTAACAATCAAGATAAACTCTAAGAAGTGTCAATCCCTTTAGCAGTTCTTTGAGAGCCAGTCCAGCTGAAAACTAAAGTATAGCTATGAGAAAAAAAAGAAAAAGGAAAGGAAAATGCACAGGAAAACATCCATCTCCATTTAAAAAGGTCCCTAGGGCCATTTTTGTATCTGACTGAAAAGAAAGGGAAAGGATAATGATTTTTTATGATTAGGCCCAATGGTATCTGGAGAAATATTAATGCATAAATAGACTTAACAAAATTCCATCAAGGTCTTCATGCATGCCTTTATGTGAGCTAAGTACTGGCTTTTGTGGTTCACTTATGTGCTTTTAAGAGAAGGAATGTATGCTAATAGAAAGGTGTGGTGCTCTAATGGGTCTGGGCTTTCTGAGCTATTTGTCTGAGTTGCAGGTAGCCATTCCACACTTATGTTACAGAAAAGGACTTGAGTTGAGCGTGACAACCCCATTCTCAGAAAAATGCACCATGTTCAATTACTTCAAAATTAGGTATGTAATGATAGCTGACAACGAAGGTGTAGGGGAAATGTTACAGTCAATTTGCTCCTATATCTGTCTCTCATCCAATGGAGTCCTAGGAAACTAAAGAGACATTCTCTAATTTGATATTTATGTGCTGCCCTGATAAATAGACTGTGCAACAGTGCATAATGGCTCCAGCACTAAGTAATGCCTCCATAATTGGCTTGCAGTTAAGAACCTGTGGGTGGTGATATCCTCAGCTTTTGACAAAATTCCTCATCAATGATTCCAGAATAAAAATGGCAGTTACAGTATACAACGACCCCTTGTGTGGCACTGAGCCACAAGAAGTTGGGTTTTCTCATACTTCAGTAACTGATTAAAAAATAGGAAACAAAGAGTAAGTACAAAGAGGACAATTTTCACAGGCAATGGATTCTGGATTGGGATTCATGCTATTTATATTATTAATAAATGATCTGGAGTCCCAGCTGAACCATTAGGGCCAAACAAGATGTTTCACGCAGGCACTATCCAAATCGAATTTGTTTTGGAGTTAAGAGCATCTTTGTGATGTTCAGTATTTCTAGTGAGGAGGGAAGGTGAGCAGAGGAATTAAATGGATAGTTATATCTGTCTATACCAGATGTTCAGGACAAACAACAGGCTGTGGTTAATAACATCACGCCCAGATACTGATGTGCCCTCTGTGCCATCTGGATGGCTACTGCTGGAAACAGAATGCTGAGCTGGATGGATCTTTGATTTGATCTACCAAGTCAGCTCCTATGAGCCCTCAGTATTTCAGGGGAACAAGTGAACAATATGCAATTCATAGCCAAAATAAAGACAGTTTATTAAGAACAATGAGAGAAAATAAGGGTCATTCTTTCTCTCCTGTCCTCTCCCCCTTGTTAAGATTTGCTTGTTCAATTATATTTGCTGATTGAGAGAGGGGGAATAAGAGGCCATGTAGTTGCAAAGCAACTGTGTAAGACTGATATGGGTTTTCATTCAATCTCATGCACTACTTGCTAAGTGAATACCCAACTGGTGGGAAGTGCTGTTAAGGTGGTTTGTCATTGCCTTCCTCTGCATAGCAACCCTGGATTCACTTGGTGATCTCCCATCCAAATATTAACTAGGGCTGACCCGGCTTAGCTTTTGAGATCTGACAAAATCGGGCTAGCCCTGGCCACCTAGGTTAAAGCAACTGAGACCCAACAACAGAATATGTATTAGTAGGAGAGTGAACCCTAGAGAAAGCTCACTGTGGTGCACGTTGGATTATTTTTAGACTCTGAACTTCATAGTATTATAGGAGCCCCTGCCCTTTGAGTGGTAATATGTACTTCACATGCTAATATGTGGCCTGCTTTTGGATACTCAGCCCATGAGGCCAAAGTCCAGCCCTGAGAGCACCACTGAGAACTTCATTTCAAAATCCAGGTTAGAATATGTTGAACCTGCATTTTTAGAAGTCATTTTACTGTTTCTACACTGACTAAATTGGTAATGAATAGGGTTGCCAGGTCACTCTTTGCAACTGGTGGGAGGTTTTTGGGGTGGAGCCTGAGGAGGGCAGGATTTGGGGAAGGGAGGGATTTCAATGCCATAGAATCCAATTGCCAAAGTGGTCATTTTCTCCAGGTGAACTGATCTCTATCAGCTGGAGATCAGTTGTAATAGCAGGAGATCTCCAGCTAGTTCCTGGAGGTTGGCAACCTGAGTAATGAACCCAGTAGAACATAATGAGCATTGAGCCACTATAGTGCTAATTTTTAAATGGATGGTGTATTTGTGGAAAGCTGTGTGGTTTCCAGAAAAAAGAAAGCAAAACGAAACATAGTTCTTCTAAGCAAATGAATCTACGGTGAGTCTGGTGGCTCTTGTGCAAGAATAAATGAGAAAACAGACCGAAATGATTGGCAAGGCTGTTAAGTATTCATTAACATGCCAGTCACACAGCAAAGTCCATCCCTGACCATTGCATTATAGACAGTTGAGGAAACCTGTTCAAGCAATTCGATCTCATGGTGAATCTTTGCTCAAATGGCCTATTTTAGCTTTGAAAGGCAGGCTGCCTAATAGAGAGCAATAAGAATGATAATGTGTCTCCATGATTAAAGTCACAATCACAGATCAAGGAAGAAGAGCTATTTTGGTGAGAAACAGCAAAGTGAAGACTTCAAAGCAATTTCCCTGCAGTTTCTAACATTATTAATAGAGTCGATAACCAGCAAAAAAAGTATACAGGTAAAAAATACAAATGAAGGGGAGTGAAGATGAAAGAATGGTGTGAAATTGTAGGGGTGAAAAAAAAGGTTAAATTTGAAGAGTACTTTATACAATTAATTAAACGTGCCAAGTACCAAGTTTGGTCAAAGTAGTAGAGGTATACCAGTCTCCTTGAATGAAAGGAGAAAATGAAAACATGCAGAAGAAAGATAGAGAGAAAAATAAATCTCCCATATGTTCTGCTGTTCTCATTTCCTTTACCAGTAGGTGTCAGACTAGTCAATGCTATTGTTGAATGCTGATTTTTCTGAACTGAACTTCATGTCCAGTTTACACATTAAAAGTTTATGGACAGCAACCGAATTGGAGAGATATATGTCATCATATGGCTTTTATGTAATAACTTTGAAGTGTCCTTGAAATGCACAGAATAAACAGTTTGCCAGACATAATTTCACAGGCACTCAGTTCTGAACTTCATCTCAGTGCAGCAAACAATCCATTCTGGCAAACGCTGCAGAAACAGAGAGAAGAAGAAGGAAGAGGGAAGTTACTTATTGTCCAACCCCTGATTTAAACAGAGTCTCAATCGGTATCCAGAGAGCTAGCGTGAATCAATTAGTTTTTGCATCGTGCGCTATTGTTATGAAAAGTTGAAAGCTTTTGCCAGTCCTGGGAAATGTTTTCACAGTATGGTACACGAAAATAATGTGTTCACAGTATGGTACTCAAGAAACAGGAAACTAGTTACGTAGCGAAATAAATTTAATTTCTTGAAAAGCCTCTACTGAGTCATCCAGGAAGCTATTTGCCAATAGCTATTGAAATAAAAGTAAAATATGGCAAAAGTCCTAATCCTTAGCATTTATTTTTAGATGCACGTTGAAACTGTTTTCAGTGTACACCTAAAGAAGTAAGGATGTAAGAGTAGGGGAGGTAAGAAAGGGGAGCAAGGTGATTCCATCTGGCCTGGTTGAACTCTCTCTCCAATGAGACCAGGGCCCTTTGGGATCTAGCCACATTCTGCAGGGCCTATAAACTGAGATGTTCTGCCAGGCCTATAGTTGAGGACAGCGATGGTGTTTCATCACAGCTGGCCTCCCTACCCCTACCTTTTGTGTCATCTAACATAACTGGGGACCCCACTGTTGTCTGGAGGCCCACAGTGGCCCTATACTCTAGAGATGAGTGCCATTTGATTACCAATTATAATAGGAAATTGGTTTTAAGATTTTATAATATATTTATTGTACATTGTTGTTTTATCGTACTGCATTGTTTTGCTTTTATGATCTTAGCTGCCCTGAGCTGGGATGGATGGCGGGATATAAATCAAAATTGTTATTGGTTCTTGTAGGTTATCCGGGCTGTGTGACCGTGGTCTTGGTATTTTCTTTCCTGACGTTTCGCCAGCAGCTGTGGCAGGCATCTTCAGAGGAGTAACACTGAAGGCCAGTGTCATTGTCAAGTGTGTAGGAAGAGTAATATATAGTCAGAAAGGGGTTGGGTTTGAGCTGAATCATTGTCCTGCAAAAAGTATCAAAGGTAATGTGTTAATCATTGTCCTGTAAGTATCAAGATAATGTGCTAATGAGGGTGTGGTATGTTAATATGGAACCATTGTATCCTGAAGTGATCTGTTAATGTGTGAAATCCAAAGCTAATCTGCATGGCTATTGTGGACTGTAGTCTTTGTTAGTCTGGAGGTTTTCAGGACAGGAAGCCAAGCCTTATTCATTCTTAAACTCTCTTCTTTTCTGTTAAAGTTGTGCTGATGTTTATGAATTTCAATGGCTTCTCTGTGTAATCTGACAAAATAGTTGGTAGAATTGTCCAGTCTTTCAGTGTCTTGGAATAAGACCCTGACACAAACAGGACACAGGGTCTTATTCCAAGACATTGAAAGACTGGACAATTCTACCAACTATTTGTACCCACTCCCACTGCCATACACATTTGTATGAGTTTCATTGGCATGGCAGCCTTAGCATTCCTATGGAGAAGATACAAGCAATGGGACATCAAGCAACGGGCATAAGAAACACAAGTGCACTGGGGCATCTTCTTTATTCCATGTTAACATGTGTGAAGCTATCCTTCACTGACTGTCCCCAGCATCAAGAGTAACAGTTTGAAATAATCCCCTAGGTCCTGCAACCACCCCAAACTTACAAAATTACTTTGTTGAATATTCTAATATCTAGGTAGTTTAGCCCTTCAGAGCTTAGGGTACTTTAACACATGAGGCTAAAAGTATGTGTCTGCAATGCACAATAAAAGCAAATTGGCTGGAATGCACATCTTATTTTAAAATAACCTTCTTGCCCTTCCTACCATGAATTAACAATGCTTACATATGGACATAAATAGCAAAGAAAAGGCACATGTGGTGTCATCTGTGAAAATGCTCATATTGCATGGAAGACTAAATTATCTACATTTCAGCTTTACATACTCTGTGGGTATTTTAATTCCTAGACTGTCTGGACACCCTCAGCGCTACAGGCTTATATTACATATTATAGCTTCTAGCAGTTTTTTTATGAATAAAATTTCTTGCCCAACTCACACTTACTTTTTAAAAGTTCTTCACGGTAAAAGAGATTAAACAGTGCTAAGAATTTATACACCATTGATCTCAATCTAAGCAAAGAGTGGACTGGATGTAAAATATCTGGTGTACTCCCACTTCTACAATGCTAAACTTAAGAAATGGCTTGGCAGACAATGGACTGTAAGCAGCTCTTTCAGAGTTTTTCCATGCCAACATTATTGCCACATATTTCCCTTTTATCTTTCACTGTCCAGGAATTAATCTTTGAATGTTTCCACACATAATGCTTTCCTCTTCTGGAACTGCAGGCTCCTATTTAATAAATGCTGAATTTGCTAAATCACAGCCATTCACCCATGCAGCTACAATAAATTCGATGGTGAGTTGATGATGTGTGGAAGGGAGGGAGAGGGAGGAATGAGACTTAACACAAATCATGATATAGCCAGGCTCCAGTATGTCAAAGCACACAGCTTTAGCTTCTCCTGATGGAAGTTAATAGATGAACATACGAACATACGAAAAGCCCTGTTGGATCAGACCAAGGCCCATCAAGTCCAGCAGTCTGTTCACACAGTGGCCAAACAGGTGCCTCTAGGAAGCCCCCAAACAAGATGACTGCAGCAGCATCCTGCCTATGTTCCATGACACCTAATATAATAGCCCTGGTCCTCTGATCCTGGAGAGAATAGGTATGCATCATGGCTAGTATTCATTTTGACTGGTAGCCATAGATAGCCCTCCATGAACATGTCCACTCCCCTCTTAAAGCCTTCCAAGTTGGCAGCCATCACCACATTTTGGGGCAGGGAGTTCCACAATTTAACTATGTGTTGTGTGAAAAAATACTTCCTTTTATCTGTTTTGAATCTCTCACCCTCCAGCTTCAGCAGATGACCCTGCGTTCTAGTATTATGGGAGAGGGAGAAAAACGTATCCTTGTCTACTCTCTCCAAACCATGCATAATTTTATAGACCTCTATCATGTCTCCCCTCAGCCACCTTCTTTCCAAGTGTATCTACTGAATAGCTACAATAGTACTAATTGATGTGGTTTTTTTTTTTAAAGAAAAAGACTTTGATAATGAGGTAAAAATGATACCAAGAATGGGTACCAAGACAAGAAAGTAATACTTTCTTCCAGATGAATCATAGGAACACTTATATCTCTCTAATGGTATTCTAATTTTTGCCCAAGAAAAGCAGGAAAGGAAACTTGAAAAAGAACACAGAAACTACCAGTCTGGATATACTCTAAGGGAGTGTCAAAAAAAATCACTCGCTTTACTCTTACTAGGCTAAAATGCCTAAGAAAGTAGAGAAAAGGCACTTTTGTCAGTGTATCATAGGAACACTTATAACTCTCTAATGGTATTCTAATTTTTGCCCAAGAAAAGCAGGAAATGAAACTTGAAAAAGGACAAGAGGTGACCGATGGTCTTACTACATACCATCCCACCTGATTGCCATGGTTTCCTATAGTAGAACACAGAAACTACCAGTCTGGATATACTCGAAGGGAGTGTCAAAAAAATCACTCGCTTTTACTAGGCTAAAATGCCTAAGAAAGTAGAGAAAAGGCACTTTGAAATATCTAGGTTAGTGCTATGCCCAGTCAAAGCAGCTGCCAGTGGCTTTTAGGATGTAAAAGAATTTTATAGAAAATGCAGAGATTTTCACGGTGTCACGCTCATTCATCAAAAAGTTCATTTCACTGAGGTTCTCTTATATAAAAATTAAACCAGCTACTAAAAATACATGTCTTTGGTTACCTACTGTGAGCCTGCAACCAAGAAAAGGCAAGTGTACTTAGAAACAAATGATCTAAAAGCATCAGTGTTCTGAATAAAGAAAGCCTGAAGTGGGGCTTCAGAAGTCAGTTGTTTCAACATGAGAGCAAGCATCAGTTTCAAAGCAAGCCTTCAAAAAAATTTTTTAAAAAATGTGTCCATTGCTCTAAGTGATTTTTGTTGTATTCTGGAAACTGGAAGAATCTGACAAAGAATCTTTTCAAACAGTGGACAATAAAATCAAATGTTTTCTGGCTGCAGTACTACTACATTATGTTAGGTAAAGGTAAAGGTCCCCTGTGCAAGCACCGGGTCATTCCTGACCCATGGGGTGACGTCACATCCCGACGTTTTCTAGGCAGACTTTGTTTTGCGGGGTGGTTTGCCAGTGCCTTCCCCAGTCATTATGTTAGGGCTGCTTAAAACAGCATATTGTTGTTCGCAGAAAGCTCTTTAAACTCTTTCTACTAGATTTCTTCTTTAAGAACATTAAAAGTCAAGTATCCTGTTTCCCAAGATGCCCTAGAAGGTTCATAGCAGGCCAAAGCCTTCCCAAGCTGTCCCCCCACTCTGAGGAATACTGCTTCTGAACATAGCAGTTCCATTTACCGTATATACCCATGTATAAGCCGACCCGCGTATAATCCGAGGTGCCAAATGGGAAAAAATTAGGCACCCGTGTATAAGCCGAGGGTCAGCTTATAACCCCTCCCCCCCGCAGGCTTACCTGACAGGGCTCTCCAGCGGCGAGGGTCCGGCGGCGGCGCGGCCCAGGGGGGCCTGGGCAGCCTTCCTGCGGCTGCAGGAGGCTGCCCCAGGCCGCTCCCGGCGGAAGGAAGCGGCGGCGAGGCCCAGGGGGACCCGGAGCAGCCTTCCTGCGGCTTCAGGAGGCTGCCCAAGGCCCCTCCCGCCCGGGAAAAATGGCGGCGGGGGTCGGGGGGCCGAGCAGCCTTCCTGCGGCTGCAGGAGGCTGCCCAAGGCCCCTCCCGCCCAAAAAATGGCGGCGGGGGCGGGGGGGCCTTGGGCAGCCATCCTGCGGCTGCAGGAGGCTTCCCATGGCCCCTCCTGCCTGAAAAAATGGCGACGGGGCGGGGGGGGCTTGGGCAGCCATCCTGCGGCTGCAGGAGGCTGCCCAAGGCCCCTCCCGCCTGAAAAAAATGGCGGCGGGGGCGGGGGGGCCTTGGGCAGCCATCCTGCAGCCGCGGGAAGGCTGCCCCGGCCCCCCTGGCCCCCGCCGCCATTTTTCCCGGGCGGGAGGGGCCATGGGAAGCCTCCTGCAGCCGCAGGATGGTTGCCCAAGGCCCCTCCCGCCCGGGAAAAATGGCGACGGGGGCGGGGGGGCTTGGGCAGCCATCCTGCGGCTGCAAGAGGCTTCCCATGGCCCCTCCCGCCCGGGAAAAATGGCGGCGGGGCCGGGGGGGCCGGGGCAGCCTTCCTACGGCTGCAGGAGGCTGCCCCAGGTCGCTCCCAGCGGCAGGAAGCGGCACGGGCCCAGCGGCGGCGGCGACGACGGTAAGTTTCCCCCCTCCCTCCTCCCTCCCTCCCCCCGTATTGACCCGCGTATAAGCCGAGGCCGGCTTTTTCAGCCCATTTTTGGGGCTGAAAAACTCGGCTTATTCGCGAGTATATACGGTAGCAGTTATACCCAATGATGGACCTTTCCTCCATGAATGTGCGTCAATCTAAGCACGTGGCCATGACTACATCCATAGCAGTAAGTTCCACATGTTGACTCCACACTGTGCAAAGAAGTTCCCTGGTCTATTTTTACTGGTAATGGAAGATGTATAATCTATTTGCCCCAGTGCAAAATCTTACAGTTTCCCCCCATTTCAGAGATCTTATCTTTTTTTATTCATAAGAGAAATTGAAGGTAGATAGCATGAAGTATACACATAACTGGTCTCATCATATCCATGGGGCTTCAATGCTTGTGTCTACCAGCTATGGGGAAGCTAGTTGCTGATCAACATTTGTTTGGGATAGAAAGAGTCATGATCCCAGCAGGCCAATGGAAGTAGCCTGCCATCTCTCCAAGTCTTCCTGAGCTAATTAAGTAGCCGCAGTGTTGGAGTTTTTTTACGTTAGCTCTGTATTTTCTTTTAAGAAAAGCCATTTTATAATGGTTTCATGTCAGCCCCTATAAACCATCAGCAATTCAACTACACTTCATTGGGACATATTCTGGTTTTGACCCAGATTTTATACAGATGCCAGCTGCTTCTTGTCCAGTCTATTCATAACAACAGAGAAACTAACAATGACTGAGTAAGGACCTCAGACAGGAAGAAGGAAGGCTCAACCAAATCTAAAATGCTATTACTGTGCAAAAAAATGTTTTCGGTAAATTTCAGGTTCAGGTTTTTTCAGCCCAGTTTTTTTAGGTAAACCTGACATAAGCTGAATACGCATACTAGTAAATAAGCTATTCGGCTTATTTTCGGTTTTCCTGAAAAATTTGGGCGCATTATAGACAATGGGGATTTTTTCAAAGCTCCTGGGGGGCATTTTGGGAGGGAGAGTCCCCAAATTTGCAGCGTTGCTGCAAGGGACTCTCCTTAGATGGTCACCAAAGTTTTCTGAACTTTGGGAGAGGAGGTCCAGTTTTATGGGCCTGCAAAGGGGTTGCCCCCATCCTCCAGGCATTTAAATTGCAAGCCGAGCTGTCCATCAGGTTCAAAAGTTCAGCATTGCTGAGGACTGGCAGAAAGAGGCAATTCCAGGCTGGTGCCTCAAAGTCTTGGCTCTGCCTTCGTTTCTGGGTCACTTTGTGTGATGTCCATACAAATAAGCTTCCAAACAGAGGAAAAAGGTTTAAATGCAAGAGGAATAAGGCACGGAAAACATTCCTTTTGGTGGCAAATACATCCTGTGAGCAGTCCTTTATTGTGGCCATGAAAAATCTGATCCAAAGAGATGGTCACCATGCAGGGAAAGGAAGCCTCTACTCAGGGCAACCTTCTTTTGGAAAGCAGGTTTTCATGGGGAGGAGGTGGTGATATTAGAGCCAACTGAAGTCATGATAATGGGGGCTGTCTGAAGGAGATTGCTCATCCATGTGGATGAAGAAATCTCCTACGGGAGTCTGGTGTGGTGGCTGTTGAAGCCGCATTTTTAGTTGGAGGGTATATTCCTCTGGACGGGACTGGGTGAGACCTGTCTTTTAACCTCAAAGGGGCCCCAACTATGAGGCCCTAACAAAACCAGTCAAAAAAAGAAAGAAAAAGGGAGAAAGCAGAGATCCATCGCTCTGAGCAAAGGCGAATAGCCAAACCCAAAAAGCCGAATATCTATTCGGCTGTTTTGGGAATAGCCTATTTGGTTTCGGCTTTATCCCCAGGTTTTTGCATTCAGTAAACTCTAAACCCGAAATTTACTGAAACAGCTAATTTTGGGGTTTTTTTCAGTTCAGGTTTATCAATATACACAACCCTACTGTGTGACTTTAGCAACACAACCTCAAGGTCAGCATGGTTTCAATTTGTTGATCAATCAAATCAGTGGTTCAGTTATTTAGTCCTTCAGAGAATAAGGAATTCTGGGAATTTTCTGTTATTCAAACCTTCACCAAAACCTGCTCTTATCTGGCCAAATTCAGAAGTTCAGGGACCCTCCTTTGACCTTACTCTATCTTTTTTCACATTCTATTAATATAACTGTCAATATAAGCAAAAGAGATATAAGATTACCAGCTCCAGGAAACAGCATTTAGAAAATTGCATTCTGTATTAATAACGATGAAAGCAATCAAGTAATTGCCTTAAGGCATCAACAAGCCAATAGTGCATTCAAACTTAAACCACATATTAAATTTAATACTTTTCTCCTCAGATATTCACATTTTAAATACTCTAATCCAGAGTATACTCAGCTGAATAACAATCAATCTGCTTTTCGTCTTACAATGGTTTGGATCCAAAGATGCTTTCAATGAAGCAAGTTGGTCAGGGCTAGGGAGCCCCTACACAATAGGCTATGCAGCATGGGATGCTGCAGGGGAAAGGGGTTGAAACTGCCTCCCCTGTCCTTTGCATGAGTCCTCTATTGCAACTAATACAGCCATCACACACAGAGTTACACCCTTCTAAGCACACTGAAGTCAGTGGGCTTAGAAGGCTGTAACTGTGTTTAGGATTGTACTGTAAGACTATGTAACTGAACTGCATATTCTTCTGTTTGTTCCCACGCCTATCTCCCTCTCTTTCTTTTTGCCAAACTTTAGACTGGAAGTTCTCAGGGTAGGGACTTGTGTTTTTGAACTCTGTAACAGGCCCTCTGAGGCTCTGAGAGGTCCAGAGAGGCACAATTCGCTTCCAGCTTTTGAAATACCTAGCCTTAATGAACAAAAAATGGCAACACGTGATGCACATAAAACAAGTTATAAAACATACCAAATGCCAAGCAAATTAACAAGTGTCTAAATTTGAGCCCCCCCTTTGAGTGCAAGGCCCAAGCCAAATGGCCCTCCTGCTCCCTGCCCTGATTGGCCCTGACTATGCTCACTGACAGCTCCATATAAATACAATCTGAAAGAACTTTCTTAGCCATTTTAGCATTATTTTAATTTCATAGTACATTCTGTATTTTCATCATTTCACAAATGATATTTATTAATTATTCTAGGCTCCTTACAAAATGGCTAAGAATCTTGTTCTCTTCCCATAGAAACCTGAAAAAGCATGTTTGGGTATAGATACCACCTGTGGCTACATAGTGTGAAAAACAGTGTGCCAAAAATTTACAGATATTTTCAAAATGTCCAGAAGTTAGTAATACCATTCATATATACATATAATTTACTGCATATCATCTGCCAAACTGAGATGGGAAACATAACATCTGAAAATACCGTGAGATAAATGGGTTTGTTAAAAGCCATAGACGCTGCCCCTTCTTTCTGAAATGAAAAAATGGGACATAATTCACTAGCATTTCGCTCTAGCTTTCTGTACAACAGTGACATGGTAAAAGTAGGTCTTGAGATGAAATAAGAAGGTCGTTTCGAAGTCATGTCATGATTGCCAAAAGAAAATTACAGCACTGAATGCTACTGAAGGGAAACACCACCAAGCTTTCTATGCTTGAAGAGATCGGATGATGTCCATTTAGGGTTGCCAGGTCCCTCTTCACCACTGGCGGGAAGTTTTTGGGGCAGAGCCTGAGGTGGGTGGGGTTTAGGAAGGGGAGGGACTTCAATGCCATAGAGCCCAATTGCCAAAGTGGCCATTTTCTCCAGGGGAACTGATCTCTATTGGCTGGAAATCAGTTGTAATAGCAGGAGATCTCCAGCTATTACCTGAAGATTGGCACCCTATGTCCAGTCCAAACGCTATCCCAAATACAGGTTTTCCATGAATACATCACCATACACTGATTCCATTAGATTACATGAAATTAGGCTCTTTATGGTGTTTTATGCATAGTCACTTTCATCTCCTTTATTCCCCATTTCAGCCAGGATAAAAATTTTCAGTATGCACGATATCTCATTCCTTGGAAGCTCAACACTGTTTTGATGCAAAACAAACCCGGCTTTCCCCATTCCTCTTCTGGCCCAAATTAAACCATTCATCCTGGCTCATTCCGGAGTCACAAAGCGTGCATACTTCGTTCTCGGGTTGAGCTTCCCCGCACCATCATGTCCCACCCTTTTCAAACCCCCTCCTCAAAGCAGCAGCCGATGGTTAAATGAGGAAAACAAAGATTGGCGTTTCTCACAACCAATCACAAAGCAGTGTGTAAAGAGGCGGGGATTCAAGTGCTTCCTGTTACCTCGGAGCTCTTTCTGAGCAAAAGAAAGGCTTTTTAAAAACGAGGGTTGGATTTCTCTCCCCCCTTCTTTCAGGTAGCTTTGTTTTTTGTTCTTAAAATGCTTTTTTATGCGGCAGTTGGGTTTGGGGGGAAGGAAATCTCCTCAAATGGGGAGCACTGTGAAGAAGCCAATTACAGAGCAGCATTTAAAGGGGTGGGACTTGATTTGAGCTTGGGAGACTGTTTTTCTGTATATATGGTTCGATTAGCACACAGTTTCGTCCCTCATCGTTCAAGCCAATGCATACAGTTTTCCCCAACCTGGGTTACTTTAATGTGCAATGAACCCAGGTCCAAGCAGGGAGATCCAGCCCATGCATAAAAGACCTTTAACTCACATGAGGGCAGAAGGCATTCATTTTGCAAACTATCTGAAGAAGCCATGGTTCACGAAAGCTCATACCCTACCAGAAATTGTGTTAATATTTAAGATGCTACTGGACTCTTGCTCTTTACTGCTGCTATTGACAGATTTACACGGCTACCCATTGTGATCTACTTTGCAAGCTAATCAACTGCTTGATCCAATCTTTGCTCCCACCCTTTGGCAGCACTCACACATATGGCTACCACGATTTACAACAGAAGTAGGCAGTGAAAAATGCCAAACTGAAAAGGCAACTTTCACCCGTTTCATGGGCTCTGATACAGCCACTCAGCCTGGGACTTCCCCAGCCTTTTCCCCTGTAACTGATCAATCAGGGAACATCAGCAGCACGGTCACCATTTTCCTTCCTGTGTTCAGGCCATGTGAACTAACGTGGGGTGGAATGCAAGAGCGATTTCACGTTCTGTAATCAAGAATGTAACTCAGCATAAACGATATCTGGTCTGCTCCCGCTGAGTGCCAGTAAAACCTTGAACAACACTTAATGAATTGTGTATATGGAAACAGTTCAGTGCTACACTTACGTTTGCAGGCTGTCTGGAGCAGGCTGATGCTGTGAGGTATTAAATTTCTGCATAGCAAGAAAAGACCTTGAGAAAAAGGATAAGGCAATTCTTCCTTGGATCAAGCAATCTCTTATTGTCAAACTGTGCAAGCCTTTGAACAGCACTGACTCTTCAAGCAAAAAAATCCCTTAATTGTATTTTACTCCAGTCTTGCAGTGTTTCACAAACACTATGCGATCTGTAATTTTGATCAATTTATGATACTGTTTCTCTGTTGCAGACACTGAAAGAATGTAATAAAATTACCGGCTGTTGCTTTCATTTATTTGTTTATCTTCATGATGTTTTAGGGGCAGATGAGATAAAATTTATCTTAAAAGGGAACACAATCTTGAACATGGATTGCAAAGGCAGGATTTATGCTATTTTATCCAAAAGGACCAGTTATATTTCCTCAATCCTATTTTTGTGGGAAAACAACCAAAAAGCTGTGTTTAAGGCTAACAGGAAGAAGACTGCTATTAGTCAGCCAGAAAAGTGTTTGAAAGCCTGATATGATATAAACCACACACTTTTATTTAGATCTTCCTTTCATATCAACAGCAATTTTCAGTTATTTATATGAACAGAACTAGACCACAAGATATACAAAAGAACTGCAGTTTCTTTAGGAGTTGCTCTTTTGGGCACAGAGAACAGACTGGACATTTTACAAAGCCCAAACACAACACATTCACTTTCTTTTCCCCTGGGAAATATGACTCAATTAGACTAAGGTCTGTAATCTTTCTTGCTGCTTTATAGTTTTGTTTCCCTTCACGGATGCTTACCTAAGTCCTACTCAGCATGAATGAGGCTGCAATTCAAACGCTCTAAACTGAAATATGACGCCAACTAAACCTCACGTGTATTTTAACTTCAGGCCCCAGCAGACTGAGGCCTGATTCACACATTGAGACAATTGATGTGGGGACTAAAATACAGTTTATTTAGTTGAAACTATTTATACCCCACTTCATCAGTGCAACGTTCCTGGAACAACTCACTATAATTTAAAATCAATTCTGTGGTATCTGCTCTATGTGATCAGCTGTTTGCGTGAACCAGTTTGCATGATGTTCTGTCATTTATTACTCCACCTCAGTTTACAGTGGTAAGGTAACCTCATCACCAAAATCTGCATGCAGGGGGGGTGGTCTAGGGTTGCCAACCTCCAAGCAGAGCCTGGAGTTCTCTTGGAATTACAATTGATCCCCAAACTACAGAGATTAGTTAATCATGTTTAAGAGGTTCTGAGGTCCTTTTAAAAACCAAACCATCTTCGTTCAATATTTACATTATCAGCTATTCGTTCCATATATTGTCTTCCATATATTGTCTTTTTCAGTCCAATATTTCCGAAGAGAACTCTGCACTCCTAGAGAAAACATGCAGCTGCCTTCCTGTCTAGACTCCCTGTGCCCTGTCATCATCATGATGACATGCTAAAGCATTCCACCTGGGAACCAGGCCTTTCTGTAGAATTCAAAGCCAGTTGTTTAATCTTCTCTCATACAAGCTAAAAGGCCTAATGTTTAAATGGCAGAGCAAAATATTCAAAGCACAGAGAGCACTAGAAACCTGCACACAGGCATTGCAAGTAACCCTGGCAAGCCATACGCAATAATTTTACACAATCATGTCCACTGTGGCTGCATTTGAGCAATGTAAAGCAAACACATCTGTCCCCAGTTGAGTGGAAGTAATTTAAGAGCAATTGAGAGCAAGACGTGAATGCAAAAACCAAACCAAATATTTGCTGAAACAGTGAAGAACAGGAAAACACTCTGCCAATGATCCAATTAGGGGCATTCCATTGATGAGTATTACAGAGGCCAGAGGCACAAATTTGCAAACCGCAAGAAACAAACAAAAATGATTAAGAGGCCAGTGGTAGAAGTCAGAAATCATACCATTCCCCCACCCCACCCCTTGGGAAGCTATGCTTCAAAGAGATCTCCTAGTGGAAAGGTAGAGTATAGGCTGGAGTCCCCACTAGAATTTCAGAGTTCATAGAAGTAAAAATGTCTCACAATCCTGAATTCATACAATACACCCCCATATTCCTTTTCTAACTGAGAGCATAATTGGTTCTTGTAGGTTATCCGGGCTGTGTGACCGTGTTCTTGGTATTTTCTTTCCTGACGTTTCACCAGCAGCTGTGGTAGGCATCTTCAGAGGAGTAACACTGAAGGACAGTGTCTCTCAGTATCAAGTGTGTAGGAAGAGTAATATAATGTAAGAGTAATGTAAGAAAGGGGGGGGGTTGAGCTGAATCATTGTCCTGCAAAAAGTATCAAAGGTAAATGTGCTAATCATTGTCCTGTAAGTATCAAGATAATGTGCTAATGAGGGTGTGGTATGTTAATATGGAACCATTGTATCCTGAAGTGATCTGTTAATGTGTGAAATCCAAAGCTAATCTGCATGGCTATTGTGGACTGTAGTCTTTGTTAGTCTGGAGGTTTTCAGGACAAGAAGCCAAGCCTTATTCATTCTTAAACTCTCTTCTTTTCTGTTAAAGTTGTGCTGATGTTTATGAATTTCAATGGCTTCTCTGTGCAATCTGACAAAATAGTTGGTATTTGGTAATAGTTGGTCAGATTGCACAGAGAAGCCATTGAAATTCATAAACATCAGCACAACTTTAACAGAAAAGAAGAGAGTTTAAGAATGAATAAGGCTTGGCTTCCTGTCCTGAAAACCTCCCGACTAACAAAGACTACAGTCCACAATAGCCATGCAGATTAGCTTTGGATTTCACACATTAACAGATCACTTCAGGATACAATGGTTCCATATTAACATACCACACCCTCATTAGCACATTATCTTGATACTTACAGGACAATGATTAGCACATTTACCTTTGATACTTTTTGCAGGACAATGATTCAGCTCAACCCCCCCTTTCTGACTATATATTACTCTTCCTACACACTTGATACTGAGAGACACTGTCCTTCAGTGTTACTCCTCTGAAGATGCCTACCACAGCTGCTGGTGAAACGTCAGGAAAGAAAATACCAAGACCACGGTCACACAGCCCGGATAACCTACAAGAACCAATGAACTCTGACCGTGAAAGCCTTTGACAATATTGAGAACATAATTGTTTTGGGGGCCATGATTTTCCTCACTGTTTCTAGAACACATATTTGATACCCTTTACAATTACAGAAGAGTTTCTTTGATTTATTGAAATATTTCTTCGATTCACTGGTGGATTTCTGCTCGGGAAAACAACTGTGCAGAACGCAACTTCTTACATGAAGTCATTAAACGCACTGCTGTTATCACAGGCGCCAAAATCCACAATGATCTGTTTCTTAATTGTCCAACTTTCAGCTGTATTATTATCCAAGAACCTTTCTCCCTTAGAAGTTCTCTCCTGGCACAGAGAGTCAAATGAAATTTGATGCACTGTAGACACCCAAAGGCAGCTTTTTCATAGGTTCATGAGTAAAGTTATTTCTGGGCACAATTCAAAGTGCAGATTGTTACTTTTAACACACTAAATGGCTTGGGGCTAGGGTACCTGAAGGACTGTCTCCTCCTATACTATCCAGCACACCTGTTAAAATCTGCCTTTCAAGCCCTGCTCTTTGTGCCCTCTCCTTCAGAGATGAGGCAGGGCATTTTCTGTGGTGGCACCTCACACCTTCAGAAATCCCTTCAACTTAAGGCTCACCTGGCAGCTACTTTACTTTTTTCTGGGTGCCAGACTAAAATATATCTTTTTACCTATGCTTTTAATTAGGGGTTTTATCTTATCAGCTTTTTAATGGTATAGTTTTTATGATGCTTATGTCGGATGCCTGATTTAAAAAAAATTCAGGTTAATAAACCCGAACTCAAAAAATACCCGATTTCTCTTAGATCCATGCTGCCGGCCTTCTCCGGGGTTCGGAGAAGGCTGGCAGCACGGATCTTAAAGAAGCCCCCGGGAAGTTCCTGGGACTCCTGGGAAGCCAAGCAGGGTGGACTTCACTTAAATCCATGCTGCCAGCCTTCTGTGGACCCCCGAGAAGGCAGGCAGCACAGAAATGCCGGTGGGGCCAAAGCAGGCCAAATAATGTCTGCTTATTCCACTCCCTTTATTGCCACCTTTTAAAATGCCAGTAAAAAAACCCCCTGAAAAATACCAAAAAGTATTTTGGGGGATTTTAAAATTTTGGCATATCAATATGCACACTCCTAAAAACAGCCTTCCTAAAGTTGTTAGGAAGTCTTCTGTTTTGTTAAGATTTCCACAGATAATGCAAGGAGGGCCGGGGAGGGGGGCTTTTAACACTGCCACCTAATTTTAAATTATATATGTTTGTTAGTTTTTATGCATTTTAACAGTATATTGTTTTCATTATCATTGTAACCTGTCTTGAGTTTGGTCGTGAAAAAAGGCAGGATAAGCAATTTTCTAGACACACAAAAAGTCTCAGTGAACGGAAAGGGTTGTAACTAAACCAGATTCCTACTTCTTACCAGGATAATGAATTTGCACTCTTCTGTTAAAAAAATCAGATTTCTGAAGTGTTCCCATCTGGTATATTTGATCCATATTATCAGTAGAAAATTTGGGTCCTCTGCAGTCTGCAAACAATGTACTGGGTGACTCAGGATAACTGACTGCAATTTGCAATCAGCTTCTTACAAGTAAAAATAAATAAAAATACAACTCACTTACTTAATACCAATCAAATCTGGCACCCTCATCATCACTCAGCATCAGTTTATTGCTGACTGCAATCCAATTAAAATATCATTATCTCCATAATCTGATGGAAATTGCTACCATGGAATGTGCTTTCTGTAATAAATGTTTCACAGGAGGACATAAAATGGGGAGAATTGAGTTTGTTTGGTTAGAGGTGCCTTCCCAAATCGGCAAGCATGCATCTATTAAGCCTTATATCAAACCCTAAGGGTACATGGTCTGTAACCATCTCTGCTACCAATCTGCAGCAAAGACGGGGAAACAGATATATCTCTTTATGGCTCTGTAACAAACCTTGTGGCAAGGATACAGAAGAATATATTTTCATCTCTTGCATTAACACTGCAATCCTATGCAGGTGTTCTATTCCAGTCTAAGCACACTGAAATGAATAACTCTCTGTAGGACTGTATTGTAAGACACTCTGATTCAAGGCTCCCACAGATAACTATAATTATAGCATTGTTTTACATTGTTACTGCTTATCCTCCCGACATCAGGCTACTTACTCTTTAAAAAGTGTATGCTAAGAGAGCATTTTTTATTTTTAAGACTGTATGTATGTTATAGTGTGTGTGTGTGTGTGTGTGTTTGTGTGTGTGTGTGTGTGTGTATATAAAGTGTTGTCAAGTTGCAGCCGACTTATGGCCACCCTATAGGGTTTTCAAGGGAAGTGAGGAAGCAGAGGTGGTTTGCCGTTGCCTTAGGGCTGTTGAATTTAAAAAAATTCGGTATAGTTTGGATTCGGCCGAATTCGGCCCGTTTAGATTCGGGATATGCCGAAGTCCGAACTCCCCCACTTCGGGTCCGTTCAATTCGGCGGGAATTCAAAGTTCGGGAAAAAAATTCGGCCGAATAAAGCCATTAAAAACACAATCGTGCCTTTCCGCGGCTCTGGGGGGGGCATTTTTGGGGTTAGAGGTCCCAAACTTTCAGCAGAGCTTCAAAGGACGTTTATTGAAAGACTCCCCAAGTTTTGTAAAGATTGGATCAGGGGGGGCTGAGATATGGGCCCTGAAAGGGGTCCCCCCACCCTTAATGTGCATCTCTCAGCAGAGCTTGCCGCCCACGCACAAAGCTCCCAGCCCCGACAACAGCTGAAAAGTTTGCAAAGCAACTGCAAAGCAACACAACCTTGTAAAACAACACCTTTGCAACAGGGAAAACCAGAAGACACACAACTGAAACCTCCCCCCTCAAACCAGGGAGCGAGAGACTCGAGGGTGAACACCCACCCCAGGCAGAACCGACGAAAGCCCCCTTTGGCTTCCCACCCACCCACAGAAACTGCTCCCTCCCCACACACACACAGACTCTGCTTTCCCACACACACACACACACACACATACACAGGAGAAAAATTATAGATTAAAGCCCCCAAAGGGGTCTTACTGTGGCTGTCTTCTGTTCCATCAGGAGGGGCTGGGGAGGACTTGTAATCCAAGATGATTCCAATTAGGCACGGGACGTTTTGCTCTGGAGATGCACAAGATCGGCTGATCCATTCATCCCAATAGGGGAAAGGGGAAAGGGGAAAGGGGAAAGGGGAAAAGGGAAAGCCTATATCTCAGGACCCCCTGACCCAATGTTCACAAAACTTGGGTGGTCTCTTAAGAACACTTGTCTGAAACTCCGCTCAAAGTTTGGGATCTGCACCCCCAAAAATACGCCCCCTGCAGCCACGGAAAGAGAAAAGGGGGGAGGCGATATTTCTGCCCCCACTGAACCCATCTTTACAAAACTTGGGTGGTATCTTAAGAATGATTGTCTGAAGCTATGCTGAAAGTTTGGGGGCTATATCCCCAAAAAAGCGCCCCCTGCAGCCACATAAATGGAAAAAGGGGGGAGGGAAAAGGAGGAGAGCCCATATCTCGAGACCCCCTGACCCAATGTTTACAAAACTTGGGGGGTATCTTAAGAAGCTTCATCTGAAGCTCCACTAAAAGTTTGGGGTCTGTACCCCAAAAAATGCGCCCCCTGCAGCCATGGAAAGAAAAAAGGGGGAGCCCATATCTCGGGACCCCCTGACCCAATGTTTACAAAACTTGGGGGGTATCTTAAGAAGCTTCATCTGAAGCTCCACTGAAAGTTTTGTGTCTGTACCCCAAAAAATACACCCCCTGCAGCCACAGAAAGGAGCGAATGTGCACAAGCACCCCCACACACACACACGAGGATTTCGCTCTCTCTCTCCCTGGCCGGGCCGCACATCAGCTGATTCCTCCAGTACTCAATCCTGACTGATTGGCCAGAAGAAGACCCAGCTTGGCCACCGATTGGCCGGGGGAGGAGAATGCTGCTTACTGACGGTTATGCTGCTTACTGACGGCCCCGAATTTGCCGGATTTATTCGCGAACTCCCGAACTCGCTGAATTCGGCTCCCCGGTTGCCCGCCAGTTTTGAGTTCGGTTCCTCCCGAACTAAAAACCACCGAATCAGGGGAAATTCGGCTGATTTTCAGTTTGGGCCGAACCGAATCAACAGCCCTACGTTGCCTTCCTCTGAAAAGGCTTCCTTGGTGGCCTGCCATCCAAGTACTGACCCAACTAAGTTTCCACGATCTGATGAGATCAGGCTATACTACATATCCTTGTATGTTATAGTACCTGACAGAAACTTCAGAACTGCAGTCAGATGGTTCTTCAGTACTCTAGATCCATATTCCTTCCACTATTTCACTGTCCCTACAGCTCTACTAGCCCTCTTTTTTAATTGCCAACAACCTGAACAATAAAAATACATTCACAAAATACATTCCTCAAAACTGGACTGTTACTTATTGTTTGTGGTCTCTTTTGCTGTAATTGTATGACAGTTCTACTAATTTAAATCAAATTGTTTTGATCTCGTGGACTTTTCTTTCTCTTTTTTCCTCGTAATTTGTTGCTATGGCCTTTGGTTATTGCAAAAAAATACAATTTATTTATGTTTTAAATGCAATAATAAATATGTCTAAATTTGCACAATTGATTCCGGTTGCTAAATTTTGCAGGAGTACCCATGAAGTATTAATCAAATACACTGATGCAGGGCCAATTTTTGCATAACCATATTTGATATACTCAATATATGTTATCTGTTTATTGTAAGCCACCTTGAGGATTGAATCAGTCAATGATACACTGTTCAAATGTTTTAATCAATAAACAAATATAAAATAAATATAATCAACAATATTTAAACAGCTTCTGTCCTGTTTTTCAACTCAAAAGGCGCTCCTACAGCAACTAACAATTTCATAATCTCAGAGGAATTGAGAAAATGGTTATATAATCCTTGTGGCAATTGTTTTCCCTTGTAAAAATGTCTCATAAGAACAAGGGAAGAGCCTTGCTGGATCAGACCAGTGGTCTATCTAGTCCAGTTGTAATTTTGTAGGCTCAAGACACATTTGTGCATCTTCCCAAGCCCTCTCCAGGTAGAGTTGCCAACCTCCAGATACTAGCTGGAGATCTCCTGCTATTACAACTGATCTCCAGCCGATAGAGATCAGTTCACCTGGAGAAAATGGCCGCGATGGCAATTGGACTCTATGGCAATGAAGTCCCTCCCCAAACCCCACCCTCCTCAGGCTCCGCCCCAAAAATCTCCCACTGTTGGCGAAGAGGGACCCAACATCCCTCTCCAGATAACAGTGGCCACCAGCTGGGCATTGTGAGACACTGGCAAGTATAATATGAATGGTTCAGTGGTTTGTGGAAGTTTAAGATCACCTGCCTACATTCACAATGGAGCGTATGAATCCGTGAGTTAGTTCTCTTTCCCAGCAGGAGTCAACTCATCTGTAGAGCTGGAAAAAAAATCCAGAAGTTGATTAAAAGGTTGGAGCACCTTTCCTATGAGGAAGGGCTAAAAGGTCTATGACTTTTCAGTTTAGAAAAGAGACAACGAAGGAGGGACATGATGTAGGTTTATAAAATTATGTATGTGATGGAATACCCAGTGAATTTGATGGGCAACAGATTGAGGACAGACAAAAGGACAAAATTGCTCATTATTCAATGGGCAATTAAATTGTGACATTCACTGCCAGTAGATGTAGTGATGGCCACAAGCACAACTAGCTCTAAAAGCAGATCAGATTCATGGAGTTTAGGTCAATGAATGGCTACTTGCAGTGGTGACCAAAGGGACCCTTCCATAGTCAGAGGCAGCAAACTTCTGGATACCAGAGTGAAGAGATAAAATCAGGTCCTCCAGGGCAAGTGCTTTTCCACTGTGTGAAACAAGCTGCTGGACTAGATTGACCATTGGTCTGATCCAGCAGGTCTCATCTTACATTCTGAAATAAAATGGTAAAAAAAAACAAAAAAAACACACTTCCCAATGCAACTTTGTACTTTCACTACTAGGGGTGGTCTCAGTAATTCTGGAGCTCAGGGCAAAAATCCAGGATGGGCCCCCAGAATCACTGCTGCCTCCTGCAGTGTCTACCCCCTGCCACCAGGTTCCAAACAAGGGACAATCCTTGTCTTATGTGAGGCTGGTGGGAGCTGCTGCCGCCACCAGAAGCCGGATGCCCAAGCCGTGGATGGGGTGGGTATAAGCAGTCACCACTGCCAAGCTGGCTGCCTGAGCCCCAGATTGGGCAGGCATGAGCAGACACTGCTGCCAAACTGACTGCCCCCACCATTGGGGGTTGGGTCACGGGCTGCCCCTTCGCCCAGTGTGGGGCCCTGGGCAGCTGTCCCTGTTGTCCATTGTTTATGACTGCCTCTATTCACAACTGACTTGACTCCTTCTGCTGCCCCAAGTTTTTTGGAATGTAGAGGAGGAGGAGGAGGAGGAGGAGAGTTGGTTTTTATATGCTGACTTTCTCTACCACTTAAGGAAGAATCAAACCAGCTTTCAATCACCTTCCCTTCCCCTCCCCACAACAGACACCCTGTGAGGTAGGTGGGGCAGAGAGAACTCTGAGAGAACTGTGACTAGCCCAAGGTCACCTAGCTGGCTTCATGTGTAGGAGCGGCAAAACCAACCCAGTTCACCAGATTAGCATCTGCCACTCATGTGGAGGAGTGGGGAATCAAACCCTGTTCTCCAGATTAGAGTCCACCGCTCCAAACCACCGCTTGTAACCACTACACCACACAAGGCTCTTCCTTTGTTCTTATGAGAGGAGGAGGTACAACCCCCACACTCGTGCTGCTCCTGCCTGGCTCCAGGTGTTCAAAGATAGTTCTTTAAATTTTCTTCCAAACTGTATGGAAAATAAAGATATTTCAGCCTGAAGTATGTCCCATTGAAACCAATGGAAATTAAAATGAACACAAATCTGAAAACAAATGTGTAATAATGAATATAATGAGATAATTAAGCTTTTGAAATGAAAATGAATAAGAAAAAATGCCCATTCCTATATTTTACCAAGGAAAATTGTGAGGGGCAATTAATGTTGGCCATAATATGCCATCTGGGCCTTACTCTCAAGAAATTATTTACCTTGTATTACTGCAATCATCTTTCTATAAAACTATATTAAAATCTCAGCTCTAGTTGCTTGTATCCAATTTAGTACTCTCCTTCTTTCAACAGGGCATAATGACATGATTAACTATGTTTACTGCCAACATAATAAAAACCCATAGTAATATTTTCATTGGCTGGAATTAAAAATGGTAAATTATACTATGTTGATTTTCATTCGTCTCAGTCAAAGTTTACAAACAAACAGGTTAATTAATTAGCCAAATAATTCCATGCTATATTTGAAGCTGTAATAAGGAAATGTCTTGACAAAATAGGTCATGCTCATTGCACGCTGCTAATTACAGTTGCAAAAGTCATACCCTTGTAAAGACTTTACTGGCTTTCATCAGATTTTATGGTTTCTCCTATCTTTTCTGAATTGGAAAAAATTAGTTCCAATGCAGTTTTGCCGTTTTAACATAGAAAGCAACTTCTTTTGTTTATTGGTGTTGCAGAAACAGTACGCAACAAGAACAAAGTTACACAACACATTTGAAACTGCATTTGATATTTTTTCCATTCATTATACCATTTTTAAATCATTAGTAGAATGCAACCAAATCTGTTATCACACAACCAAAAGTCTCTGGTCACAGAACTCTGAATGCAGATATGGATACTCAACCATAAGCTGTACACATCTCCCACCAGGTAGGAAGGATGCATGCATTTACTTTTCTTTAAAACAGCTCTTCTTTTGGTCCTCCTTAGGATGGTAGCACATATCCACCCATTTTGATGTTAAAGTTGAAAGAAATGCTTTTCTGGGAGGCAGCTGAAATATTTCCCAAAATAGCCCTGTATTGTGAGCATGTTCACTTTTGTTGAGCATGTTCACTTGCATTGTTTTCCTTCTCTACCACTTCTTTGTTGTCATTTCTTGTTATTTTTTCATTTAATTATTGCATTTTTCCTTGATCACTCACACAGATCTAGTCAATTAAAAAGAGGGGAGGGGAAAATCAGATCCCTCCCCGAGGTCCACTAAACTTATTATAATATCCATATTCAAGGATTTTTAAAAATTCCACCAAGAGTGCTAAAACAGGAACAATTCTGCCCAGAATGTCAAACCCTTACAGCTATATTCTTTTACCACCAAGGAAAACAAATATACACATATGAGTGGATTGTATATGGAATATGAACTTCAGATCTGTTTACATATTCAATAAGTAAATCACAGGCTGAACTTGAAATAGAGTCAATAACCCACTGACAGATCAGGAGCTCGAAGCCTACTTCTCTTACACACTAGGATAAATGACTACATCAACAAATGTTCTGCAGTGAAAAGGGTTGAAAGTTATATAGATAAACACAGTGAGCTATAAATGACCAGTGTTAGCAAGGGTATATAGTTTTTTAAAAAAAAACATGTGATGGGCCAGAGGGTGTCTTCTCAAGATCTCAGAATCATGGATGTGGGAATATGTTCAGATTTGATCTCATTTCTCTCTGGTTCCACTGAGAAAACTGAAGCAGTAGAGACCACAAGATGATTCTCCCATTTGTCATGGGCAGCAGCAGTGCAGGTGTCAGCAGTAGGTGGGGCAGATGCTAAGGCCCACTCGCGGGCTTCTTTGGTGGCTGCCCACATGTTATGAAATAGTCTCCCTTAGGCAATTAGAATATCTTCATCTCACTACAGATCCTTTCAATTGTACAGGTAGCCACCAATCCCCAGGAGATCAATTTCTGGGGACCACAGCAGGGTGCAGCAGGAGTTTCAAATCTGTAGTTTCAAATCCATACTCCATGAACGCTGCTATGTTGATTGCTTCATAGATGGGCTGCCCATGGTGAGACTGAAACACCCGGACCTCCAGTCAGGACAGGACACAGAACAAGGTGATATTCTATTGGAAGGAACATGTCATATGGAAAACTAAAGGCTTTACATTATTTTTCAGAAATACAGAATTCCTTACCCTTTTCCGCAGATTGTAGGTCAATATGAGGTTCCTTGAGAATGAGTGCGAAAAGGCTGTGTAGAACTCCAGTACTTTCTGTAAGGCATCCCTTTTGATCACATGAAGGTCACAGTAAGTCAAAGCCCTTACGTTAGCACAAGATTGGGCAAGAGTAGTTTCTTTCCAGAAGACATCACCAAAAACATCTCCTTTGCCTAGAGCAAACATCAGATCAATAACCAAATGATTACTGCATTATCAAGATTCAAGCAACAGCTACAAGAGGCAAATATTTTCCCACTCCCAGATTCAATTTTATTAAAAGTACATTTCCAATCCAAACTTCCTCATATGCAGCACAGGGCTGAATGCAAAATGCTGCTCATGAGTACTTTCCCTAGTTAGCAACATCAAGCCTGGTTTAAACATGATACTTGGCATGTAAGGGAAAATACCTGTCTGACACTCCATGCTGCCAGCTTTACACAGAGGCGGTGCTCTTAGCTGCTATAAATTTCATGTTAGCTTGTCAGTGCAGGGCCTCCCTGGTCTATGGATCCCTGGTATGCATAGGTAAGATAACCTGCTTTGAATGTGATATTGGCCACTTACAGCACCACATAAGTGGAAGCATTTTTGCACATCTGGTATACATTTAAATCAGGTCTCAGTGATGTTCAGTTAAAGGCAACAGTTGGAATCTGCCCTCTCAGTTTAAAATGACAGATTATCAGTGTATCAGAATGTTCTGCCTTATGTTTGGTGCTATGCCTACAGTGAAGCAATACCAAACATGCACTAGAACAGCTGGATGTATGAGCCCCATGTACTCAAACACCCCGACAGGCAATCCATATGTGGCGGTACATTTTCATGGTTGGGTTACCCTTGCCATGGTCAATAGGAAAGATGGTACATTAACATTTTAGTAAATAAATAGTATAGAAAATAAACTTTAAAAAGGAGATTATCACAAGTCTAGGCCACTGGGGGAAATCTGATTTCCCCATTCCCTCTCTCCCTCTTAATGTACCATTAATTGTGAGGTAGCAGGGCAGATAAAGAGCTTCGAGGGTGGGGGGCGAGGCCGTGGAGGAGTGCTGCTTCTTTGTTCTTGGCAGGGAGGGGGGCAGACCTATTCTTGTTCCTTCCAGCATTATTCCCTCCCGCAATAGAGGTATATGTGTGTGTGTAGCTGGACAAAGGCTATCCACCCATCACTTTGTTTCATTGGTATACCGACATTCCAACATAACGTAAAAAAAAAAACAATTAAAAAATAGAATGAAGGAGCACTCGGGGGATGTCTGGGAATTCTGGTGAATGGCGGACCTGTTCCCAAGGTCACCCAGGAGGGAAATGGGAGGAGGAGAGGGAGGGAGAAAGTCACTTGGGGGTGTTGAGATGCAGGGGAATCGACCCAAGCGCTGAGAAATGCACCAGCAATTGCCACAAAACTTTACTTATTTTCACTACAAAAATGGGATGGAAAAACGAGGGGAAGTTGCGCAATGGAACTAGGTTGGATCTGCAGGCAGGAGACGATCATGCATTTTGACAACAGAGATTCGCTACATTTGCAGGAGAATCGCAATACAAAAAAGCCATGTGTTTTCGACCATAGACAGCTTTAAAAGTGATTAGACAGATTTGTGGAGGATAGGTCTATCAGTGGCTACTAGCCATGACTACAGAGAACCTCCATATTCAGAGGCAGTAAACCTCTGAACACTTGTGTCAGGAGGCAAAATCAGGGGAAGGCCTTGACCTCTATGCCCTGTTGTTGGACTTCCAGAGAAACTGGTTGGCCACTGTGTAATACAGGATGCTGGATTAGATGGACCACTGATCTAATCCAGTAGAATTCTTCTTATGTTCTTACAAGCTTTGATTAAAGGGTTGGTAGTGCACAAGCTATGTGTTCTATTTTTTTGCCATCAAGTCATACCTGACTTGTGGCAACCCCGGTGGGGTTTTCAAGGCAAGAGGCATTCAGAGGTGGTTTTCTATGGCCTGCCTCCACTTCATGACCCTGGTATTTCTTGGAGGTCTCCCATCCAAATACTTGCCAGGGTCAGCCCTGCTTAGCTTCAGAGATCTGACAAGTTCAGGCTAGCCTGGGCTATCTAGGTCAGGGCATGCTCCCTAAAAGTCTCTTATTTGGGAACCTGCTAGATCAAGGTTATAATTATTTATGAGGTAAGTAGAAATCACTTTTTCATAGATATTTAACTAGACAGATAAGACACAGATGGAGATGAACAACAAATGTGAGCCTCAGTTAACATAAATAAACCCCAAGGGGAGGTTTGATTCTCCTTTTTTCAGACACGTTACCTCAGCTGTCTAGATTTCACTGGAAACTAATTCCACAACTGACAGGATCCTCTCCAGGTTCAAGGTTGCTCTTATAACACACAGAGCTCCTGTCCACAGAACCCGTACATGTAACTTAGGAATGTAAGGCCCTTAACAGGATGCTTATTTGTTTCACTAAACCGTCCCCAAACCTTATCTAAAAGCCAAAATCAAAACCTGGTTAAACTGATGTGCTTATCCAGAGCCACAAAATCCCCTGTCTGGGGGGGGGGGGAAATTTCCTCCCTCTTTTTAAACTGAGGTTGGCTCACCACCTCCCATCCAGTGTAGTTCCACGGGCTCTGATTAGCTGACAATCATTTGGATTTGCATGAGGCCAAAATCATATGGATTGATTCAGAGCCCTGGAGGAAAGGCAGGACTTTTGGGAATGATTGCCACACACCATAGTATGGATTATCTTCATCCTGTCCCCAGTGACACAACCTTACACTTATGGATCTTTTCTAGTTCCTTCATGGCTGCCCTTCCCAGTCTCAGTTCCCTTCTGATTTCTTGCTTGCAGCATCCCATTTGGTTGATGACTGAGAGAACAAATAGAAAATCTTTTAACCATTTCCCTTTCTTCAACCTTAAAGTTGTGTAATTCCTCAGCAATCATTACTGTCTTCTTGATGTTCAGTTGTAATCCTTCTTTGGCACTTTGTGACTGATACAGGCTGCCTTAGCCTTGCTAGACCTTAAAAGATTAGGGTTGCCAGGTCCCTCATCGTAACTGGCGGGAAGTTTTTGGGGTGGAGCCTGAGGAGGGTGGGGTTTGGGGAGGGGAGGGATTTCAATGCTATACAGCCCAATTGCCATAGCGGCCACTTTCTCCAGGTGAACTAATCTCTATCGGCTGGAGATCACTTGTAATAGCTGGAGATTTCCAGCTAGTACCTGGTGGTTGGCAACCCTAAAAGATTCCGAGATTAACCCTGACAGACTCACCTTAGCCTTCAGCTTGATTCAACTTGGAGAACTATGCTTGCATTTTGGATGAAAAGATATCTGTATAACCTTTAACCTTCATCAGTAGTTGTTTACTAGTTTAATAGTCTTAACTATTTTTGCCAGTAATGTGGTGTCATCTTCATATCTCAAACTGTTGATGTTCCATTCACTGATTTTCACTCCACCATCTAAATCAGCATGCAATTACAACCCAGGCCTAAATTCTCCCAGATTTGGGGCTCAGTTTATAATTGCAGTTCTCCCTGGCAGCCCCCTGTTCCTGAAATTACCCAGGGGTAGTTCCAGCAGAGAGAGAAGGCCTCTACCTGTGTTAGTTCCCAATGGCTTGTAGCTCAAATTATTTTCCAAACTCTCCATGGGCAACCATGAACAAGCTGGGGAAAAACTATCAGTGTGTACCTCTTAGACATGAGACCTTGGCCAATACTTGAAGCATTCACATCAGCTCTTCCTGTCATCAATTCCTTTACCAGGGCAAGTTTAGGGATGAGCTACAACCATGATGGCTGGGGATGACCTCCTCCAAACTTGGTGGTCCTTTTGAGGTTTACTGGGGGAAAGCTCATAAATACTGGATTTTTCTATGGATTTTTTGGTGAAATTTTAGTACAAACCAATTACAAAGTAAGCAGGGCAGGGGTCACACTGCATGAGATTGTCCATAGCTAGAGATGATTATTAGGTCAGCAACATGCACAAGGACTATGTGGAAAATAAGACAGAGAACACAACCATGAATAGAAGTCTGTCAGAACCAGGTACAAAGAAGCAGCACCTGTCCTTACAGCCCTTTTTAAAAGGGTCAGCATTTATTTTCCTCTTTCCATCTCCTACTGCTTTCTCAAAAATGTTGTGCACAGCTCCTCTCCTTGTCATCACAACCTCTTCCCCACCCCTTACACATTTTCCAGGTAAAAGTAAGAAAACATAAAAGGGATCCCTAAACTCTTCACAGAAGTAATGGTGGAATGCAGTGGAAAGAGCCCAACAGGAAAGATAAAGAAGCCGTTTTTCTCCCTCTGTGTTCCAAACTTTGATCATGAGTTTATAAGGTAGAATAGCTATGAAAAATCAGAAGACTATCACAGCAGGCATTCCTTCCTTGCTATGCTTCTTCCCTGCTGCATTCCAATCAGACTATCCGTTTCTTCGGTTTTACCTCCAGTGCAATAGTGTAAAATAATATAAAGGTCTGAGATGTTGACAGTGGGTGGGTTTTTTACTTGCTCTGCTCCATAGGGATTCAAATAATGTGCAAAAATTCAAAGTGCTCTAGAAAGCAAATTTGGAAAGGTGACTCTGTGGGGGTTTTCATATTTATTTTTTCCAAGTGAATCCCCTGTAAATCGGTATGGAGTTGGAAGCTAAATGACTGTCTAAAAGGTAGTATTGCACAAACCAAACTGTGATGAGGGCCAGATAATGGGTGTCTTTAATGAAAAATATTTGTATGGGCAGGAATCATATTTAAAGTGCAAAGGGTGGGTTGGGTGTGATAAAACCTCCCAATCTGCTGCCTTTCTCTGCCTCTCACTTTCTGTATCACACTCTGGCCAGAGGGTGGATGAAGTTGCTGTAGGAGGGGTTGACTACTACCAAGCTACATGGGGTATTGGGGATCTGTAATTGGATCTCACCATTGTTACACCATTCTTCTCTCCTCCATTTTATCCTCACAACAATCCTATGAGGCAGCTAGGCTGAGAATGTGTGACCAGCCCAAGGCCTCTCAGCAAGTTTCCATGGCAGAGCAGGGATTCAAACCTGAGACTCCCAGATCCAATCCAGCACTGTAACCACTACATCACCCTGGCTCTCTTAAAAACACAATAAATGCCATTGAAAAATCCAGTTAAAAGCTTTCAGCCTTGTTCACATTTGTGAACTAAAATAACCCAGGTTTTCCTTATATTTATGAGACTGCTTGAAATATTCCCAGTTTTGTGAGAGTTCATGTATTACTGTAAAAAATAGCATATGTCTTTACCAATAGTAAGAGTTTGCAGGTAGCCACCTTTTATTAGGACCAACGAAAATGACACAAACCAGTGTGCTACCTTTTGCGTTCTCCATAAGTCTTCAACAGACTTCATGTTAAAACTATAACAAAGGAAGGAGGCAGATTCTCACACTGCGATCTTGTCAACATCCTATGCAGATTAAAAATGGTACTGGTATCATGTTTCATCCCATTTAACATTTGTAAAAAAAACACACAACAACAGTTGATCTGGTGTCTCTCTAATCCCAGATGGGCCACACAGATACCACCAGGTTGTGAACACACAAAGAACACGGTAGTCCTTGGATTAACAATACTGTAGATTAATTTTAGTTGGTGTACAAACCAGCGTGGTATAGTGGCTAAGAGCAACGGACTATAATCAGAAGAACCAGGCTCAGTTCCCCATTACTCCACATGAAGCCTGCTGGGTGACCTTGGGCTAGTCACAAATCTCTCAGAATTCTCTCAGCCCACGGAAAGGCAGACAATGGCAAACCACTTCTGAACATCTCTTGCCTTGAAAAGCCTATGGGGTGGCCATAGGTCAGCTGTCACTTGACAGCACACACACACACACAAGCTAAAAAGTCATGGGAAGCCATATTGGATAATATTTCCTTGTGTTGTGAGGAAAAACCATGAGCACATTCTCTTCTCAGGTTCATTTTCCTCCAGTTTGCAAATCTGATTTACTCACCAGGGGATGTGATATCTTTCTAGGCTTATAGTTTCTTTCATACAGTGGGCAAAATCCTTGAATATTGTGCATGAATTGGAGAGGCAAATTCTAGATGTTTTGTAGGCAACATCAGTTTTTCTCCACTAAAGCATGAAGAATTTTATAGCGCATACCACTGTATCTCTTAAAGGGCCAGATCCCCTTGCTTAGGCAATCCTCTGGCTGTTGATAGCATACAACATCCAAAGAGAAATAAGCCAGACAGCTCTAAATTAGTGTAAATCTATTTTAGTAGAAATTGATTCAGAATTTTCTTGCTTGGATTTAGTTAACTTAATACTATAATTTGTAATTAATCAATTTGCTTTAAAATATGAATTACTTTCAATAATCTATGACAATTCAGTCAAAGGTTGTGTAGAAGAATATATCACTTCCTTTTGTGCTGTTCAATGAAGAAAATGTACCTTTATTAAACTTTTTTTCAAAGCATTTCTTGGGCTTAGGCACCAATTTAATTCCCTAATTAATTTATTGCTGTACTTGATTCAAACTAATATAGTTAATTGGGTAAACATATTAGCCTAATGTTGAACGGTCAAAAATAACATCAAACAACTTAATAGCATTCAACCTCTTTTTTGTACTTTTAGTGCTTTTATTTGGCTTGCCAGGCTAATTGGCAGAGTGGATGAAAGTCACCCTGAGATGCACTGTTGTCGCTCATCTGAATTCAAGTGGCGTAGCCTGATCTATATCAACATGAGGTCAGACTTGTTTTGTGGTTTTCAAAAGGTCTATCTTCTTCCTTCAAACTCATTTATCTAAACACTTTCCTTTCCACTTTCATGTAGCTATTCTATCTCTATAGATATTTTAATACAAAATATCTGATCAACATAAATGTTTTCTCCACAGAATCCAAAACTGCAGCTCTAATGTTACAACATCACTTCCTACAATAGAACCTTAGAGAACAAAAGTTTCATGGTGTAAACTTTCGAGCATCAAAGCTCCCTGTGACTCTCGAAAGCTTACACCCTAGAACCCTTGTCAGTCTCTACGATGCTACTGGATTAGGGTTGCCAGCTCCAGGTTGGGAATTACCCGGAGATTTTGGCATTGTACCCCACTGAGGTCCCTGTCCTCCCCAGGTTCCAACCCCAAATCTCCAGGAGTATCCCAACCTGGTTCTGGCAATCCTACTAATGCTAGTTGATCAAACACAAGCTTTAGAAACCTTCTTTCAAGTCATATAATGAAATTCTATAATATCTCAGAATTTTTGACCACTTGGGGAAGTAGAGAGTTTGTAACAGTGTTATGAAGATGGCAGCTTGACATTTTTTTTAAATTCACAGCCACAAAAGTGTGAACAGAGATAATCATTCAAACCTCCAATATAAAAAATGCCTTTAATAGTCTCTTAATGTCTCTGTCTAATTAGTACCTAATGTTTTGATCTTTGATTTAATGAAATTCCAGCTCTGACTACAGATTTGCAAGTGTAGATCAAATTAATTCATCTTCAATCAGTGATTAAGATCCAGTCATTTAAGAGTAGAATACCTAGTTTCTGTACTGAAACATTAAACTCAGCTATCAAGAAAGGGTAAAGAGAAATGTGAAGGCTACAAACTTTAGAGGGTAACTGGTGTGTGTGTGTGTGTGTGTTTGTGTGCTTTCCTCAGCAGAGCGACCCTGCCATTCCTTGGAGGTCGCCCATCCAAATACTAACCAGGGCTGACCCTGCTTAGCTTCTAAGATCTGATGAGATCAGGCGAGGAAGGAAATAATTAGAAAAAATACATACTAAGGAGAAGCAGTATTGTTCTGGCTGAACCCACTGAGCGACCCTCCATGTTGTGAAGAAATCAGAGCTGGGACAAGGATTTCCTGGAGGGTGAGCTTTGGTAAATTAGTTAGGTTAGTCCATTCTATAAAATTACTGAGCTCTCTGGATCCCAGAATTCTCTAGGCTATACTCAAAGTTTAGATGATTCTCTTAGGGTAAAGTCAGAAATTATGTGCATGTAAAGTGGGAGCCCACTGAATACCCTTATCAGGAGACAGTGGTCCCCATGATGCACCCAATATACGTGGTCCCCATTTTGTGTGAATCGGGCAGTGTGTGGATTTTCCATGTAAATTCTGATTTGCATGTATGAAAGCTGTGCATGCATGAAAAATCCACTTGTCAAATTCACATGAGCTGGACACCATGGGCGAAAACGCATGGTTGCTTTAGCCTCCTTTATTCCGTTTCAGCCAGGATTCAGCCAGGATCGAACGCACGTTCAGCGAAACACATGTGTTTAACCCTGGCTGAAACAGGGAATAAAGGAGGCTAAAGCAACCATGTGTTTTTGACCCATGTGTATTGGGGGGGGGGATTTGGCTCCTGTGGAGAATTGCTGCTTTAGTCCAGGGGTCTCAAAACTGCGGCTCCAGAGCCGCATGCGGCTCTTTGGCCCGTTGCGTGTGGCTCTCCAAACTTGGTTCGGAGCCCCTGCTCTTGTGCCCGCTTGCGCCGGCAGCCGGGCTGCGGAGCAGGCCGCCTGAGAGAGAGCAGGTGAGCAGGTGCGCTGTCTCCCCCCCCCCCCCGCCGTGGAGAATGGCCAGGTCCCCCTTTCCCTTGCCCTCAGTGGTTGGGAGGCTAAAGCCTCCCCTCTAGCCACGCAATTGCTGGGCGGGCGGCTCAGCGGTTCCTGGCCCCCCCTCCGCCTATCAGCTGTTGGGTGGGGCAGGCTTCCTTTGGTAGACCTGGCCTCCGGCTGAGTCCCATTGGGAGGCCATGTTTACCCAATGGCTTTCTTGGCGGTAGACCTGGACTCCGAGGAGGCGAAAAAGTCCCCCTTCAGAGGCCAGGTCTACCCATTGGCTTCTATGGGCCTCTGGAGGCCAGGTCTACTGTCAAGAAAGCCAATGGGTAGACCTGGCCTCCCAATGGGACTCAGCCGGAGGCCAGGTCTACCAATAGGCTTTTATGGCGGTAGACCAGGCCTCCAGACGAGGACTCCGGACAGGGAGGGGGAAATGGCAGGGACTTACATTTTAATTTTTATCAATAAATAAGATCACTATTAAGTATGATATCAAGTTTTATTCAGTGTACCTATAATTTAATTAAGACTTAAAACTTTAATTAAAGTTTATCAAGTTAATAAACAGTGTACCTACCTATATAGTTTAAGTTTAAGAAATTTGGCTCTCAAAAGAAATCTCAATTGTTGTACTGTTGATATTTGGCTCTTCTGACTAATGAGTTTGCCGACCCCTGCTTTAGTCCATGAAAGCCTGTGCTGTCCAGGTGCTGCAAGACTCCGTTTTGTTTGTACTGCCACAGCCAAAGATTCTATTCTGAACTCTCAGCGACTCTCAGGTCTGTGATTTTAAAACTTTCTACCACATTGCTCAGAAGGTTCAATACCGGTGAGCAAACCATCTTTTGGGAAAGCTTGCCTGAAAGCACTGATCTTCACACTGAAAAACATTTGGTAAGTATCCAGTGAATTCCAGGGTTTCCAAGAACACAATCTGCAAGGCCTGTCCTAGATTGAGTGCGTCCTCCTGGTTCATTGAGTCTCGACCATTTGTACAATCAAGCCATAAAGAGGTCGTGCTTCATGTCAAATTCTTCCACTGGAGATTCATTAAAATCCAAGCATCTCCAGTAAAACCTATTGTCTTTACCTGTTGAAGAAGTGGACAACATTTCCTAATTTGGGCATTTCCCCCTACGTAATCTGGGCCAAAGTTTACATATTCATGTGCCATTTTGTGAATCTATCCCACTGAGATGAGACTCTCACCCCTAGCACTTCTATGTTAATGATGTCCTTACAGGCAAAGAAATAAACCCAGAGCCATTTCAGAGAAACATTACAACAGCAATTCCGTTTGCATACGTTAAGACTGCAATTAGATAAAATTAAACCGGCAGGAATTTCTCTCCCAGAGCAAATGGGCTATTTAATGGCCTTCTTATACAGAGCAAAAAGATATACCAAGCTCTCTGTTAAACTCTTTTTTTCCCCTTTCATTTTTTTTGAACTCTTCCTCAGGGATTATGACTTTATAAATAATAACTTAATCTGGAGATATGAGGACACACAAACTGTGCCTTCCTTCTCTTCAATGTGTTATCTTAAGCAGAGTAAATAGATGAAACCACCCCTTCCCTGGAGATAATAAACAAATTAGAAATCCAAGTTTGCCTCACAAATGCATGCTTTCCATAGCCACTCATTCCACAACCACAGTTTAATGAATAATGTTTCATGGTCAAGAAAAGCATTTTATGATATCGTTCACTAGCTTATTCCCTGCAAAAACATCAAAGCCATAAAGTACAAATAATGCTTATGAATAAAGGTGGCACCTGCATTTCCACAGTTTCAGTGCAGAAAAACTAGCAGAGGCCAGTAGTCTATTCATGGTGATCTATCACAATTTCCTTATTCAGGGTAACAATTCTATTGTTATTTTTATACGAGATGTGCTTTTATAACTTCCTCATACAAATGAAGGAAGAAAGGGTTTTTCTGTCATCTGCTGGGTTCTCTGGACTTACCCACGAGAGGCTACCACTTTGCCCTACCTGTGCACATTTGCAATCTATCACTTGTTTCCTAGGGACTTCTGCCACCAGCAGTTTCAGTATTAAAAATGTTCCTTTCTCTAGAGTTTGCTTTCATGCCCAGCTTTCTTTGTTTCTCCGGCCTTCTCTTCCGTATGAATGATCAAGCATCTGCAAAAAGTCGCATGTTTGTTTAACATTATTCTCCTTTTCCTTCCAAATTGCACAACTCTGGTGCAATCTGGATGTTACTTTCCCACCTACCTAAATTTGCAGACACTGAGAGGGCACTTTGGACTGGAATGCTTCCTCAGCCTTTCCCTCGCCATACAATCCAATGGACAGTCAAATCAAGGGATTCTATATTTATTTGACAGAGAGAGTTAAGGAAAAGCTTTTTCCACTGGAAGAATCTCTTCTGCTGGAGGATAGCTGCAAACTTAGCTGAATGGAGTGTTATGATCCAACACTGTTATAAAGATTCACACAGCCCAAATAATGCACTTTCAATCCACTTTCAGTACACCTTAACTATCATTTGCAAATGGATTTTGCCAGTTCACACAGTAAAATCCACCTTCAAAGTGCATTGAAAGTGGATTGAAAGTGCATTATTTGGGCTGTGTGAAAGTGCCCTATTGTGTTTACTTGAACACAGGAGCATTATTCACATACACTAAACATTCGTATTACATAGCCAGCATGATATAGCAGTTAAGAGCAGCAGACTCTAATCTGGAGAACCAGGTTCAATTCCCCATTCCTCCACATGAAGCCTGCTGGGTGACCTTGGGCCAGTCACAGTTCTCTCAGAACTCTCTCAGCCCACACGGAGGCAGGCAATGGCAACCCACCTCCAAACGTCACTTGCCTTGAAAAACCTACAGGGTCGCCATAAATCAGCTGTGACCTGATGGCGAGTGCACACACACACACAAACATGTACATAGGGGCCCACCCCATAATCTGCCAGGTCCAGTGTTCACTTCTATACACATGGGGGGGCGCAGTGGCAGGGGAGTGGGAACAAAGCATGCTCATTAATTCAGCACCGAGAGGTGTGAACAGCTCCAGTTTCTAGGTACTAGCATTTTAAAACAAAGTAAAATTAACTTATTTCAGAACATTTTACTTTCTTCTGATGACCCTGAATGTCTAAGAATGCAAATGTGCCATCATTGGGCATCACACCTGTTTATCATCTCCTGGAGAAGTTAAGAAATGGGTCCTTTTATCTCTTCATGATAGTGAAATTTGGAGGGCCATTTTGGGTTAGCCGTAATAATAACGGCATGTATCCTACCACTCTTCTGAACAAAGTTTGAAATCTAAGGAAACTTTCTCCAACTTCAGTGGTTTTTCCTCCAATGGAAGAGCAACTTACAATGGAAGAAAGCCTTCTTTAGGCTACATGAACTTCCTCCAGCATAGAGTAGAATAAATGTCAGCATACATTGGGCTGGATCCTACTGTTGTACAAGGAACAGCAGCTCATACGGTTGCCACTTGGTCCAGGAGAGTCTCCTAATTCTCAGCAGAAAATGGTCAGGGTGCACCAGGGGCTGCTGGGGGTATGGGAAGTTGGTAGAGATTCTAACACACATTCTTCTTCCATTCATGCAACCAAAGCTTAGCTTAGACTGATAAAACAATGTTTTATCAAACGACAGACTTATGTTACAATTAGAGAAACCCCCAACCCCCAAAAATCTGATTCTCCCCTTGGGCTTTTTGCATACTATTGGCTTTCATCCTTTATATCCCCCCACCTATCCCAAGTTCGTATCAGAACACCAGAGTTCGTCTTTCCATAAACAAGATAATGAGTTGGAACTAAGAACATGCCTTTTTCTTAGGTACTGGAAAACTTGATTTATAATAATGTTATTATAAAAAAGAACACAGTGCATTCAGTCAGCCAACAGCAGTAACTTCATCCAGTGAAATATTGTTCTAGGAAGCACACCTTCCTAATTTTAACATAAAGCTTGCTGTAAAGGCATTTTAAAATATTGCCCGTAAAGTCATCCAAATATTTAAGGTACAGTGGGTAGTTTGCCTTAAGTTACATGCATCATTCAAGTCAGAATAATAAAAATGCAGTTTATTTTGCAACAGCACAGTAGATGATAATTCCTGAGAGAAGCATATTCAATTAAGAGGAAATTGAAGTGGAGATAATAGTCTAGCTGAATCCTTTCTCCCCCTTTCAGGTTTCATTTTCTGCAAGGATTGATATTTAACATCTTGGCATACTACCAAATATGTAAAATTCAAATTTACATCACCACAGACACTTTAATACTAGCCCATTGGCCCATTATGTTTAATGAATAGATTAGCACTAGATGAGAAAAATTTTAAAATAGAATTTTGTCTGTTGCAGCACGAACAAAATGGAGTATCGTAGCACCTTCACAGATTTATTGTAGTAGCATAAACATTCACAGTGGCGTAGCGTGGGTTGTCAGCACCCGGGGCAAGGCAAGTAATTTGCGCCCCCTAACCCGTGGATTTTAGCACTCGAGTCTCTTCCACTAGATTAGTTAAAGAAACCCTTACCCCCTAAGCACATGTATTGTTTGTTATGAAAATACTGATGTAATTAAAGTAAAATGCTTCATGTGGAGGAGTGGGGAAACCAACCCAGTTCACCAGAGTAGGGTCCACCGCTCATGTGGAGGAGCAGGGGATCAAACCCGTTTCTCCAGATTTAGAGTCCACTGTTCTCAGCCACTACACCACGCTGGGGGAAGGAGGCAGCCACAGGCAGCATTCCTCTCCCCCACCATTCCCATTCAAAGGTCCTGAATGCAACAGCGCGCCACTGGAGCCAGCTTGCAGCTTCGGGGACCCCTCCAATGTGATTTTCCCCCTTCTAGCTTAGCAGCCAGGCAGCTGGGGCCACTGGCTACCTCCGATCACTCACCCACCCAAGCAGGCGGAAGGCCGGTTGGTGTTGGCAAGGGTCTGAGGCGGAGGATTAGCAGAGGGGTCTACACCTCCTCAAGGGCCCCGATCCTAAAACTGAGATTCTGAAAATCCTGGCTAGGCTATACCATGGGAAAATACGCAGCCAGAGGCGGAAATGTACCAAAAGGGGAGTTGAGGAGGGCAATCATTCTGGGAGCTTTTAAGGGTGGCTGGGAGGGAGACAGCCAGGTCTCTCCCCTTATGGGACGCTGTCCAGCAGGAATTCCTCTTCCACTTTCCCCACTGCAAGAGCACAGGACACCGTACAGAGATTTGCCCGTCTCCGTCTACATGCAAGGGAGAGACCGAAGGGCATTACCAGCTTCAAGCAAATGTGGCCTCGAGGCTGAGAGAGGGGAAAGCCAGGCCAAAGGGACGGACCACTCTGCTCCGAAAAGTAAAAACCCAGGTGGGATCAGGGGGACGGGCATGGGCCCATTTCCCACAGTGCAGCCCGCGACCCTCCACAAGATGGAGCCAGTGGGCCAAAGAGAAGATTCTGTCTTGCAAAGCAAAAAACCGGTCAGGAGCAAGTGAAGACTGGGACGCTCTCCCTAGATCTTCATTATTACTGTTAGTCACTGTTGAACCAACCAAACTTACCTGCAGCGGCGGCTTCTACTCAGTTCCCCACGTCTCCTCGAGTCCTCCCGCCTCCTGCTCGGCAGCTCAGCCAATTGCATGCTGGTTCTCTCCCGTGCTCAGCGCTGCGCTGGGCGGCTGCTTCACTGTCCCTCCCCCAGATAGTCCCTCCCTCGCTCTCTCCGCACCGCACCGCACGCCTGGCACGCACCTCCCCCTCCACAGTGGGCGGCGACCCGGCGGCTCGGATCGGATTCGCACAGCCCTCACTGCAGTGAGAGAGAGTGAGTGAGTGAGCCAGGCAGGGGCAGAGAGCTGCGAGTGCGAGTGCGCCCCCCCAGATGTTGCGCCCGGTGCGGCCGGCCCCCCCTGCACCCCCCACGCTACGCCACTGAACATTCATGGATCAGAGCATTGATTTTCAACTGGGGCCAGATTTGGGGAAGGGGTCCAAACTTTGGGGGGCTTTGGGAGGCATTAAAGATTTTAGGAAACCTCTTCTCCCCAACTTGCAATGGCTTCTGACATCCAGTAAAAGAGAGTTGTTTTACATGGCTCATATGAGATTTAACTGATTTATAAAATTGTACTCGGGTTACAGACAATAGTATATAAATTAGCACATTTGAAGGAAAAAAACACAGTATTTTTAGAACACCAAAAAGCATAGAGTAATAAGGACACAACATTCCAAGACTGAACTGCCAGTCTGCATCCATGATTTCAGACAAGTTAGTTTGTTCACATTTGAAGACCCTAACAGTCTTTTTCATGTGGATGTGGTCCGTTTCAATACTGCTAGGTCAGGTGCTTTCGTAGCACTCTCTTAGAAGAGGAAATGTCTTTCCTAAGATGGAATCTATAGCCTTCATGGCTACCATGCATCTAGGGTTGCCAGCTCCAGGTTGGGAAATATCTGGAGATTTTGGGGGTGGGGCCTGAGGAGCGTGGGGTTTGGGGAGGGGAGGGACTTCAATGTTATAGAGTCCAATTGCCAAAGCAGCCATTTTCTCCAAGGGAACTGATCTCTGCCAGGTGGAGATCAGTTGTAATAATCTCCAGCTAGCACCTGGAGGTTGGCAACCCAACATGCATGTGATCCAGGTTGTTTCAGGCCTAATTCCTGAAAAATTATATACATTGGATTTGATCTTTTGCACCAAGCAGGCAACTAGTGGCCTGGTTAAGGGCCTGTCCATTCAGCCCATGCCATGGCTGGACAACTGGCTGCTGAATGCACCAGGGGTCAGGGTGCCTCTTTCTTGCACATGTGGCATACTGATGTGAACAGTTGGTCCTCTGAGACCAATTGAGAGATTCCAGAATGCTCTGGAGGATTTTTGGTTTCCAAAGGGCTGTTCTGTCAATCCCCTGGTAAAGGCATGGAACGAAGATTTATTAAGGGTTAAAGGCAGCATTGCTCCCAGTGTCTTCTTCCATCCAATAAATATGGCCCAGCCCCATAGTCTACTGTGGAGATAACTGAACTACAAGATGGCTAGAACATTGTTGTCAGATGTTTCAGGCTGAATTCGGCAGGGTTCATTTGAAAACTGAGGTGGCGAAGAAAGAATATTTTTCCACCACTATTGTTCAGCACAATTATTTTGCCTGTTTTGGTATTTAGTGAATAAAGTCCTAGAATCAGATGGGAACTGGTGATTCAGTGTGAAGGTTATGACACACTTCTTTGATGATAAAATCTTTCAAATCTGCTCCAGTTTGGATGTCAGTGTGGTGCCAGTGTGGTATAGTGGTTAGGAGTGGTGGATTCTAATCTGGAGAACCAGGTTTGATTCCCCGCTCCTCCACATGAAGCCAGCTGGGTGACACTAGACAGTTTTCTCAGAACTCTGTCAGCCCCACCTACCTCACAAGATGTCTGTTGTGGAGAGAGGAAGGGAAGGAGATTGTAAACCGGTTTGATTCTCCTTAAAAAAGGTAGAGAAAGTCGGCTTATAAAAACCAACTCTTCTTTTTCTCTTTGAGCTGGTCTCCCTGAACAATAGTAACAGGATTCTTGGGGTTGAAAAGGCTACCACTTGTAAACTCAGTTCTTGTTCATTCTTGCTGGTTAAAGCATGCTGGGAGATGGTGCAAAGCTTCTGGTGGAGATCATTAACAGTTTTTAAAGTCAGGATGTGTACTCAGGGGCTTTGACAGAGGTGATTATTTTCCATTTGCTGAAGAAAAGCGCCTTATTGAGAATAATGTAACAAAAAGCGCCTTAAATGAGAATAATGTAGCAAACTGTAGACTCTCTAATTTCTCATTCTGAGGTATAGTGACTGAGAGAATGGGTGCAGAGCAACCATGGTTTCCTGGATGATATCTGCCCTTGATCCTTTTGAGCCTGGCTTCCAGGCCTGCTTATGAAATGGAAACAACTCTCGTCACTCTGGTGGATTGTGTGTGTAAAGTGTCATCAAATCACAGCTGACTTGTGGCAACCCAGGAAGGTTTACAAGGCAAGAAACCAACAGAGGTGGTTTTGCCAATGCCTTCCTGTACACAGTGACCCTTGTATTCCTTGGTGGCCTCCCATCCAAGTACTAGCCTGGACTGACCATGCTTAGCTTCTGAGATCTGACAAGATTAAACTAGTCTGGGACATCCAGGCCAGGGCCTCTGGTGGATTATCTCTGCTTAGATATGGTGAAGGGATATGCTTCTCTGTTGCTGCATTTAGAATTGTCAGTGACCTTCAACATGAAACACTTGGGAGTTTGAGGATACCATTGCACTGATTTTAACCTTTTCTTGTTGATCATGTATGGAGGGTCATGGTGGGGAAACTGAATCAGAACGTTGGAATCTTGTTTCTGGTGTTCCACAAAAGTCACTGCTACCTAATGCTCTTTAACATATACGTAAAGATTTTGGCCAATATTATTCACAGCTTTGATGCCACCAGTATGTGTTAATTAGTGTCAGTATTAATTAACTACCAGTGACTTCAGTGGATGTAACTCTGTTTAGGACAGCACTGTAAATAGTGTCCTCCTGCTCATAGTTAATTTTTCTATGAACTGGGTTGCTGTTTTTATCACAGCCGGCCAGCTAAGTGGGAAGATCTCTCCCCCCATCACCCCAGACCTTTCAGATGCTTTTTTCTGATGAATGTGAAACACTTCAGGCACCCTGAGGACATCAGAGAAGGCACAGGGGATAACTCTGTGGGATTTAAGCCATTATCTCCTTTTTTTTAAAGTCAGAAGTATGTAAGAGGAGGCCTGAAGCAAAACAGCACTGCAACCCTGGAGAAAGGAACTTTTAAACCTTTTTCTTGTGCCAGTGTTCAAGTCATCCCCTGAAGCTATTCACTCCACAGGGGAAACATACATTCTGCCTTGTAAGGGCAGAAAGACAGGATATAAATTTTGTAAATAAAATACAGGTAGCTGAAGTGCCACAGCAGCGATCCAATTCAGGCCTACCTAGCCAGTGGTTGAGCCAGTGTGGTGTAGTGGTTAAGAGTGATGGTCTGGAGAGGTGGACTCTAATCTGGAGAACTGCCTTTGATTCCACAAGCCTCCACATTAGCAGCAGACACTAATCTGGTGAACCAGGTTGGTTTCCCCACTCCTACACATGAAGCCAACTTGGTGACCTTGGGCTAGTCACAGTTCTCTTAGATCTCTCTCAGCCCCACCTACCTCACCAGGTGTCTGCTGTAGGAAGGGGAAAGGGAAGGTGATTGTAAGCCGGTTTTTCCTTAAGTGGTAGAGAAAGTTGGCTTATAAAAGCCAACTCGTCCTCCTCCTCCTTCCTCTTCTTCTTTCTCTTCCCTTTAAAAAATCAGGTGTCCTTGTCTTGTATTTCCCATGCATCATCTACTTATGCCCTCAGCTACTTGGCTTAGACAGATACAAACTGTCACACACAAAATATTCTTTTAAAATATTAAATAAACAAAATGTGTGTTGGGGAGGGGCTTGTTGAGGCCTGCTCTCATTCCCCACTGCACATTTTCTTTTACGTGATAGCTACATTTGTCCTCGAAGATTAAGACTGTTGGGTTACTGGCTTTTGTGAAAAGCTAATGTGAGTGACAGATAAAGGATTAAAGCTCAGTGAGAATTTACGTTATCGTGAAAATGTCTGACAGCATCAAGGGATGGCTATCACCTCCTTAAGGATGGACCTGCCTCATTACTTATCTTTATCTAGTGGATTATCACAGTCTTTCTCCTCGCTTTGCTTTCGGTATGTTTATATCACAGCAAACTCTTTTGTGTGCACAACACTTTCACTCTAATGCAGGCCTTTGTGGCTGAAAATAAAACACATCTACCTTTAAAATGATTTGGACTTTGGTTGAAGGACTGTGCTTTAATAACCTCTTATAATGATATCTGGAAATACGTTGCCCCAGTAAATTAGAATGAGAAGTTTCAGGACCAAACACTGTTTAAATATATTGTAATGTTAATAGTCACCATATTTCAAGGTATAGTTTGTGTGTGTGTGTGTGTGTGTAGTGCCATCAAGTCACAGCTGACTTATGGCGACCCTGTAGGGTTTTCAAGGCAAGAGACGTTCAGAGGTGGTTTGCCATTGCTTGCCTCCGCGTCACAACCCTGGTATTCCTAGGAGGTCTCCCAGCCAAATACAAGCCAGGACTGACCCTGCTTAGTTTCTGATATCTGACGAGATCAAGCTAGCCTGGGACTATCCAGGTCAAAGCATATTTCATATCCAATATGGCTATCAGTCATAAAGCATTTCCTGCTAAGGTTTTTTAATAGATAAATTAATCATTTATATTTTAATGTATTTGTATATTATTTGTTTATAACCAAAAGTAATAAACACTATTGGCTTAAAAAGCCATCTTTGAAATCTTCTCATTCCCTGCCATGGTAATTCACCAGAACAAAAATAACTTTAAAAATAAAATAAAAATTATACTCTTTAACTCAGGGATGGGGAACCTCAGCTCTGGGGCCCTGCCGCGGAGGCAGGGCGCAGGGCGGCCCTCCCTGAGGGTGTTCCTGGGGCCGCGCCTTACAGGGGTACTGTGGCACCCATTGGACCTCCTTTCGCCAACTGTCGGCTGTTGGTCGGCGAGAGGAGAGGGATGCTTCCCCCAAGGCTGCCCCCTACAGCTGCAGCGTGCAGGAATGCCACGGCACATTGTAAGCCCCTCTCGCTGCCTGTCGGCTGTTGAGCAGCAAGAGGGAGGAGGGGGAAAGAGGCCAGTGGCTCCCAGCGGCAGAGCATGCATGCGGGAGTCGATCGGGCTTCCGGGGGGGGCATGGAGACTGGGGCCCAGTTGTGCGGGGCCAGCGTGCGCGGGTGGGGAAGGCTTTCCTCTCTTTTCTTCCTCTTTTTCTGTCACTCTTTCTCCCTCTTTTTCTGTCTCTTTCTTTGTCTCCCTCCTTCCTCTTCTTTCTTTCCCTCCGTCCTTTTCTTTCTTTCTTTCTCCCCCCTCTCCATTTCTTTCTCCCTTTCTCTCTCTTTCTCCCTCCCTCCCTTTTCCTCTTTCTCTGTTTTCCTTCCTCCCTTGCCGATCGACTGTGGGCTGCGCCCAGATGGCACCTCGTTTGCTCGGGCCCACTGCTGGCTGCCCTCCCACCTGGGAGGGGGGAGCAGGCGAGCCCTGCAGGCCTTCTCTGTGTGGCCTCCCCTGGGGTTGCCAACCTCCAGGTGGTTATTGGAATTCTCAGGCACTTATGGCAAAGAGTACAGACACAAAAATATGCTGCTACCAATATATTGTACAAAGAGCACAAAACATGAAATAAACAATATACAATTGATGCACTAGCATGCTAATACATGTGTAGACTTCATCTGAAGAAGCATCAACCGTCCGTTTGACTTTAAGTTCTTAAAGCTGAATGGTGAGAGCCAAACTTAGTCCTAGTTTCAGTTGCGCAACCTCCAGGTGGTGGCTGGAGACCTGGCAACCCTAGCCTCTCCCCCTCACCGGGAGATCTATACTTGGTATGGCCCCTGAATGATGTCATAAATGTGCAAATGGCCCTTGACAGGAAAAAGGTTCCCCACCCCTGCTTTAACTAGTCCACTTTGAGCCAAGAGGGAAGGTAGGGTACAAAATGTTTAATAAACAATAAATAACCCCCTACCAATTAATCTACCTAAGATTAATCTACCCAATATACCAAATCAGTCTTGCAGACTTATTTTTCATTTATTACCTCTACTATACAATGAGGGTAGGTCCTCAGTACTAGGGTTGCCAACTCCATCTTGATAAGTTCTTGGAGATTTGGAGGCAGTATTTGAGGAGGCCAAAGAGCTCAGCAGGGGTGTGATGCTATAAATTCCACCCTCTGAACCTTCCATTTTTTCCAGAGAAACTGATCTCTGTAGGCTGGAGACCAGCTGTAATTCTGGGAGAATTCCCGTCCCCATCTGGAGGTTGGCAACCCTAGTTCTCACAGATAATTTGAGGCCGCTGCTTACAAGCCACTAAAGTTCAGACTAATACAAATCACAATCATATCATTTTTTGCAGTAAATGTTGCCAAAAATATTCACATGCTGCTGTACAATGGTTTAGGGAGGAATCGCTAGCATAAAATACACTAGAACAGAATCTCTTCAGCAGTGCCAGCTCAACAAACAATGTTGCTAAGGCTGCCACTTGAGGTTGCTGCCTGCTACCCCTGCCTGCTAGGCCTCTTTAAACACAACACAACACCTTAGCACAGCCCCAAAGACACCCTATGGGCACCCTAAACTCTCAGAAGGCACCTTCTTCTTGAGCCCTCTCCATCCTCTATCCCAAAGCTTCTTAAACTGTGGGTCTGAATGTGGTAACTGAATGTGTGGGTCATGAAAAAATTATATATATACCAAATAATTGTTTTAAAATAAATTTATTTATGATTTATTATCAGTAAATGTTTGATTTGTATACCTATTTTATGTACCTATATACCCGGGGTCATGTAAAAATTTCTCGGGCAAAAAGGGGTGCGAGTGGAAAAGTTGAAGAAGTTTTGCTCTATCCTATGCATTCCATTTTTTCTTTATGCTGCGCTGCCACCACTGGCCACAAATAGAATTGCAATTGTTGTCTGAGAGCCTGAGATGAGACACTCTTTAAAAGATCAGAACATCCTCTGGTTAGAAGTTTCTCTCTACTAGCCAGGTATCTCCTGGGTCTTGTTTATGCTTTGGTAAGCACGGACCTCCAGCATGAGGCTATTCTCTGGGTGCAGAGACTAAACAACTTCAATTTCAGGAAGAAAAAAAATCTTTATGAATACAGCAGGCACTATATACAAATATAAAAGAGTACATTTGAACTACAGCTACATCCTCTGAGCATAGGAAAAGTGAAAGTGAATAAATGGATTCTTTATCCATACAACTAAAAACATATTCTTCCAGGTAGGTTGTTTAATTTTAAGGCCATTACCATCTGGCTCTCCTCTCTCTTCAGATCATGTCTGCCCAGAGTGGCGACTTCTCCCCAACCCTTTAAAGCCCCAGTTTCTCTAAGAAAGGCTCAAGAATGACTGCCTTACCAACATGGCTTCCTCAACTACATGATAGGGCTTGTTTCTTCTATCCATAAGGCACAAACACACTTTCCCTGTGATTACACCAAGGAAGGAAAAGAGAAACTTAAAGCCACACTTTCAGGCTCAGGGTCTCCATTGTGTATCTGCTCACAGGCCGCTGCAGGCTAGGATCCTATCTCTCCTTTGGCTTAACTGCCCTATTAATTGCTTTATTGCTCTGATTGAAAACTAGAAGGAATAGATAAGGAGAAAGACAACTAGTTCTTTCCTTTAACCAGATTACATGTCGGGACCGCTTGAGTTTAATCTCTGAGCATTCATGAAATGTAGACTCAACATTCACAAAGCAAAGTGGAAAATCATTACACAGATACTTGGGTGAAATGTCATTTCATCACAGAGAACGCCCTTACAAACCATCCTGAAATGAAAGAGCCACTAGTGGCGCTGAAGCAGAAAGCAGCCAACAGATGCTATGGGATCCAGGATGGTGCACCTTCAATTGTAAAGCAGCTCTTGGCTAAAAATGAAGTCAGGCAAGATTGTGTGTAATAATATGAATTTTCCTAAGTACAGAGCTCCTGGCTCTCTATACAACAGCCTGCTCCCTACATATTTAATTTGATTAATTGCCTAGAGACCCTTAGCTAGATCTGTCTTGGAGTTGTTCAACAAATCTTTGCTCTGTGAAACAGCACCCCTCACTCTGACAGCATTTTTAGCTGAGAGAGCAAGAGAGAGAGAAAGAGTAAATGATATCTTTTCCCTGCCAAATGTTCACTCTGTATCATGATCATGTTTGCTTCTTTCTTTTTCTGAAATATAGAAGGGCATGATGCATGTTACAGTTTTGCATAATATTGAATGATCTGTATGTTATTACAATGTGATCTTTGCAAAATTAAGGAGAAATAATTGATTTTGCGGCAAATTCTGTTTGTGCATTTATTTTAAGAGGTGTATCCTTCCATTGTTTTAAGACCTCAGCCCTGAAAACAAACAGCTACTAGGAATGGCCCTCCCATTCCAGGCTGAGGGGCTACTTCCATGCCATGTGGCATGCTCCTTCTCCATGCCCCTACCACCTCATGGAGGACTTTACCCACCAAAAGTCACAAGACTTACCCGTCCTGACCCCAACCTTTCTCAAAGGTTTTCCTCTTCCTCTGACCCTCCAACTTTTACCCCCGCACACACCTCAGCCACATTCTTTCACACCTGCTCCTTATGCCTAGACCCCAAGCCCATGCTGTAAGCCTTCCAGGCTCTGCCCAAACATACATGCTCACATCACCCATGTTGAACTTGCTTTCTGATATCTTCAAATAACTGAATAAAAGAGCAAGAGTTTTCAATGAATTTATAAAAACCTGAAGGAGACCTAAACCTGAATTTTTTAAAACATTTGGGCCACTTGAAAGATGAACGTGATGGATTTGAGGCCTACATTAAAAATAATAGCTGCTACCCTGATGGTAGTGATAATTCCACACAAATAGGTGTGGGCAGTCCTGACAGTGCCTCTGTGGATGGGCCATCAACCACCATCCTGCCAAACTCTTAGGAAAATTGGAATGTATCACACCACAGCTTCCCCCTCAGGAAAAGGAGGGTGCTGCAGATATACAGGGAGAGCTGCCACCTTCACCTCAGGAAGACGATGCATCTTTTCGAGAGGACACTTCAGATGCAGCACCCTCTAGATAAGATGCCATACTTCCTCTCAAGGAAAATGGGACTATGATGGAGGCTGTGGCCTCTCCACGGCTTCCAGAGGTATATGTGGAGCGTGCTGTGTCCTGGAAAATACCATATGAAAGAGACACCTCAAAAATAAAAATAGAAAGATACACCTCAGTGATGATTACTGAAGAATTTTGTTTTATCCTTTTAGATCATGTCAGTTCATTCCCTCAATCTACAGCCTCTATCTTGAAGGCGACTCAAGAGGTTCTGGACTAACTTAGTGTCTGCTTATAAGAGGGGGACTATGTACTGTTGCACTTAGTGGGTGGAGGCTTAGAAAATGCTCTGCATTCGTTTAAGGGGGGAAAAGAACGTGTTAAACACTTGGGAATTCCTGGAGCATATTCGCAGCCTGCTTCAGAGCAACAGAGAGGTTCTTACAAATGCCACATTACGTTCAGGGGGAACTGTTGTGAAGGCCCCTCGAGGCACATGACTGTACTCAATCCAGATTGTCATAAAAAGAACACTAGTATAATGTTAGGCTGTGTATTTTAAGTCTCCTCCAGACTACCTGAATAGAAAATGACATCTGGCAAATAAAACATACATACAGATGTGTACATAGAAAAAGGTAGTAAGAAATCCTACCCAGAATTGCAACAACTTCATCATCCTGGATTACTTCCAAGGACCCCGAAACCACGAAGCAAAGGTTATCCACACTTTCTCCAGCATGGTAAATAAGATCCCCAGGAGCACAGTGAACAGTCTGAAATTCCATTGCAAGAGCTCGCAGACATCCATCGCTAGCCAGTCTGAATGCCGGGTGCTCCTTAAAAACTTTACGATTCAGATGAACACAGATGTCCGCCCGCATATCCTTAGGGCAAATCTGTAAAACCTAGAAGAACATTTCAAGAATTATTCCTGTGTGAAAAAGATATTCTTTCATTCATTCAAAAATTTTTACAATAGAAGAACTAATGTGCCCATATTATTTATATTGGCCATGATTCCTAAGATTTGGCCAACTTGACATTACTGTTTTCCATACTGAAAGGGGGAAACTCCATTTTGGAAGAGAGACAACAAAGCAGACATTTTAAAGAGTTACAGGTATTTCCTTGTCCACTGCTCAGATTAACAAAATTGTTTACTTATAGTGGCCTGTGACGGACAGCCACTAGTTCTGCCCTCCAGGCATCCCAGCAAATCTCTATCTACAGGAGGAGTAGGCAGATACTAAGTGGCATCAGCCAATGAGAATCTGTGGAAACTGTGAGAGGGGGAGATGACAGTTAAATGAAGGGAAAGTCTGTCACCACCTCAGGGCTTGGGGAAGCAATGGGGGGACTATGAGGATAATAGTTAGGATTTCAGACATCTATAGTATAGGTACATAGGGTTATGGGGCTGATAAAGAGACAGGAATAGAGCCTGTATCCAGTGTTTCCTTAGGGAAATAGTAGGTTAGGGACTTGTGAGGGGATTGATGGAAATATCCCAAGAGACAAGCTAACCCTATTTGAATAGGCAGAGATTCTTGAGTTAAGGAGTTCCAAATAAAATCATTATTTTTCTCTCTCTGACAGAAATAGCCTGTCAGTTCAGTAAAGCTGTGAGTGTATGAATCTGTAACTGCTTTAAAGCAGAGTTTTGCTGTACTAACCAATAACTTGTTACATTCCTTGTCTGATCCTTCAAACCACTAAGCACTGGGCCCTTCTAAAGTAGAGACAATAAAATTATTTTTTGTGTTGTGAAAATAAGGTGTTGGTGTGAATCACTCCAGTAGAAGGGGCAGGTGGAAGTAGTAGAAATCACCTCAGATTCCTATTCTACCTCCCAGGCTTCCTCTGTAATAGCAGCACATAATCCCACACAGTTATTTGTTAACCTTTTCTTACTGACCCCTTGCAACCCACACCATAACCAAATCAGCTTGGTCACTGCTACCAAAAGGTGTGATGGGGTGGATGGAGAGCTGAGAAAGCACGTCACATGACCCATTTACCTTTTACAGTTCTTAGAAAGCCAGCAAGGTGTAGTGGTTAAGAGTGGCAGACTCTCATCTGGAGAACCAGGTTTGATTCCTTGCTCCTCCACATGAAGCCTGCTGGGTGACCTTGAGCTAGTCACAGTTCTCTCAGAACTCTCTCAGCCCCATCTACTTCACAAAATACCTTTGGGGGGGTGAGGAAAGGCTGCTTTGAGACTCCTTATGATAAAGAAAGCAGGGTATAAAAACCAACTCTTCTTCTACTTCTTCTAAATCCTCTAGGACTACTTAGCAACTTTGCCAAACTAGCCCAAAAAAGTGTGGACTGGCTTTTCTGAAGCCTTGCCTCTTTCAGTCTCTGCAATTTGGAAATAATAATTTGTCCACAACTGATAGTGGTATCCTTTTCTCCAATCTCCAGTCCTATTGAAGGGTGTGAGTCTAATTTCCCAGGAGATTTGATTTCCATCCAGTTTGGACAAACTGTCGCTATGGGGTAAATTCCTGTTTCAGTTTCTTCGCCATCTTGACAACAAGTGCTTGTGATAATGGATGCTAGTTATCTGCCTCTGAATTTCTCAATGTGCTTTGTAAGCAAATTTTAAATTCTGTAATTCTGTAACGAAATCAAATATGTACTCTAACTCTTTGGGGATAAATAGCTTTCAGCAATACCTTTATTTCTTGTTTTGAACTCCAATTAATTTGGTTTCCTAATACTAGATACCACAGATGAACAGATATTTTAATTTTATAGAAAAAATGGATGCATCTTCAAATACATAGAGAGAATAAATTAAAGAATTTATAATAATAAAAATATCAATTATGATGTGCCAGTTTGAGGTGATGAACTATTACATGTATTTTTAATGGTTTTTGTTCATTTTAAACAGGGATCTGTCAAAGCATGCAAGTTTATGAGACATTTAAAAATCCCTGCTGGACTCCTGTATTCAGCACCATCTTAAACTAAAAAGCTCTTCAGCGTTAAGACAGACCCTGGCTTTACAAGAAGGGAAACAGTTATTTAGGCCAACTATATTCTCTGCTGAATACTGAATTATTATGGTAATATTCCAAGGTTTTTAGCACAGTAAAATCAACAGAAAAGAAATCCGTCTAACACTTAATATGCATACTCTTTGAAAAAGAGTGCCCCAATTAAGTGCAAACAGTTTAGCTGTTTTGACTATACAGTCCAAATTCCCTTTAAGCTTTACAATCAGAAAATTAATTAACCTGTAATAGGGAATCATCACACACTAGGGAACAGCAAATAAATTAACCCATTTGCATCTCAAATCCACACAAAATAGACTGGCCTGTAGGGCTGTTGATTCGGGTGTTCCTGGACCAAAAAACAGCCGAATTTTGCCTGATTCGGCTGTTTTTTGGTTTGGGAGCAGCCGAACCAAAAAAAGGCGGGAAACCACCTAATCTGAATCAGGTTCGGTGATTCAGCCTGATTCGGCCTGATTCGGCAGATTTGGCAGTTCCCCGCCTTCCTAAAAAAAGAAAGAGCTCCTCGGAAAGTCAGGGGGAGGCAGCCAGGTGGGCCTTTAAAAAGATCCGCGCTGCTAAGCCAGGCAGCGCAGGTCTTTTTGAAGATCCACCCAGCTGCCTCCCTCCGCCCCCGCTGCCACCACCACCACCACCCACTCTCCTGGGGGCTCCTGGAACCTGTGGGGGCCAGAATCGCCTTCCCTTCTCTGCCCCCCACTCTCCCGGGGCCTCCTGGCACCTGCGGGGGCCAGAATCACCTTCCCTGCCCTGCCCCCCCACTCTCCCAGGCAACTTCATACCCCATAACTCAGGACCCCCTGACCCAATCCGCACCAAACTTGGGGGTTCTTGCAAGGAGGGTCCCTCCAAGTTACCCTGAATGTTTGGGGCCTCTACCCAAAAAATGCCCCCCCAGGGGCTGTTCAAAAAAACTCCCAAATGCAAAAAAAAAAAAAAAACCCTCAATGCAATCCAATCTTGGGAAGAAAGAAGGGAGGTTAATTAGACTGACCTACTTTCACACGCTAGTTGTGAAAAGTAGAGGAAGTCTTACCTCCCATAGAAAACCAAAAGGAGGTTTTTTCCCACGGCTCTGGGGGGGCATTTTTTGAGGTAGAGATCCCAAACATTCAGGGTGGCTTGAGGGGACCCTCCTTGCAAGCACCCCCGAATTTGGTGAGGATTAGGTCAGGGGGTCTGGAGTTATGGAGTCTGGAAGGGGGCAACCCCCCTTCTCCATTAAAACCAATACTAAAAAATTACATTGGTTTTAATGGAAAAGGGAGTTGCCCCCTTCCGGCCCCCATAAGTCCGGACCCCCTGACCCAAACTGCACCAAACTCAGGGGTTCTTGCAAGGAGGGTCCCCTCAAGCTACCCTGAAAATTTGGGACCTCTACCTCAAAAAATGCCCCCCAGAGCCGCAGAAAGCCGCCAATTGCTTTAAATGGCTTTAAATTCCATTTAAATGCCCGAATCGATTCGGGAATGCTGAATTTCAGCCAAATCGCCCCAAATCCAAATTGGGCCGATTTGGGAATTGGAATTCCCGAACCGAATCAAAGCCACCCAAACCCGAACTGAAAATTTTTTTTTTTGACAGCCCTACTGGCCTGCAATCATTTAGTTTGTGGAAAGAAGCCCCTTTCCCCACCCACTGGTTCTCCTCTGCAAATCTTCACCCTTAAACTTATATTTTTCCCAGCCAGACTCGAAACTGGAAATAATCCTGGCAAAAAGGAGGAAATTGCAAGGGAAGCATTTCCAGGGGAGAATCAGAAGACATGAAAGCTGCTAAACACGGCATTACCCATCTGTCCCTGTATTCTCATTAGTTTAGCAAGTTAAGCTTGGCTAGTATGAAGTCTAGTGCAGTTCATCCCAAAGTGATTGGGTTTTCTCATCTACTTTTATGTAAATGAAATCCCAAAATTATTTAGGAGTTTTGGCCAAGAGTTTTGGTGATCTATGCTGTGGTCTATAATACTATGTATAACTTCTTGTAAGTAGGTTTCTATTATGTAATTTTTGTACCACTGGTGCAATCCTGAAGGGGGGCCGGAGCTGCGCCGTCCAAAGTGGCACAGACGCCGGCACAGGGTGACTTAAGCTGGCTCCGGGAAGCGTTGCAGCAGTGCAAGCTTGGATGCCAGCACTGACTCCCCAGCAGCATTTTTCCAGTGCAAGTGCTCGTGCCGGCATCCAGGGGGGGCGTACCCAGGGCTTTCCTGGGGAAGGACCTGACATTAGTCAGCTCCCAAAGCCCTTTTGCCCTGAGAACGCCCCTTTTTGCAGGCATCAAGTTACTCCTGCAAAATATCTGGCGTAGCCCTGTGAAACTCAATGAAGGAGTTTCACGGGATTTGTTTAAAGCACATTTTTCACTTGGTTTTTTTCCTCTGGCCAGGAAGCCTCTCAGGAGGTGGCATGGCTGCGCCGTCCCTGACCCTCACCTATTCCCCCCTCCTCAGTATTGCTCTGTCCATGTGTCATGTTAATACTTATACTGTGCTTCAGTTCTTTCTGGTGGGTCCAGACTTCTAAAATCCTAATGCAATTTTGTTGACTGTACTGTACTGAATCCCAATGTGTAATCAGCCCTGTGAGAAAGGTGGACTATAAATAATAATGTTAAAAATAACATTGTCAAAATTAATATATCAAAACACTATTTTAGTTTCTCTATACTCTGCACCACATCAAACAGGTGACATATAATTAAATTGATGACAGATTCTGGAGATAACATTCATATTCAATATACCTGCTTAGAGTATATATTAAATTAAATCAAACAGCAGGGATGTAGAAGCCATATCATGATTTATTCATTTTGAGATATTCTTGAAGTTGTGCCTAATATAAAGTTACTGGCGCTCCAGAATTGGACTTAAAAGATTTATGGACCCATATAGCTATTACTCAGTGTCATATTGGTTGGTTCATGCTACAATCACTGAAACCCATTGGTGTTTATAGATGATATGTCTTAAGATATGAATACATTAGTTACTGAACTTTAACACAATTCATTTGTTTTAAAACCCCAGTCATTGATTTTTCACATTTATAAAAGTTACGCTTGAAAGCAAAAGAACATCAAATATTATTTAATATTTCTTAAGCTGTTAACTTTTAAAATAGACCACACCGCAACCTGCATAATGCAAATTATTTAATGAAAGATTAGGATGATTTTGTATTCAAAACTGTATCAGACACACAGAACTATATAAGGTGATGAATCTCTTTCTTTCCATCTCTTTTTGACTGTTTCTTCCTTGCTCTTGTCATCACCTAGACATAGACCAGGAGACGTGTGAAATCCAGGTAGAGGTTTCAGTGCCAATCTAACAGCACTTTCAAAATTCTAAAGCAGTGAATTGAATCTAGTGACTCACCAGAGGAAGGCAGATGGTTGCAGATCTTTCCCACATTTATCTCCCCCCAATAGTCCTTTCCAACACTGGGAAAGTTTCTCTCATGATCTCAAGTCTCACTGGGAATTGACTGGACTAACAGCCATCTGGGTCAGGAGGCTGCAGTGAGGGGGAGGGGAGATAACAAAAATGACCCTTTCTGCCTCTTCCATCAGTGCAGCCCTGCTGAAGGAAGAGGAAAGAGAGGGGCAAATTCACCCACTCCCATGCAGCCTCCTGACTAGGGTTGCCAGGTCCCTCTTCACCACCAGCGGGAGGAGCATAAGGAGGGCAGGGTTTGGGGAGGGGAGGGACTTCAATGCCAGTTGCCAAAGTGGCCATTTTCTCCAGGTGAACTGATCTCTATCGGCTGGAGATCAGTTGTAATAGCAGAAGATCTCCAGCAAGTACCTGGAGGTTGGCAACCCTACTCCTGACCTCCATGCTGAACCCATGACCCTGGCAATAAACTTCCTCAGAATTGGAAAGCACTACTGGGGGAAGGGAACATGGGGTAGATCCACAATCCTTGTATCCACAGATTGCTGGAACCAACACTCATGCCTATATTAACCACAGCTTCAAAAAAAGGAAAATTAATTGAGATACATTTTTGCTTCAATCCTTACTTTGGCTGAAAGATATCAGTTGTTTTTCTTTTTTAATGTAATCGTAGTAACTCAGGTTTGCAACAACCAATACCAGCTGTTGGTAAACAACAAGAAGAAACATCCATTCGACAGTAAGTTTCTAAATTCTTGACATCTCACCTTTTCGGTATCTATTCCCCTGGACATTGACCAAGTAGAAACGATATAGTCCATCACACGTTCACTCAAGCCTTTTGGCACTTGATAGAGTTTCAGGAAATCCCGGACACTGTTCAACATCTCATGGTATCTATTTGTGTTAGCATACATTTGCTGGAAGATAGTTGTCACATTACCAAAAATGGTTGCATATAGCAAAGCTGCAAACAGAATAAAGGATAAGGTGAATATATTTTTGAAATCCAAAGAATCTGCAAGCTGGCAAGCTACTGTGACATGCTGTCACTGGTGCAGGACCAAGCAGCCATCAGTTTCATGAAGCACTGCCTTTATTGTCACAGACAAGCTAACAATATCATTTACTGGGTGATATCTTACTTACTTACTGGGTTGGATCCAGCAATCTGTGGGCACAAGGATTGCAGCTTTCTCCCTTTTGTTTCCCTCTCTCTACCCAGCAGTCTGTTTTGACCCCAGGAAAGTTTATTTACGTATCTCATTTATACCCCTCCTTGCTCCCCAGCGGGGACTCAAAATAGTTTACATCATTTTCCCATCCTGTTTTATCCTCCCAGCAACCCTGTGAAGTAGATTAGACTAAGAGTATGTTACTGGCCCAGCCACCCAGCAAGCTCCCATGGTAGAGTAGAGGTTCAAACCTGTGTCTCCCAGATCCTAGTCTGACACCTACGATCCACGAGATCCATTAGGAACATGGGTACAGAGTGGACAGGGAAGGGGATGAAATCACCCTTCCTACCTATTCAGTCTGGGTTTGGAAAGGATTGCTGGAGGAAGAGGACCAGGGGGAAAATCAGCATCCATCAGTGCCTTCCACTGACAGATTGCTGGATCCAACCCATTGGTCTGTATTACAAACATGAAATGTCTGCCCTAGGGGCGCATCTCCTTAGAAGCAGCACTGTTGTTTGAATTTAAAATTCCACTTTCCATTTAGCTTTCTTAAACTATGTATAGGATGGCTTCACATCTATGTAATTAAAGAACCCACCTACACCCTTTATTCAAACCTGGCTTGATTTCAGACTAAATTCCAGTTCACCCACCTTCAAACTAACAGAATCCTTATAACTGCAGAATCCAAAGAGTTAGTTACCCTTTAATCCTGCTGGCTGTCACTGGAAGAGAACCCATCTACCACCACAGATCTGCTATATATAACATACCAGGTTCAATCCTACCTAACAAAAGGCTGGGAAAGATCTCTTCTACAAACTCTGGAATGCTGCTGTCAGTCAGATGGACCAATCTGAGACAGTTTAAACAAGTTTTTTTATGTCTTTAAAATTGTGTATATAAACCATGTACCAATTTTAAAGGGGAGACAGAGCATCAGACAGCAAACAATTCTGAAAGAATGCTGATCAATAATTTTTAATGCACTAACTGGTTCATCCTATACAATTCTAGCTACAAATACTGAAGTATTGGCTACACTATAGCCTTTTTGGAGGGGACTTAGAAGAAGAGTTGGTTTTTATATGCCAATTTCTCTACCTTTTAAGGAGAATCAAACTGGCTTACAATCTCCTTCCCTTTCTCTCCCCACAACAGACATCTTATGAAGTAGGTGAGGCTGAGAGAGTTCTCAGAGAACTGTGACTAGCCCAAGGTCACCCAGCTGGCTTCATGTGTAGGAGTGGGAAAACCAACCCAGTTCTCCAGATTAGAGTCCACCACTCTTAACAGCTATACCACACTTACAAGGGTATGACCCAATAGCTTGGGGATCAATAAATTTATTTATTTTTATTGTATTCATTTATATCCTGCCATTTTCCCCAATGGGAACCCAAAATGGCTTGCATCATTGTCTTCTCCTCCATGTTATCCTCATAACAACACTGTGAGGTAGGTTAGGTTGAGGGAATGTGACTGGTCCAGGGTCACTTAGTGAGTTTACATGGCATGAGTGGGTATTCAAACCTGGGACTACCAGATACTAGCCTGACACTCTTAGCCATTACACCAGACTGCCTCTCAATAAACAGCCAAAGCAATAAGAAACTGAAATTTGAGTAAACAGCAAAGAAGATTCTAGCACAGTTCACAAAAATGAGCTTGAAAGATACTAGGTCTCATGGGTTCCCTCTCCCTCTTACCCTTGAGAACTGGTCAAAAAAATCAATAGTTTCTTTTTTGACAGCAATCCGCAATTTGTGTTTTCATCTTAATCATAAACTATAGTTTGTTTCTTTCCTGCAAATCAGGATTCCGAAGTATGGTTTAATCCCAGTTTTGGTGTAGGAAAGAGAACAAACCCTACTTTGTTATTTGGGAGTAACCACGAATTGTGGTTTGCTACAACATAGAAATCATTTAATTCCAAGTAAAGAAAGGGAGTTCATGAATCTGAGGACACCCCCCGTTAGTTCCCATAATCACAAATGACTGTTTGTCACTAGCTTTGACAAATGAACCTGCCCTTATATTTATTGAACAGCTTCTATAAAGCTAACATTTACACTCTCAGGAGTAGCTTTAAAGGGCTTGTCATTCCTAAAATCTCACTAAAATGTAATGGACATGCATGCATCAAACAAGGAGCCACAAGTGTTATCAAATAACTTTCAGCCATTTGATATTGTGGGGGGATCAGAATTTTGTGGATAAAAATGCAGCCAAATGCACAGCCAATTTCTTTTTTTAAAAAAATAGGCCCAATTGGTTTCAGTCGCAGAGAAATTAACATGTGCCCAGAGTGTGTCTGAGGAGCTTTTGTTTTCCTCCACTGAAGATAGCGGATAGCAGCCGACACCAAATGGTGTAGAAAATTTAATCAACCCCAGTATTAGAAATTCATCAACTCAAACTCAGGGTCTCTCAGCAGCAAAAATAAATGGTAGGAATTACATCCAAATCAGGGATGTTTCTTGTTAATATAACAGTAATCATCAATAGTTTATTGTGCTTATGATCCTGAAGCAAACTACTTATCAAACCTAAACTTATTTCACTGTTTTAACAACATAAAATGCATGATTTATGACTTAGTTAGCATATAAATTAGTACTATTTGGCATGTTTATGGAATTTAGATGTGACTCTTTTTCTTCAAGGAAAATTGCAAATATACACAATACTTAAAGGTGTGGGTCCTCATTTGGAGAAAAGAAGGCTAGCCTGATCTCGTCAGATCTCAGAAACTAAGCAGGGTCAGCCCTGGTTAGCGTTTGGATGGGAGACCACCAAGGAATACCAGGGTTGCTGGGCAGAGGAAGGCACTGGCAAACCACCTCTGTTAGTCTCTTACCATGAAAAGCCATGACAATCCTAAAAAGGGGTCGCCATAAGTCGGCTGCAACTTGACGGCACTTTACACACACACACAAATTAATTAAACCCTTTCCCCTTCTGCCACTTACCAAACTTTAAACAGAGTGACTACTCACCCCATGGAGTATTAAGGTCAGAATGGTGCAGGGGAACGGCTATGGCCCCAGTTTTAATTGAGTGCCCTTAAGGTTGTTATTTACTCTTCTAACAGCTACAAGAGACTTATTCATGGATTTCCTAGTTTCTCACCTAGTTTGACCCTAAATGATGTATGGGAACAATCTTGCAAATCTCTCCCATGAAAAATGTCGCTTTACTGGAAGAGTTTATAGGCAAGTTATTTACCTACACTACTCCTGAACTGGTCGCTTCAGCCCATGTAACACTGACATATATTGCAAAAGGAAGCTCAACACTGCATTTGTAATGCTGGCAAGTGGATTAACTAGATTGTGTGATAGTGTGGTATATCAGAGTTGCGCTTTACAGGAAAGGGGATCCACCAACTCAGCACACAGTCAATATGAGATATGTTATGGCTACATGTTATAGCCTTCTGTCCCCTGCCACACAGAAGCTATTTTTCAGTGGTGACCATATTTCAATCCTACATTTTAGATTCTCAACATAACTGCTTCTGATTTGCTAGCAGATTATAGGCGTAAATCCTTCCCAACTGGCAATTTTCATTCATGAACCTGTAATGATAGAAATGGCCTCAGTAATTGATTCATATTCTATTATGCCACGTCATGTTCTGAGGTCACAAGGCATAATAACTAAGCATAATATTTCATTTCAAATTAGGCAGCTAATCAATATCCAGTCATATTCTTCAACGAAGTGTAGTCAATTAAATTTCAATAGCCAACTAGTATCATGTATACAATGTGTTGACTGTACAAACTCATTAGCATTTTCCCTTTTTGTACATGAATAAAGAATATAAGCCATTACAAAATGGAAATACTGGGCGATATATTTTCAAAGGTGCGTATATCTTCTTAAAGGTACAAAACATGTTATCTCTCCGAAGAACAGCAATTTGTTCATATAATATATCTAATAGCAAAGTAGGACCTCTATATGGATCAAAATAATTCCACCATGGTGGGGGCACACAGGCTGAGGTATTTGTTTCTACAAAACGGAGGTTTCCCCTAGGTCTTATTTATAGGAGCGGAATGACAATTTGGATATAAAATCCACTGCTGCATTATGAACAATGTCTGCGCATGCGCAGATGTCACATTAAAAAATTGCCAGAGTTTGGGTGAAAAAAATGTGGTAGCAAAAAAAGGAGAAGGTAAGACTGTCGCCATTGCTCTCTCCCTCATCCATGCCAGGAAGGCAGGAAAATGAATGGGCAGCAGGAGGCAGAGATGCAGTGATTTCTGGTGGCAAAAGTAGGATTTCCCATCCCCCCGATTCCTCACAGGTCACCATTGCTTCCTATAATTTCCAATACATGGCTATGTTTAAACAGGCTTTCAGTAATAGTATTTCAATGTTGATGGAATGGATTTCTTCCCAAGAGATGACTACAGCACCACTGCTTTTGTACCTTTTTTGCACCCAATGTAGTATATGCTTTTAATGAATTCAGCACCTTCAGAACTCCATTTTCAGACTGCCAAAACCTTCTCTATCATGTCATCTCCTTTCCAGATGGAAAAGTACAGTAGTGAATAGACTAGGATCCAGGCAACTTGGGTTCAAGCCCTTGTCATGCCATGAAACTAATTGCATGGTACTGGAGTAATTTACCTCATAGGGTTGTTCTGAAGATAAACATGAGAAAGGGCAGAACCGTATACCCTGAGCTCCTCAGAGAAAGGGTGTTACAACAACTACTCCCAACACCAGACTTGGCAAAACTGAAAATATGGCTGGCGGATTAGAATGCTCCCACTACTTCCCAGTCTACACCTCTGAAGTCAAGGCAGTTCTGGCCAAATTGGTAAACTAAGGAGGCACCTTGATCATCTCTCAGGAGAAGCCCAGAACTTTGTACTCCCAGAACCCCATCCTTGCTGATCTCTCCGGAAGTGACAAGCATTGTCATTACACTATTAATCCATGACAGTTCCAGCTCCAGGATTTTCATAAAATATTGTGGAGTGAAATATTAAAGAAAGCTAACAGGAGTTAGGACTTAAACCCATCAAAATGTACTGAAAATCTTTCTTGAGGCACACATATTCTTAAGAAAAGTCCACCAGTGGGTTTTACTGACTCATGTGAAGAATATTGTTTGCTTTTAAATGCTTATTTTGTTCTTGGGGAGCGATCTTTCTTGTTGACTAATAAACTATGACTTTGTGGATTTTCTCGTGTTGTCGTGGTATAAAAGAAAACCAGCACATTGTGGAACTTGCTATTGTTGAAAAAAATTGGCTTTCCTGATTGGCATTTTGCAGATAGTCATGTATCTGCAAAATGGATATGAGGATACATAAAGTTGTGCACTGTTGCATGTACTGGTATCTGCTGTGTTCTCAACAGCATATACAAGTCTTAAGCACAGACACCCCTCTAAGTAAGCATTATGATGCAAATATAAATTTTCACATGGCAGGACTGCTTTAGCATCATTTTGCATGTCCACTTACTGCTTTGCTTCCTTAAAACAGAAATAACAATATAATTCTTAAACTTCCTGCCTGTTTTGAACACACCTGCAAGCAGCATGTATACATATTTTTTCATCAGGAGTGTAAAATCATGCAGGATCATTATTTTTTAAAAAATAGAATACTTAATCCAATATGTGTATTGAAGTCTACTGATTTTAATAAGCATAAGAACATTAAACTCTGTATTGGGTTGTAGCTAGTATCTCCAGGTTATAATTCAGTAAAATAATGCTTAATTGGCCCCCTAGCCAGCTCTAATAATTCATTTTGATTAGTACAATTCTAACATTAACTTGATTAATTGCAAAATCTGCATTCTACATTATAATTACCCTTGCAAAAAGACATTCTATTCCTGCATATATGAATATCTTATTAACATTTTCAAAACTTTATGCTCTTTCATATGTTTAGTTACCTTCTGGATATACAATAACAGCGAGGAGGGTTCATCAGCACATTGGAATAATCATTTGACCAACAAGGTTTCTGAGTAAGGTTGTTAATTCTGTCTCTTCATTGCTACAGAACTTCAATGAGACCTGAAATTTCTTTAAATGAATTCTGAATCAATTACTTGACTTTCCAAATGACGGTGGTGTGGAACAGGGCCAATTTGAGGTTTTTGGGGCCCCCAGGCAGAGAGTTCCCAGGGCCCCCTTGACGCGGAAGCCAAGCCGATTAGCAGTCTTGTCCAGGATACCCATCAGAAAGTCCACGGCCACATAGAAAAGTGTTGTTTATTTTGTACAGTGCAGAAATATATACAGATACTCCTGAGTAAGGTTGTTAATTCTGTCTCTTCATTGCTATAGAACTTCAATGAGACCTGAAATTTCTTCAAATGAATTCTGAATCAATTACTTGACTTTCCAAATGACGGTGGTGTGGAACAGGGCCAATTTGAGGTTTTTGGGGCCCCCAGGCAGAGAGTTCCCAGGGCCCCCTCCCCTCTTCTACCTACCACCAGGCCCCCTGCATGCCCTCTTTCCCTTCCCCCATCCACTTGCCTCCCACTTGTCCTTCCCATGCCCACTTGTGAAGTCTCCAACTGCCCATGCTCAACATTGCCTGAACCCTTTCCCCTAGGGTTGCCAGGTACCCCCTGGCAACTGGTGGGGGAAGAGTGGGTGGGAGGCAACAAACTGAGGCCTAAGCCTCTGTTGCCAGTGATGCATTGACATCACTTCTGGTATGCACCAGAAATGATGTCATCATGTCACCAGCACCGGGGGGACCTTCTGGTATTTGGGCAAAAACTCTATGGTACAAGACATTATTACCATAGTGTTTTTGCCCAAATACCAGAGCATCCCCACGTCGCTGGGGACATGATGATGTCACTTCTGGGGTATGCTGGAAGTGACATTGATGTAGCACTGGTGACAGAGGCCTAGGCCTCAGTTTGCTGCTGGTAAGTTTCCCTGCCAGCCGGCTAAACAGCACCAGGAAGTGGGGGATCCCCCCCTGCTGGGGGTCTGATGGCACTCGGGGCAGCACTGCGCAGCACTTGTAGCTGAGATCACGGTGGAGTGCTAGCAAATAAGTGAATGGGGCGAGTCAACAACCGTGGGCCCTGCCAAAAGCCCCGCCTCAGAGTCTGCTGATGCCAGCCCTGGTATGGAATGAAACAACCCCCTTGAAGCTGAAATGTGTCACGGCTGATACCCTTTGTGCTTAGGGTGGTGGCAACCTTTTCTGTGGATTGGCATGGTAGTGCTGCGCCAAGCTGTTAAGAGATGACAACCCAATATAGTAACTACTGTGATTACATTGCAGGCTCTGCACAGCTGTGGAACTGAATTGTCCTATTGCTGTACTGAGGCAACTGGCAATTTTTAGCAGGGGTGTGTATTTAGATAGTGGGCTAGATTTCCTTATCCGTCAGTGGCAGACACTGATGGTTGCCGATCTTTCTCGCTTTCCCCTCCTCCCCCCTTTCTTGCCTCCGAATATGAGCATTTTTGGCTGCAGCAAGAGGTGAAAAAGTCTCACTCCATGGGTAGAAATTCTTCTGCCGGTAGAAATGCTCTAATCCATAATTTTTCCCCTCAAGGTTTGACACAACCACTATTGAACAGAACCATCTCACCCCTGTTCTCACTTTCATAACTCCAACACTAATGGTGATTTTTTTTTTTTTTGGCATTAAGTCTGATTTATGGCAACACCTGGTGGGGTTTCCAAGGCAAGAGACATTCAAAGGTGGTTTGCCATTGCCTGCCTCCACCTCACAACCTTGGTATTCCTTGGAAGTCTCCCCTCCAAATACTTGCCAGGGTTGACCTTGCTTAGCTTCTGAGATTTGGGGAGAAAACGCACGGTCGCTTTAGCCTCCTTTATTCTCTGTTTCAGCCAGGATTTAGCCAGGATCAAACGCACGTTTGGCGAAGCACATGCGTTTGATCCTGGCTGAATCCTGGCTGAAACAGGGAATAAAGGAGGCTAAAGCGACCATGCGTTTTCTCCCTGAGTCTTATAAGCAGTTCAGCAGGAACTGGGCTATCCAGGTGAATTTTTACAGTTATATAGAACAATATTCACGAAGTGATATTCTCCCCTCTTTCCTTAGTAGCTATTGATTCTTATAAATGCCCCTCCTTAGTGGCACAATTGGGACCAACCAAGAGAAATATATGCTGTATTGTAAAAATTTGAACTTCAATTACACAAATGGGAAGTATATTGATGAACCACAAAAGTATGATGAGAGAGTCACAACATGGTGACATTTCCCTTTCAAAGTTTACTTTACAACTCATCCTGATTCTCGTATTTTTGTCTACAATGAAAGTTTTCAGTTTGTCCTATTGCCAACCAAAAGCAAGGAGAGAAAGCCTTGTGACAAAATACCAGCAAGTCCCATTCACTCTTTCAGCTAGAAATAAACCTTTTCAGCAAATGTCATTTAATTTAGAAAACTTCCAGGCAGAACTGAGCAGCCCTGTATTATTCTCACTCACAATTATGCTCTCTTCCCCCAAGGTTAAAGCACATCCTATTGTCCTCAGCAATGTATTGTTCTCATTAACGATACAGTCTGTGCGGCCACCTCATTTAAACCTGTGTTTTAACAGCGCCAAAGATAAAAGCACCCTAATTGCCACTGACACTCCTTCAAGGGAAGACTGCAGTCATGTTGCAAAGGTTACCAAATAATTTGCTACTTTTAACCTTATGAAAAAGAGGGGGGCTCAAATAATTACAGGGACGCGTATACTTGGTGCATAGACAATAGAAAGAAGTTCTCTTGGACTTGTTTTGAATATTTTTTAAAGCACGCCTGGAGTATGTGTAATATGCTCAAGCCTCGTTATTGCTGCTTTAAGTGTCATATGGAGTCTCATGCTCCCACTGTGAATCATCACATTTAATTGGACTGATTTAAAGTGCTCTTGTCTTGAAATGAGATGAGTGTTTATACTGTATTCAGCTTCCAGTGGATGAAGCCTCTGGTAGAGATTGGATGAGCTGGCATGGTGGCACTGAATCTATAGTTGCTCAGGCAACTATCAAGTATACAAGCCAACTTCTGAAAGGGAAGGGGAAATTGTCAGTTTGGCCAGGGCATTTTAAATGTGGGTATTGTGTAGCCTGTAAATTTTGCCTACCAGTTAAGAGTTTGACCAATCCCCGCATTGGCTTTAAATTAAATCTAGAGCAGTATACCACTTGTAATTCTAAGAATGTGACTAATGTCATCATGTGTCCATATCAGAAGTTATATATTGGCAAGAATATGACCCATACGTACCAGAATCACAGAACACTGATCCAGGATAAGGATGCAAGTGATTGAAGCACTACTGGTCAAACATTTTCTTGAGAAGGGACACACTGAGGATGATGTATTATTCTTTGGCAATATAAATCACGGCCCTTCCACAGAATTGACATACATAGACTACTTCTACAACAAGAGGCCAGGATTATACATTTGCTTCAGACTGTCCATCCTGCTGGGTTAAATGTAGACTTAGATTTGAGCTGTTTTATATAATTATAGGATAGCTACTATTCTTGTTAACGTTGGTATCACTTTAATGCTGTTACTAACCTTTTTAATTTCTGTATTGGCTGCACCTGTTGTTACTAGTTAATAGACTATGTACTATGACTTCTAGTTAGGCAGCCTACACTGAGAGTGATGCAGTAGAAATGGACTCTTAAGGAGTTTCCAAGAAAGAACATATGGAAAACGTTGTCTGTATTACTATTTTCTACTGTCATTCATTGTTGATATTTTCATTGTATCAGTTGGCATAAGACGAATGAGGATAGGTTTAACTGTAGAGGTACTTTGTTTTGGAATCAAGCAACTGATTAAGCTAACAGCATAAATGGAGCACAGCTTTCATCCAGAGAGCCCGTCTTCTTGAGCTACCTCTTGCCAGGGGTCTTCTGGAGACTATATGTACCTGACCTTCTTGGCTTTTTGTCCTTTGACAGAAGACTATCCCTTTACAACAAAGACACGGACTTACCAGTTGAACTCTTGTGTTCGCTTTCACCTCTGCTGGGGGTTGGGTTTTTGCACTTTTGCTCTTATTATCTGTATATTATATGCAATTTGCTTTCTTGTCACATTGATTGTCATCCATTGTGAATATAGCTCATAAGACTTTATAGCCTAGTGTTGTTTTGTTTTGATAACTTGATAGCTTGCACAACACTGATTTATTTGATTTTGTTTACAATTGCCATCTAGACTATGCACCCCATTGCTGCCAGGGAAGATTTAATGCAGTTAGCCAGTCTATTTGCCTCTGGAGCCACACATGAAATAGTTCAGATGTACTGGCTTGAATACTATGCCTTTTTTCCAATTGTACAATACCCTTTTCTGGTGTGGAAGCTGTCCTCCAATGCGGACCACACTTCTCCAGTGTCATTCTCTTCAACTTGGGGAAGACCAATATCTTTCAATGAGCTCAAAAGTGCTTACCATTAGAGCTGCATGGTCCACAGGAGAACCACCTCCACAATGCACAAAGAGGGGTGCAAGCAGAAAGAAGGCTTACGATTCATACCTTTAAATATACAGAGAGGAACAGAGTAGAACAGATGTAAACATATCAAATGAAAAGTTTGGTGCATGTTTTTCATGGTGCAAGAAAAAGGTTCAACCGCATTAAAATCAATTAACAACATGCTAAATATACAATTTTAAAACTGTCGTTTGTAATTCCATTACTACATATTAATAGAAAGCTTGATTGACAATTCCCAAGAATCACTTCCAATCTGTAATTCTATTTTGGTAGCAGTATCACTATCACAGAAATAACACAAATTTAGAATACCTATAACACCAAGTAGCTAGAAAGATTTGATGCAACAGTGTTCTGATATTCCTTTTCTTGCATAAATTATGATTATAACTTTCAAATTGTAATTAGTTATATGACTCCAAATTTTCTTCTTTACCTAATCCATCTTAAATATATTTATACATTGAAAAACTTAGTTCAGTGTAATTGATTTGTTAAAATTACTCAGCAAATGCATTACAAAAACTCACATTAGGTATGGGATCTAAAATTCCTTATTCTGGAACCAAAGCTACTTTAGTAAATTTAAATTTAGTAAATAAATTTGCATAAGCTGGCAATACTGGGCATGATCCAGTCGATGTTAAATGCCTATTTCTGAAGGTAATTTAAAATCAGTGAGACTTAAAAGCACCTGAATTTGAATAGATAGTGCCCACTATTACTATCTGACAAACAGGGGACCTGCAAGGACTTGCAAGAGGCATCTCATTAGATTAGGCTGAGAATATGTAACTGGCCCAAGGTCACTCAGCAAGCTTCCATGGCAGATGAGCGATTTGAACCTGGGTCTCCCAGATCCTAGTCTGAAACACTAACAGCTACACCACACTGGCATTCATGGAGGTGGCTGCTGTCAAACAGTAGCAAACATCCAGTCTTAGATGAGTCATTGAAGTGTGGTATCAACTTGAAGATGGTCAATACTGTTGTGATTAGCTAGCAACAGTTATTAGGGCATTCATGTCTTAAAGCAACAGCCTCTGCTTTTGGGGGGTTATGAACATCCCTGTGTATATTTTTTTTAGATTTCAGATTTTTCTGCAAACCTGGGTTTTTCTCGGGTTTATAGAAAGCTCTGTCTAGTTTGTTCATGACTCCAGTCTCTCAATTTAATTAGCAAGTCACTTGATGGTTGCTGGCAGAACAGGCCCTGATGAGTCCTCCCTCAAAGGCAGCCCTGCCCCAGCCCCTACCTTTTACTAATCAAAACCAAGGCTTCAAGACTTGCAATATTGGCATGGTTGCCGAAAAAACTCCACAGTGGCCACTGGGATCTCCATTCTTAAGACTATAGGTGCTGCTTCCATTATTCTGGGGTGTTAAAAAAACCCCAATGTATCTGTTTTTAGATTTCAGGTTTTTCTGAAAACCTCGGGTTTTTCACATGTTTGTAGAAAGATATGTAGCCCCAGATTTGGCCACACTGAGAATTAGATATATTAATGATGATGATTGTTACAGTAGGAAGGAGAAAATGATGTATTTCCTTGCTGGGAAACTCCCTTAGACCAAGGGTTCCCTGGAAAGTACTCTGGTAACCAGCTGCCACCAGTCACAACCTCCTGAGAACCTCTAGACCCACTGAAAAGGTACTCTTCCAGCACAGTACTAAAGCAATAACAAAATAACTTATTTACCAGCCAGAGCCATATACAATATAGTCCCATCTTCATCAAGCACCTGGTAATGGCTCTGAACTTCCATGACAAATAGATGGTCTGGTTCAAACCGGGTCGTCCATTGCCCAAAAGGGATCAAGTCTGGCAGGATGGTCCAATGTGGAATGGAACTGAATGGCTCATTCTGATGGAATCCAGGGGTCCAAGATCCCAGATGTTCTAGGCAGAATTCTTGAGCCTTAGCAAGTTTTAGGATATGACATGAGATGCATGGACCCAATTTAGTAAGGCGATTATTTCTTCTTCAGGAGCTCCCACAACTAAAGAATGAAGAATCTGCAGAACTTTGAGGTCTAGCTGCTATCTCAATGAGGTCTCAGACAACCTATCATCCCAGTGTTAGCTCAGCTCCAGGGTGGTTATCAGTTCATTTCCAGGGCCAATTCAAGGTCCTGGTACCTTATTTTGAAAGCTCCATATGATAGGACCCAGTGTATTAAGGAATGCTTCATTCATTCTTGTATAAGCAGTGTTGCTCATACAGTGTACCAGCCTCCCAAGTATGGCTTGCCAGTCTCCATCGCTGCTGTATTTTACAAGCAAACGAATACTTCCTTGTTCTAAATGCTTTGCTGGTTTGATTTTTATATTTGTATCCTAATCCGTTTGTGATATTTTAATAAGGGCTATTTCATTGTTTTTATTGGATTTTTAAATTTGAGATTTCATAACTGTATTCTTATATTTGATCTTTGTGGTAGGTCACCTTGATAATGTTATGGAACAGTGATGAATAAATACAACATTTAAGCAAATAAATAAATACTACTCCATCTCCATATGCATATTTTTCCCTTTTGAAATAACATTCTGAAGATCTTTTTCCTCTTTACTGTTCATCCTGGTCCAAAGCCAAAATAGCAATTATGCTTGTCTTCAACACTGAGTTAATGGAAACAGAGGTCCTATGGTCTCACATGAACACATGAAGCTGCCTCATACTGAATCGGACCCTCGGTCCATCAAAGTCAGTATTGTCTACTCAGACCAGCAGCAGCTCTCCAGGGTCTCAGGCAGAAATAAGGTACCATTCTGGGACAAATAAGAACGCAGCCAAAATCAGAGCTAAATCTGGCCCAGTGTACTTTATAGATACAAAATTATTCATAGACAAAACAATTGCAAGATTTCTTGAAATTCTGTACAATTTGTAAAGAAAGAATAGTGTTGTTCTGTTTTGCAGAATTTTATCTACAACAAATTGAACAGTCTTGAAAATTAAAATGTATTTCCATTTCATTTCACAGTGTTAATGAACAGGTCACTACTTAAATGAAAGCCGAGTCATTTAAGGGTATCATTTTCCTTCCTCAATTTATAGAGAGTAATGCATGGGCCATTTTCAATTACATTGCTGAAATTAAATCTCCAGTTAGAGTTGCTGTTTTGATTATTTGTGCCAAACAGTCTGCCTTTTGCTTTGAGGTTTCCCCAAGTTTCTGAATTAAAGGGTCAGTGTGAAATATAATCCCCCCCACCATATTTTAGAATCTAATACTATCTTTGAGGCAATCTGCATTTTAGTTGAGGGCAAAAGCAAAGGGTGCTTTCCACATGGGTTATTTGCCCTGCATTGAACGCTGTTGGGAAGAGGCATTTTTTTCCCTGCTTCCCCCCAGCATCATGGTACAATCATGCTCCTCAAGGGGTTTCCTTGGCTGCTCTCCAGACTTTCTCAAAACCTGCTTTCCTTGTAACTTTTCAAAAAGATCACAGCAAAGCCTGGGTGGCTGCCATTTGGATGGAAAAGTTTGGATTTACCAGGTACCACCAATATTGCTACCATGGAGTCAGTATTTTTTCTCCTGACTGCACAGGGTTTTTCTTTTCTTTTTTAACTGGTGATTTAATATATCAATATACCATTATACCAATTAGGGTTGCCAGGTCCCTCTTCACCACTGATGGGAGGTTTTTGGGGTGGAGCCTGAAGAGAGCGGGGTTTGGGGAGGGGAGGGACTTCAATGCCATAGAGTCCAATTGCGGTCATTTTCTCCAGGTGAACTGATCTCTATCAGCTGGAGATCAGTTGTAACAGCAGGAGATCTCCAGCTACTATCTGGAGGCTGGCAACCCTAATACCAATATGCATCAGATTCTCTGAATTCCCAGTCTCTAGCCTATTCCTGCAGAGATATAAGGGAAAAAGTATGTCTCCTCAACAAAAGTCCAAGTATTCTCAACAACAAAAATATATTTCCACAACAAAAGTCCAAGTGCAGGGGGTACAGGTAGGACCTGTAGCAGCGAGGTAGCTGGCTGGTGTCATTTTATTTAAAAGTATTAAATACTGTGTATTTTTGCTCTGTCCAGTAAGGACACTTTCACACAGCTAAGGTCAATCCTGTATACATGTGCCTGAGCACCAGCCTGCCAAGGAATATTTCAGTCATGGAAAGAGGTTGTAGAAATAAGTGTTGAAGTTTTATTCACACTAGGTGACTGTGGAAGTGTGAACCAACCATGGCTCTTCTCTGTCTTAATCTAAGTATATATCCTTTACCAAAATGCCTTATTCTTCTCATCCAACCTAAACGTACTCTTAATTCTCTTCCTTCTTTTGTAAAAAGCTATAATAAACATCTTCCTCAGAATTCTGTGTTTTAAGTCTAGCTTCTCTCCCCCCAACCCCCCCCCCTCATTTTCGATTGCAGAAGTGCTGCTCAGTCTATTGCTTTCTAAGAGTGTGGTTGTCATCCTCCAGGTACAAGCTGGAGATCTCCTGCTATTACAACTGATCTCCAGCAGACAGAGAACGGTTCACCTAGAGAAAATGGCCACTTTTGCAATTAGATTCCATGGCATTGAAGTCCCTCCCCACACCCCACCCTCCTCAGGCTCCGCCCCAAAAATCTCCAGGTATTTCCCAACCCGGAGCTGGCAACCCTATCTAAGAGTAAGGCTGGATCTTTGTTATGCCTTGAATCCCTCAATCCCCAGTAATTAGGAAAAGGTCTTTGATCACTGGTGGTGGCTACTGAGCCTCTCAGCATTCCTCTGGTGTTAAAATCACACATCTGGGCTGTTTATTGCCTTTGCTATCCCTGTGTCATCACGTTATCTCCTCCATACAATATCTCCTCCATACAATAGTAGGCTATCACTCTAGAAGTCTCGCAGACACTAAGAGCAATGTCAACAACAGATGCACAAATAACTATCAGCGCAACACTGTGAGGCAAGCCCCCCCCCCCAAAAAAATATAGTAAATATATTTTCAGTCATTTCCCCGACTTTGAAGTTATCAAATTATAAAGTAATAAAAGGCAGAAGCACTCTAGCACGTAACAGTTTTTTGGGAATAAGCATGTTTATTCACAGTTCAAGAGCAAAAGAGGTTATATTGCTTTACAGATCATGCATTTTAAAATTTGCCCATTAAATTTTTTTTCACTTTCAAAAAGCAGTCAACAGAGAGAGAATTCCAATCTACTGCTACAAGATTTTTACTCTAATTAATGTTTGTTGCTAGAAAATAATGAGCCTAGATAGCATATTTAGCATTATTCTGCTATTGTAATCACACGGCAGGCAAGCACAGTGTTATTAAAAATATTTTCCTGCCATGCTCCCTTGATATTCCTGCAGCTGTTTCCAATTTAACACACATCTTGTTCTGGTCGGACAAAAATGTGCAAGCCACCAGTGAACCAGCAAGAACTTTCAAGAGAAAAACTGGACAAATGTATCCTAGAATAGGACTACAAAATCTGGATTTGTACTGACTACACATCTGTGCCCCTTCAAGATTATCAAACAGATACAACCCTGGGTTTAAATTCCATAAAAGGTGATTGGGTAGAATAGGTCCCACCTTTCCATTTACTTTAGTTTACATATCACTATGATGTATGATATGGGACAGGTCTATTTTCACACTGCTTTAAGGATTTTATGGCTTTGTTTAGGATACCGTATATACTCGTGTATAAGCCGAGTTTTTCAGCCCAAAAAAAGGGCTGAAAAAGCCGGCCTCGGCTTATACACGGGTCAATACGGTAGAAGGGGGAAGGAGGGAGGAGGGAGGAGGGAGGGGGGAACTTACCTCTGCTGCCGAGCCACCGCCATTTTCTCCCACCGGGAGGGGCCCTGGGCAGCCTCTCTGCAGCCGCAGAGACTGCCCTGGCCCCCCCGGCCCCCGCCGCCATTTTCCTCGGCCAGGAGGGGCCCTGGGCAGCCTCTCTGCAGCCGCAGAGAGGCTGCCTTGGCCCCCCCCTCCAGCCCCCGCCGCCATTTTCCCCGGCCGGGAGGGGCCATGGGCAGCCTCTCTGCAGCCGCAGGGAAGCTGCCCTGCCCCCCCCCGGCCCCCGCCGCCATTTTCTCCCGCTGGGAGGGGCCATGGGCAGCCTCTCTGCAGCCGCAGGGAAGCTGCCCTGGCCCCCCCGGCCCCCGCCGCCATTTTCTCCCGCCGGGAGGGGCCATGGGCAGCCTCTCTGCAGCTGCAGAGAGGCTGCCTTGGCCCCCCCCTCCAGCCCCCGCCGCCATTTTCCCCGGCCGGGAGGGGCCCTGGGCAGCCTCTCTGCAGCCGCAGAGAGGCTGCCTTGGCCCCCCCGGCCCCCGCCGCCATTTTCCCCGGCCGGGAGGGGCCATGGGAGGCCCCTGCCCGTCGCGCCGCTACCGCCCACGCGCCTGGGCGCCTTCCTCCGGCCGGCAGCGGCCTGGAGGGGCCTCCTGCCAGCCCAGGAAGGACGCGCCGCCGCCGCTTCGCCGCCTCTCCAGGTAAGGAGTGGGTTCAGGGTCTTTTCCCCCTCCCCCCTTGGATGGGACTGGGGTCGGGGTGGGTCGGGAGGGCCTGGGAGGCGGCGGGAGGGCGACCTGGGGCAGGGGCCCTGCGCTCTAAAATGGCGGCCGCCATTTTAGAGCGCAGCATTGCGGGTAAAGGAAATTTCTTATTGCCCCTCGGCTTATACGCGGGTCAATAAGAAATTCCCTTTTCTGGCCTCTAATTTGGGGGGTCGGCTTATACTCGGGTCGGCTTATACCCGAGTATATACGGTAGATATTTCAGCAGCAATAAAGGCAAGTTGTGGCTACTGGTTTTGTACAAATTGTTATTGTAAATTAAACATGATACTGTAGGTACTTGATTGCTTCAGGGATAATCCATTTGGGTTGGTACTGGAGCTGTTTAGATTATCCACTGAGTGGCTGACTGGTCAACATTTTGCAAATCCAATCAGTATAAGTGGCTACACGACAGAAGATTTGCACAAAATGGATTTCATGAGATTATCAATCCAAGCGAAGCAAGTTCAGTTACTGCCATCAGCCAGGACCAGCTGTGACTGCCTGCTGAGCATTAGTGGCAAATCTAGGATATCATAAAGACCAACAATATTTTCAGGATATAAGGAAAGTCAAAGTTCCCTTCATCAGATAAATCTTGTTGGTCTAAGGTGCTACTAGATTTAAATCTAGCTCTTCTACTGCTAGCCAACACGGCTACCAACCTTAAACTATGTTGTTGGTTCCTAATTTGTGAAATTTTGATCTTAAACTAGTAGGGTTGCCAGGTCCCTCTTTGTCACCGGCGGGAGGTATTTGGGGTGGAGCCTGAGAAGGGCGGGGTTTGGGGATGGGAGGGACTTCAATGACATAGAGTACAATTGCCAAAGCGGCCATTTTCTCCAGGTGAACTGATCTCTATCAGCTGGAGATCAGTTGTAATAGCGGGGGATCTCCAGCTAGTACCTGGAGGTTGGCAACCCAATAAACAAGACAGTAATGCAGCTCACTGTTGCCCATTCTCATCTTACTGGGTCCAGAAGACACTTAACCTCAAACTGCTATTTTCCTAGGTGCTTTTATCCTGTCCTATTCTAGCAAGCAAAATGATAGATAAATAAGATGAAACAAATAACATCTCCATTAACATCTCCAATAACAGAAGGAAGTGGGAAATCATCATTTTTCCCCCTAGATGATTATCACTTTTGCTTTCCCTCGGACAAATGAATTGTATTGCATAGTTACTCAGTGAAGGAACTGTCTCAGATGGAAAAATATTAATTATTCACCACAATCAATCCAGAGACAAAACCAGAACTAAACTGTGTGTTGCTAATGAGCTTTGCTATACACTGTCCCCAATATATATATGAGCATTAAAAATTATAGTTAGTATATACTTTGCCCCACTTTCAGTTATGTGGTTTCAAAACATAGTAAATAATAACACCACACTGATTCCATTTAAAAGAATGCTGTCATCTACATTAAAAGGTAAACAAGCTGCCTCCAATTAGGTCAAAGAAAGATTTACATGCGCATGCATTCAAAACTCTTTGATGATTCAATTCTGTGTAATTAATTGCATTCTGTATTGCATTATCTTGGTAAAATCAGCTGGGTAATTGGCCTAGTGCAGGGGAATGAAACTGTTTTTGGAATGAATATAAAACTTTAGCCAGCCTTGACCTTACATTTCACACACCAATGCACATATGCACAGACTTAAGAATAAAATCGGGAGGGATAATTTATTGCCAAACAGTATCTAGCCATTCTGCAACCAGCGTACAGATGCCCAGTGTTTCATAAATGAAATGGCATTCTTTTGTGCTTATATTCTTTTCTACTTATATTTTTTTGCACTCCCATTATCTAGGGTTGCCAACTCCAGGTTGGGAAATTCCTGGAGATTTGGGGACTGGAGCCTGGGGAGGGCAGGGCAGGGCAGAGGCTTCACATCCACTTCCTTGGAGCACCTCAGCTCTGGAAAGGAAGAAGATGTACTCCAGGATGTTCTAAATTTTTCAGAGGCTCCCCCAGGTTATGGGCAGGGGTGGCCCACCCACTAGGCAGACCTATGTGATTGGCTAGGATGCCGGGGGGGGGGGTTGCCAGGAGCACCAAAAGAAGCTTGCCCAGAGTGGCACCCCAAGACTGACTCAACCTGCTCTACCCCTCCAAAGGGCAACCTGAGGCTTAGGGCATGCCCGGGCTGATCAGTTGGGGAGCACACCCAAGATGGGTGCCCAGTGGTTGGGGGTGTCATGCCTGGGTCAATCCAGTGAACACCTAGGCCAGCCAGTGAGGGGCACACCAGCCAGCTGACTCCCCCATTATTAGATCTATTGAGGTTTTTTAAGACTGATGCTACTGTGTTTTTGTCCAGAGATGCCGCTGGGCTCAGGACCAGACCCTTTGCTGCTGCCATGGGAAATGCCGCTCCCAGCAGCCCCACCGGCGGAAGGTTCTTGGGGCGAAGCCTGAGGAGGGGAGGGTTTGGGGAGGGGAGGGACTTCAGTGCCATAGAGTCCAATTGCCAAAGTGGCCATTTTCTCCAGGGGAACTGATCTCTATTGGCTGGAGATCAGTTGCAATAGTGGGAGATCTCCAGTTAGTACCTGGAGGTTGGCAACCCTAATTAGGTCCTTCTCCATTCTCCACCCCTAAATAAATATGGTATGTCTGGTTTCTTGAAAAGGTAAAGTTGAGAGAAAATAGGAACTGGGATATACCAAGAACAGGTACCAAAAGAAATTGTCACTGACCCCAGTGAATAGGTGAATTTTGGGGAAACTTTGTTCCCACTCTCCAGTATAACACTTTATCTTTTCTTTTAATATACTAAGGCTCTGAACACTAGAAATTGTGGACTATGCATGCAGAAGCTCATTAAAGAAAGCTCTGTTGTTGTTGTTTAAATGCTTGAGGCAAACGCTATTCAAATTTGTTCTGCTCATATCATCATCCTCATCCACTAGGGATCAGTCTGAAAATATCAGCCTGCCTGAAAATATAGGCTTCTGGAGGCTTGTACACTTCAGCATTTTGGAAACGTATTTATAGCAGCTGCTTCATCAATGCAGAATGCATCTCAAATTTAAAATAATTCAAACTTAATGTAAGCTTTGTCCCATAGGGCATTCGACAACCTCCAGTTGTCTTCTTCTTTTTTTAATTCCCCCAACACCCTCTAAAATCACAGTGGTGCTTGGATCATGTTTTCAGACTGAGCTTTCAAATCTGAACCAACTGATTGTGAAAAATTTCAGATGTATCAATTCATAGGCCAGGCTTATTAATTTTCGAATTCCAAGCCAAATTCTGCTGCCATTGAAAGCAATAAGTCCTTCACTGGGAATATTAAAATAAAATAGATACCTGAAAATTCATTTCACCAAATTCTTTGGATAAAATTATAACCCAATTCGAATTGGCAGGACATTTTAATAAAGATTTAATCTCTTCTGTTAGTGAAAATGAAGACCTGTAAAATCATACTGTTGCAAACACTGCCATTACAAGCATCAGATGCAGAGTCAAACATCACAGATGAAAGGTAGTGATTCCGATAGTTATATTTTCTTTCATTAAAAAAACCCTGCATCTAGAAAATTAGCATACCAGGCAGAATTATAGACTAGCCTTCCTAGCACAGTAGTTTTCTAAATTCAGAGGATTTTTGGGTGGAGAAGAACATTCACACATATGAGCTCCTACCTGCAGACCAACCATAGGTCTACCATTTCAGTGAAAACTAGGCCAAGGCAAATAGCTCAAAATACCCCTAGACAAAGAATCAAACCAGATGCTGTAGGAGAAGGCAGAGAACAAAACAATCAATGACCTGAGGAAAAGTATTTCCTAGGAGCTATCTAAGATAGTAACCCTAAGAAGATTTATTCATTGGGTCTTACTCCCAGGAAAGTGTTCTTAGTTTTGCACTTTTAGACCTAAGTTTCGCACATGCAGAGGTATGAGGTGGCAATGAAGTTGCAGAATCCTGAGGTGGGAGAACACATTTTGGAATATTCCCTATGTCAACAATTCCCTGCATATGGAAAACGAGCACAGCAAGCAAACAGAGCAATAAAACCTTTCTTCGTGCAGAGCTAGCTCTCTGTTTTCATGGTCTTTTAATGTGAAGGAACAAATATCACACAGATTAATTTCTGAATTTAAGTCACTTTCAGATTTCTCAGATCCTGAATCCCCTTCCTACAACATTTCTGACCACTTATCTTTTTTTCTTCCCCCTTCCTCCCTCTCTTTTCACTGTTGCCTTCGCTATTTCTCCTCCTCTCCACATCTCTCCTCCTCTCTGTCACCTCTCCTCTCTGTTTGTCATGTCAACCTATCATGGAGAATTCATATGGAGAAGGGGTTGCAGATCATACATCTACTAGCTTAGCCCATAACCACTGTGTATCTATACTCCTTCAGGTGGGGCCTGAAGATCCCCTAGAATTGTAGCTGATCTCCAGGTGACAGAGATCAGTTCTGGAGAAAACGATTGCTTTGGAGAGTGGATTCTCTGGCATTATAGCCCATTGAGACAGGGCTGGATCTAGGGGGCAAGGAGGCAGGTGCCCTGGGTGGCAGACAGAGAGGGTGCCCTGGGTGGCAGACAGAGAGGGGGCAGTGGCAGTAGGTGGGGGAAGCTCAATTGCCCAGAAGAAATGGCTCGTTCTGCAGCACATGTGCCCTGTTTCCCCTATTAGGCTGCTGCTAGGAGGTGTGGGAGCCTCAATTGCCCAGCAGCAATGATTCATTCTGCAGCATGCGCACCCCGTTCCCCCGATTAGGCTGCTGCTGGGAGATGTAGGAGGCTCAATTGCCCAGTAGAGACGGCTTGTTCATAGGGTTGCCAACTGCCCTGTTGTGGCGGGCAATTGGCTGCCAGTCAACCAGGCTGCCCACTGACCAACTGATGGTCGGCGGGCGGAAGCAGAAAGGGGGGAGTGACCCCCCTCCCCACACTCCTAGGAACACTCCAGCCTTTCATTCCACGCTGCACACTTTCTCCTTGGGTTGGGTTTTTATGTGTGCAGAGGGGTTGAGGGAATATTCAAATATTATAGATTGATAAAATAAAACAAAAGTATAATTATTCATTAACAGTTCATAAAGGTCAACAGAATTTATTCTATCATTTAAAAGAGTTGTTGGTTATATACATATTTGTATACAGGGGTGTCATTTTGTACTTTTGCTCTCTTCAAAAAATGTAGATCCAGCCCTGCACTGAGGTCCCTCCCCTCTCCCAAACCCACCCTCCCCAAACCCCAAATCTCCAAAAATTTCCCAACCCAGAGTTGGCAACCCTAAATGATGGCTACACGAGGCCTACATCTTACCGAAACAAAAGGAACATTTTAGTCATATATATCTTGTCTTGTTGCTTTCAATGAGACTTAGTCACAACTAATTTTAGCTGGTACAGGGCCTCTTTCATCTCCTCTTTAACATATGTAAACTAAATAATAGTGGTAGTTCAGTAGCATGAGTCACCATTGTAAGTTTGATATATCAGGGACATCTGAAATAATAAAACACTGGAGATATAGCCACAAGGATTCTCAATTTTGCCTCCAGAAATATTAATATTTCTCAGAAGGGTTGCTATTGCCAACTATCTTATACACCAAAATCCTACCCTTTTGGAGGCTGGTAATAATTATTTTCTGTCATGGTTAGCATGTTTCCTGACCCATTGCTTTACTGTTCTGTGAACCACTAGCCACAAGCTATTTCATTTTCTATTTGCAATTCAGCATCCCCTCACACCCTTGAACTGTCATTTAAGATCAAAAGCACTGACAACAGGAATAGCAGAGTGATGTTAGTCTTGTGATGCAAATCAAACTCTGCAAAAAGAAATCAGCATTTTTCTTGTTTCTGCATGTTGGTACAATTTCAACAGCTACCTCCTGAAAACCTTTATATTCCTTCCTTGATCTGTCTGCAAAATCCATCTGGAGGCCACTGGGGCAGCATAATGCAAAGATCAACATACTACCTGTATTTCCCACACAAGACAAACAGTAGCAGTAGTAGCAAACAGTAGGCTGAAAAGCTTCATTTTAATGGAGTTGTACTGAACATATCAGGGAAGGAAAAGTATTGCTAGAAATGCCCTCACCCCAGAATTTCACATTAGAATTTCAATAATTGGGTCGGTACACTATACATGCCCAAGATTTCTTTCTACAGGCTAACATCGAGCAATGGGAAAGCTACAGGGGAGTGTTGAGTCATCATCTCACAGGCACAGGGCAATGGATATGCCGATGGCCATGGTGAGGAGCGAAGAGAAGTGTCGAAGCCTCTATAGGCAATGGAAAAAGGAGCCTGATATTTCCTTTGATATGGTATCTGGTAGGGTGTGCACAATTTTTTTCGGTATTTTTCGGGTTCAGGTTTATCAAGCTCAGAAATTTTCAGAAAAGCTGGAAAACCATAGCTCTGTTGATGTGCCGAAGCTAAGTGCAGGTAAGTAAGGGAGGGGGAGGCAAAAATGGGGCAGGGCCATAGAGGCCCTGAATAATGGGCTCTGCTTTTTCAGCCCCCAATTATTGTAGCCTTTTTTGACAGTAAAAAACCCATGAAAAATACCAAAAAGTTATTTTTTCTGGGGGGGGGGAGGGTGTTATTCAGCATATTGATATGCACACCCCTAGGCTCTGGTGGCAGCAGCTCTTCAGAGATCCCAAGAAGAGGATCAGTTTCTTGCAAGAGCCAGTTCTCCACTTGTGTATTTTTACCTTTCTGTATTCATGCACAAGAAATCCTGTGAGGAGCCATCCCCCCAAAGATTCCCAAACAAGATGCTGGTATTCAGAGCCAATCTGGCAAACAGAACGTGCACTTAGCAATTTTTCCTCTTTCCTTGTAAGCCACACATTGAGAACAACATCCAAGTGCAAAAGGAGACAATTTTTAATTCGGTGTTTATCACTGCTGTGGAAAAGACCTTTGTGGGTTTCCTCTTTTATTTTTGTAGTGGTGCTATGATTACTTTTAAAAAAATGAAAATTAGATTCTCTAGTTTTGTGACAAGTCCCACTGTAACTCTCCGCCCTGCACCCACAGCAGACACTTCTAATGAACCATCTGTGAGTTTTCCATTCAGGTCTTGCAAAGGAAATCAGACTACTGAGAGTTTAAACGAATCAGTAAAAATAGATAGACAGCTGACACTAGACTGAGAAAATGTCTTTCTCTAGAGTATTTTGCTTCAGATTTTGATACAGCATTTCTGTTTCCATGGTAATTATTTGTTAGAAATATTTCTTTGAAATCAAATTTCCTTGCACAAATTGCAAAAATAAAAAGATATAGCTTGGGCAGCTTGCAACACTTTAAAAAATGTGGATCATTTAAGACTACATTAACCCCAATCCTGCTTCAACTTCTTGTTCAACAGGGCTAATGTTTTAGTACGTGGAATATGTGATATTCACAGGTAATGACTTGGGAGAGCATAATACTTTCCAATATTTTTACAAGTTTACCATTTCAGTTTCATGGGGCTAAGCAGAAGTATCTATAAGCATCCCACAATCATTCACACGACATGCAAAATAACAGTGCTTTACTAGTGTTATTTCATTAAGCCCCACGTGCTTCTTCCAAGTCAAGGGGCTCCAAGTTGTTACTCCATGCATGCAGGCCACGAACTGCAGCAAAACTGCTAGCTTTGTCACATATCTCAATGCATCAGTAGTAAACCCAATTTAACTACTATTGTAGGCTGCCTTGGGAATATTTTTATGGAGTGTGTAAGGTACAGAAATGTGCAGGAAAACATCTCGTTTAGAACACCCCTGAAATGTGCCTTGAATGTAGCTGCAAAAACCCTCACGCCGGTTACAATATTATAGAATTAGAACAACTGAAATAGCTTTGTGATCCATTCCAGCACTACTCAGGCTTCGATCCTTCAAGGAAGTGATGGTATTACTTAGTCTGAATTATTATTTAAATATTTATATCCCATTTTGCTTCCCCATTGGAGACCCAAACCTGCTTACAAAAAAACCCACCATAAATATAATTTGACAAACAAACAGCTAGCAACAAAACAAGAAAATTCCATACAACTCCACTGTTGTAGGATCCAACAGGTTCATTCAAGGCCACAGGGTGAGAGCCATGGGCAAGAGCCCTTGGATTCTTGTACATCATCTTGCACCTTTGGCCATGCCCAGGCTTTCATATCCCAAACAGGAAGGAAAACAGAAGCTCAGGCTTGAGCTTCTGCAACTGGCAGTATCCCTGCTCTACCATAGAAGCTTGAGGAGTGACCATGGGCCAGTCACAAACATTCAGCCCACCTCACAGAGGATAAAATGGAATACAGGCAAATGATGTAACCACTTTGGGTCTGTTTATGACATATCAATACCTGACCCTTTTTTTGGGGGGGGGGTTGTTTCTAAGTTGTTTGATCCTAGTCCTATTGTCGGATGTCTCATATTTTTGACTGCATTGTCTTATACTGTGTAATCTGCCTTGAGTCTCAGTAAGAAAGGCAGGCTATAAATGAAGTAAACAAAATAAACCCTAAGCATGTTTACTCAGAGGCCATTCACAATGAACTCCATGATGCTTACTGCCTAGTAAGTGTGTTTAGGATTGCAGACTTAATTTGTTGGGGAGGTAAGCCCATGAGTTTAAAGAGACAGTGTTGCAATTTTTAGTGTTGAAAGCATTTCACATACATTGTCTCAGTAAAATTAATTAATGGTCTTGTATCCATACATAGGAATTCAGAAGCTGAACCTGTCAAAATCTGTTACTTGTCAAAGGCTACCTATTGAGTCTGTGGCTGAAATGACATTTGAACAAGGAACATCCTTGTTCATATGCCATTTATGCAGGGGTATTTCGCTCACAATCCCTGCTGGACTGCTTTGAGGCTTCCTTTGCATTATTAATGATTTTACCAACCTTTAGAAATCACTTTGCTCCCGCCTCGTTCTTTCCCCGCAGTTCTAGAATGCTGTTTTATAACGAATTTAAATTCTGCTTCGAGGCAAGAGTGAGGCAAATCCCCACTATTTCCATGCATAGTCATAACCTCGGGTTTCTCTCCCCACACCCCTTCGGGTTTATCCCTCCCACATGTCTGCCCCTCCCATCCAACCCCTTCCCTCAAAGCGAAGCACAAAAGAGGGAGTGAAACCTTCATGAAATGTGCAGGAAGACACCAAGCGAAGAGAGGCTGGAAGGCAGCTCCTGGCAGGGGGCTGTTGAAGAAATGAGGGGAGGAATACCCAGATTTGCAAAAGCACATGCAAAGGCAGGGAGCAGTCCCTTTAAGAGCTGACCCGCCCCTTCCAAGTAAACTGCAACAAGGCTGTGTTTTCAGGGGGAGGGACTCAGAAGCACCATGGTTCATTGGGGATGCATAATTAATCACAAGGTACTTCTGGAATTTCTTCAGGGAGGGAAGCCCTCATGCATATGATGTTTGAGAATTCAGATCAGAAAACTGTGCTGCAAACCAAACACAAACTTCCGCTGCATAAATGACCATAGTCTTCACTGCAACATCACACCAGTTCCTACAAACAATATATGATGGGCGGGGGTGAGACAGGACATCTGGCCCACAGCTTAAAAAGTGCAGTATCCTCCAAATCAACTTCCACTGAACTTTCAGCAGAAAGTTTGAAATATTAAAAAATAAAAAAACCCTGCCCTGTCGGTGGTGGTTTTTACTGCCTCACTGTATGACACATCAATGGCTCCTGTCCTCCCACTCCACCTCAAAACCCAGCAGGTTTCAAAATGACCCCCTCTGAGGGACAGCCCAATAACAAAAAAAAGGATTACACGGCAACTGTCCTAGACAAGGGATTAATTAGATGTAATTCAAACCTTAATGAGGTTAATTGCAGCATGCCAGCATCACCAATTAACTCAGAACTGCCAGCCCCATGCATCTCGCAAGCGCAGCACCTGCAATTAACAGCACACAGCATTCTCCAGCACTCTCCGCCGTGACTCACGTTGCGGCAGGGGCACAAAAGGACCAAGCACTCTTTCCCAATAATTAAATAGGGTTGGCAAGGTAGAGGAAGCATGGAATTTGAAAGTCAATAATAATCATAAGCTGTTCAAAAACAGAATGTACTTTCCACCCAACGCAGATAGGACGTTCGACTGCCGATGGGGAAAGTGAAAAACTGATTGGAGTGTCAGGTTTGAAAGCACCCTAGGGTTTATGACGACATTATGCATTCTGTTTGTACTAAATATGCTGGTGATGCAAGTTCACTTTGTCCAGAGAAGGTGCAGCTGGAGCCTTGGAATCTGTGGTGCCCATTTGTGTCTGAAGAACGTACCTAAAATCAATCGTAATATTAATGTATATGAATATAAGAAGAACCCTGCTGGATCAGACCAGTGGTCCATCTAGTCCAGCATCCTGTTCCACAGAGCGGCCAACCCGTTGCCATGGAGAGCCAACAAACAGGGCGCAGAACCCACACACTGGGTTTTACAGGTTTACTTCCTCTGAATAAGGTGGTTCCCTTTACTCACTATGGCTAGTAGCCATTGATGGACCTATCCTCCAATAACTGGAGGCAGATTTTTCAGGCCCTGATGTTACGGTCCAGTTTTGCATGCATCCCCTGTGAGATGCAGCCCATTCAGTCATCATTAACCCTGCCAGGAAAGGCAAATTTGATAGTGGGGAGGAGTTCACTGGAGCAGAAGACTCTCACCAACATCTTGAGACAGAGTTGAAAGCAGACCCTGTGATGACAGGGCCATCTCAGCTGGTTAGAGGTTTGGCAGAGGAAGAAGTTCTTGGGAACTGGGGTGAGAAACAGTCAGCTTCTTTCTTCTGTGACTCACAACAGGCAGGCAGCAAACTGTTCCTTAGCAAGGATGGAACCCTTGCCATCCTCCATCACACTTTGTTTGCAATATTAATTATCCTGATAAAATTCTGACAAATGCTTGCATGTGAATTTTAATGACACTGTTTTCAAGGCCTAACAAGACAAAATTGTAAGGTTATTGTCTTTCAAAAAGAACTGGAAATTTAGAAGCAGAGCTTGCCACTAATTCACAGGGCCATCCTAAACAGTTACACTTTTCAAAATCCATTGTTGTCAATGGATTTAGAAGGGCATAATCTTGCTTAGTGTGGTGCTGTTGGGGTTGAAGAAAATAGTATACCGTATATACTCGGGTATAAGCCGACCCGAGTATAAGTCGACCCCCCAAATTTGAGGCCAGAAAAGGGAATTTCTTATTGACCCGCATATAAGCCGAGGGTCAATAAGAAATTCCCTTTACCAGCAATGCTGCGCTCTAAAATGGCGGCCGCCATTTTAGAGCTCAGGGCCCCTGCCCCAGGTCGCCCTCCCGCCAGCCTCCGGGCCCTCCCAACCCACCCCAACCCACCCCGACCCCAGTGCCATCCAAGGGGGGGAGGGGGAAGAGCCCCTGAACCCCTACTTACCTGAAGAGGTGCCGAATTGGCGGCGGCGGCGGCGGTGTGGCCTTCCTGGGCTGGCAGGAGGCCCCTGCCGGCCGGAGGAAGGCGCCCAGGCGCGTGATCGGCGGCGGCGCGGCCGGCGGGGGCCTCCTGCCTGCGCAGGCAGGCCCCTCCCGGCCAGAGGAAGGCAGCCAGGCGCGCCGCCAGCGTCGGCGCGGCCGGCGGGGGCCTCCTGCCTGCGCAGGCAGGCCCCTCCCGGCCAGAGGAAGGCGGCCAGGCGCGCGGCTAGCGGCGCCGCGGCCGGCGGGGGCCTTCGCAAGGCCCCTTCTGGCCAGAGGGAGGCGGCCAGGCGCGCGGCCGGCGGGGGCCTCCTGCCTGCGCAGGCAGGCCCCTCCCGGCCAGAGGGAGGCGGCCAGGCGCGCGGCCGGCGGCGACGTGGCCGGCGGGGGCCTCCTGCCTGCGCAGGCAGGCCTCTCCCGGCCAGAGGAAGGCGCCTGGGCCTGGCGGCGGCGGTGATGGAGGTAAGTTCCCCCCTCCCTCCTCCCCCCTCCCCCCTCTACCGTATTGACCCGCGTATAAGCCGAGTTTGGCTTTTTCAGCCCTTTTTTTGGGCTGAAAAACTCGGCTTATACGCGAGTATATACGGTAGGCCTAAATCCTGGGGGCATATTGTCATATTAATTAATATTGTCATGGACTCCTTCAAACTTAATTTGCCCTCTAAAAACCAAGTGAACGTAAACTGTGGAAATGATATAGCAATTAATCCCTTCACAAATTAACATAACAGAATAAGTTTCATACTTGTTAATTTGTCCTACAGTGACTATTTCTTCATGGGTTACCACTTTCTTTCCTTTGCCTCTTTTTACATTTCAGTCATTGTGAAATAAAATAGCTTCTGGTTGTAAATTGTATGGTCTGCAAATAGTGTTAAGAGATGTTCTAAAATTCCATTTGGCATTCTTAATTACTGTTATTGATCTTAAGATTTCCACAAAGTGCAAGAGATATACCATATATACCCGTGTATAAGCCGACCCGCGTATAAGCCGAGATGCCTAATTTCTCCCCAAAAATGGGGAAAAATTAGGCACCCGCGATAAGCCGAGGGTCGGCTTATAACCCCTCCCCCCCGCAGACTTACCTGACTGGGCTCCCGGGAGCAAGCGGCGTGGCCCTGGTGGCGGCGGCCGGGCGGGGGCCGGGGCAGCCTCCCTGCAGTTGCAGGAGGCCGCCCCAGGCCGCTCCCGGCCCCAGGAAGTGGCAGCGCAGCCGGGCGGGGGCCAGGGCAGCCTCTGCGGTGGCGCGGCCAGGCGGGGGCCGGGGCAGCCTCTGCGCAGCCGCGGGAGGCCGCCCCAGGCCCCAGGAAGCGGCGGCGCGGCCGGTTGGGGGCCGGGGCAGCCTCTGCGCAGCCGCGGGAGGCCGCCCCAGGCCCCAGGAAGCGGCGGCGCGGCCGGGCGGGGGCCGGGGCAGCCTCCGTGCAGCCGCAGGAGGCCGCTCCTGGCGGCAGCAAATGACGCAGACCCAGCGGCGGCGGTAAGTTCCCCCTCCCTCCTCCCTCCCTCCCCCCTCTACCGTATTGACCCGCGTATAAGCCGAGGCCGGCTTTTTCAGCCCTTTTTTTGGGCTGGAAAACTCGGCTTATATGCGAGTATATACGGTAGGTGTTTTATGCATGGCTGCTTTAACTTCCTTTATTCCCTGTTTCAGCCAGGATCAAATTTTTCAGTATGCACAATATCTCATTCCTTGGAAGCTCAACACTGTTTCAACGCAAAACAAGCCCAGCTTTTCCCATTCCTCTTCTGGCCCGAATTAAAACTTTCATCCTGGCTCATTCCAGAGTCACAGAGCATGCATACTCCATTCTCGGGTTGAGCTTCCCCACGCCATCACGCCCCACCATTTTCCAACCCCCTCCTCAAAGCAGCATGCCGATGGTTAAACAGAGGAAAACAGAAGACTGGCTTCTCTTACAGCCAATCACAAAGCAGTGTGTAAAGAGGTGGGGATTCAAGTGCTTCCTACTCCTGCTACCTCTGAGCTCTTTCTGAGCAAAAGAAAGGCTTTTTTGAAACGAGGCTTGGATTGCTCCCCCCCTTTTTTTCAGATTGCTCCGTTTTTTGTTTTTTGTTCTTAAAATGCTTTTTTGTGTGGCAGTTGGGTTTGGGGGGGAAGGAAATCTCATCTCACGTGGAGCACTGCGAAGTAAGCCAATTACAGAGCAGCATTTAAAAGGGTGGGACTTGATTTGAGCTTGGGACACTGCTTTTCTGTATTCATGGCTTGATTAGCACACAGTTTCGTCCCTGATCAATCAAGCCAATGCATACAGTTTCCCCCAACCCGGGTTACTTTAATGTGCGATGAACCCAGGTTCAAGCAGGGAGATACAAACCATGCATAAACTGTTTTTAAACTGTTTTTAAACTGTTTTTAAACTGACCATAAACTGTTTTTAAAAAGTGGATAGGGAATCCCAAACATAGGAAGACACTTATTGTCTGTCGAATAGAAAAATGAAACATTTATCTACTGTTTTATTTATCTAAAGTTTTATTTGATAAAGAACCTAACATGAGACACAGAATGAAGAAGAAGAGTAGGTTTTCTCTACCTTAAGGAGTCTCAAAGCAGCTTACAATCACCTTCCCTTCTTCTCCCCACAACGCACACCTTATGAGGCAGGTGGGGCTGAGAGAGTTATGAGAGAACTGTGACTGGCCCAGGGTCACCCAGCAGGCTGCATGTGGAAGAGTGGTTCTCCAGATTAGAGTCTGCTGCTCTTAAACACTATGCCGTGCTGTCCAGCAGGAGCAACAGAGATATATTTTGGTGGAAGCACAGAGAGGCTATCTAAAACTAAAGAAGTGCAGTAGAATATGTGTCCCACATGGGCTTTTGTTTTCAAAGGCAGGAAAATAACAATGTTGCCTGAAATGCTTAGGACAGCTGGCGTGTGTATGATTCTGATGCATGGCATTTTGATCTGCCTTGAAATGCCACTAGTGCCCTCCTGCTGCAGTGAGCTGCTTTGGGGACATATATAAAAAGTTAGCAATCAGTGCCTAACCTAGAGGATGCCTAGTTTGAAACCTGCGGCACCAGCCTGACAATGACTCTAATCTGGTGTACCGGGTTTGGTTCCCCACTCCTCCACATGATCAGCGGACTCTAATCTGGAGAAGAAGGTTCGATTCCCCACTCCTCCACATGATCGGCGGACTCTAATCTGGAGAAGCAGGTTCAATTCCCTACTCCTCCACATGATTGGCAGACTCTAATCTGGAGAAGCAGGTTCAATTCCCTACTCCTCCACATGGTCGACGGACTCTAATCTGGAGAAGCAGGTTCGATTCCCTACTCCACATGATCGGCGGACTCTAATCTGGAGAAGCAGGTTCGATTCCCCACTTCTCCACATGATTGGCGGACTCAAATCTGGAGAAGTAGGTTCGATTCCCCACTCCTCCACATGATCGGCGGACTCTAATCTGGAGAAGCAGGTTCGATTCCCCACTCCTCCACATGATTGGCGGACTCTAATCTGGTGTTTCCCCACTCCTCCACATGCAGCCTGCCGGGTAACCTTGGGCCAGTCACACAGTTCTCTCAAAACTCTCTCAGCCCTCAGGGGAAGGGAAGGTGATTGTAAGCTGTTTACAGTAGAGAATAAGCTGAGTATAAAAATCAATTCTTCTTCTTTTTCTTGTGCCTTTCTCCTGGTCAGTTCCTTGTCCTGTCCAATCCTGATCTAACCTAGGGTTGCCAGGTCCCTCTTGGTCATCGGTGAGAGGTTTTGGAGGCTGAGCTTGAGGAGGGTGGGGTTTGGGGAGGGGAGGGACTTCACCACCATAGAGTCCAATTGCCAAAGCAGCCATTTCCTCCTGGGGAACTGATCTCTATCGGCTGGAGATCAGTCGTAATAGCAGATCTCCAGCTAGTACCTGGAGGTTGGCAACCCTAATCTAGCCAGATATTTCATCTATAGGAGCTGGCTCCAGCTTTGTCTCCTAGCTTGGCCTGCAGCCACTTTGCTTCCCCCGCCCCCTGCCTCTGGCAAATTGCAGGCTCAGCAGTTCCTGGGACCTGACCTTCAGAGTACTGAACACTTGACAGCTGTATCAGTAATGGTTTTTATTTTGTGCTAGGATTTTCCTGGGGAAGGGGCCCGGGCCTCACAGTCCCCCCCCCCTTTCTTCTCAACACTCATGATTCATAACAAATTCAGTGTATATACATAAAGTTTTAATTTTATTAAAACGTTTTATGTCTAATGTTGTCTCTGAGACTAAACCCCTTCTGTTGACTCAATAGAATGAGCTTAAGTGTGTGCCTTTTTTTTCACACACCGGAGAAAAACAATTTGCCAGAAAAGCTAAGGTTTCACTATTGTCAAGTGAAAAACAAAGGACGGTTTCAGTCAATAATTAATTTCCCAGTTTGCACAATTCCTGCATTTGGTGGAAATAATAGTTTTCAGAAAAGGGCTCAATGCAAAATGGTGTCTGGAGTCCACCTTTCCAAAGCTCGTCCACTGTCTGCAGGGGATATGAACGTATGGATTTTTCTATACCAAAGCAGACCAAGGTCCATCTAATTCAGTATTACCTACTCTGACTAACAGTGGCACCTTCTGCATGAAAAGCTGGTGCCCCCTCCACTAGGGTTGCCACTGGCAGGGGTGGGGGGACTGCCACTGAGCCACAGCCTTTCTCAGCAACTTAGTCTGATTCAGTTGAATGCAAATAGTGAATGCAAATCTTAGTCACGTTGGGGAGAAATCTTGTTTGAAATGATGCGATTTACCATTTCCTGGTTGGAGAAGCTCTGAAGAGTGTAAAGAAGTGACTCTTCCTTCAGCCCTTCTGATGTCAAGGGGGAAAAGAACAAAGGCCCAGTGCAAATGAGCAAAAGGGTGGCCACGCCTCGGCCAAAATCCACTCTGACCTAGCAGGACTTTTCCCCAGAGGTGAGGGAGTAGGACAGAAAGAAAGTCCTGTGAACTAATTTGACCATAATGTGGAAACAAGAATAATGGACTCTGCTTTACAGCAAACCATGGATTTCCTTGGATGCCAGATTTGCAAAATAAGATGTCCCTTTGCCCTTGGACCCAGGGACATCTTTATTCCTTGCAACCAATTCCAGAGTGCACCTCATGGAGGATCAAGTGGGCAAGCACCCCAGTTGGATTTTGACCCAGCCTCCAACTCTTTGGCCCAGCAAAATAGCCAGCCCCATACAAATAGGATGAGTAGGAATCTAGAGGACTCCATCGGTCTTAGTTGCTGGAGACAATGGCAGATGGTGGTCTGTGTCTCCTGTAGGGAAATCTTCCCCAGTGCCCTGATCCATCGGGATTGGTTGGAGACATATGAGATGCATGGATTTGTGACGACCTTACCCTCAGTTGTGTGAACTGCATGGTAGAGCTTACTATCACACCAATGGGCAGGAAGTGGCTGAGTACTGCACTCTGTTGTCCAATAGGGAGATTACCTATTGGGCACTTCCCCCCCCCTTAGTGCTTAGAAAATGCTGCACAAGGAACAGGCCATTAGAAAGGCAGAGATGCTGCAACCATCACTACTGCAGAGATAACTATCATGTAATGCTAGCTTTTGAATTTATGATTTATCCTAACCAACATGTAATGCTAGCTTGCACCCAGTGTAACTGATTCTTGTATAATGGAATGATAAGCTGAAGGCACGAATGTGTGAGTGGGTGTGTCTGGGGGTGACTGTGTCCACTTCAAAGGCAGATGAGTCTGCTCTAATGTTTGCAGTGAATACAAGCTACCAAGCAGATGGTACTCATCCTTGTTTGCAGGGAACATAAAAGGGACTGATAACTGCCTCCCACACCTCCATCCTGCTACATTGGTATCTTGGCTATAGCTCTGGGGACCTCCAGCTCAGATACTGGAGACACAGAGACACCAAGTCTCCAGAATCAGCCAACTGCAACCTGCTGATAGGAAAAGGGGAAGGCTCCAGACCATCCCAAACAGAAATCCATTATCTCAAGAACCACCCACCTGGATCTGGCCAATTCCTACTCCTTTTCAGGAAAGGAGGTGGATGTAAATCTCAAGGAGGTATAAACCTAGCAAATAGCAGGGGAGGGGTGAGAGAATATCCTTTACCACCTGTTGGGATTCTCCAATCCGAATTATATCAACTGCATCTAATGCCAGCCTAGTAAAAAAATATTTAGAAGTCACATGGCATTCCCGCAGTTTTTCAAACAGGATGCAATGAGATTTTCATGAGTGTAAACAAAAGGCATTTCTGCATATTCATACTTCCTCATGATACGCTAGCTTCTACTAGTTGGCTAAGGCAAAGATAATAGGTTTGATGCTGGCTTAACACCAGCTACAGAATTTTTTAGAAAGCAACAGCGAATAAAAACCAGTTGAAATAAACTGCACATAACAAGGAAGGAAAAGGAGCAGCAGACAACCGGAAGAGCCTCTAAATCCTCTTTGGCATTATTGATCAGTTTAATAAAGTGTTAAATATTCCATCTGGCTAAGCACAACCAATCCCATTCATTATTACATTAGACACAGTGTGCTCTGAGAGTTCATCTGAGTGGTTTGGGATTATAAAACTCTTAATTAAATATTACAGAGCTAAAAATTCTTTAGGCTCTTGGGGATTTCATAGGCCTCTAGTACATCTGAATGAGCGTGGTAGCAATCAGAGAAATAGCTAAATTTGAATGACATAAATGAAGGGGACTTAGAAATTGCTTCATGTTTTCTATTTTTCATGCCTAACGACCAGAGATTCTGAAGTTAAACTGGAACTGCTGCTTCTATAAACATATCCAACCTCTGCACATCATAAATATTGCAAGAACAACACACAATTATTTATCTACTCAGAATGCCAGGTGTCATATGTTAATACAGAAGTGGCAAATGTCCTGCTCAGTGGAATTACACTCTGGCCCTCCCATTGCCTTGATCGTGCAGCTAGCCTGATTCCTGGCCCCTACTCTGTGGCCACATTCAGAGTTCATGATAAGCTGCAATTAAACCTAAGATGGGCACAAACATAGCTTGTTCATCATGCCTGTACATGGGGAAGTCACACTTGCACTGACTGAAATCCTTCTGTCTGCAGAAATTGTAGGTGGGATCCAAGCCCTGGATTATAGAGGGCAAACTCTAGTTCATCGAGGAACCAGTATCCGGACATCACGGACAAGTAAAGCATGTTTTCAATTGGAATTGATATGCATGGAAAGGGAGAAAGAGGTGGAAAGACCAGAGGGAGTATGTGGGCATGATGAACAAGCCACATTCATGCCCATCACTGCAAATTTTAATTTAACTGTAGTTTTGTCTGTACGTGACCACTTTTGCTGCACATACCATCCAACCAACTGCTGGTCCCTCAGGCAAGAAACACCATCTCCTTTCTCTCTCTCTCTCTCAGGATTTCTGCTCCAGGGAAAACTCTTAGATTTGCTAGGCTGGGCTGTCTGTGACTATGGATAATATAAGTGGAATTAAAAGTTGAGTGGGAAGAGTGAGGACCTGGTACCTGCGTAAAGACTTGCAAAAGAGTTAAGAAGCTTGATTATGTCTTCAGTGTTTGAATTAAGGGGAAATGTGAGGTAAAATCCCCCCTCCTTCCTCTATAAGATTTATGAACCTGAGTTCTTTAATAGACCTGGCATCTATCTGTCCATTGAAGCAAACTGAAGCTAAGCAATTTACAATGGAAAGATTTGGGGAGGGATTAAACTGGTAGAGATTTGGAGGGATTTAGTATATTTTGTGCTTTTGGATGCATAATTGGATTTTAGTACGACGTTTAAATCTTGTCATCCATTTTCAACATAGGCAGGCTATGAATTCCTGCACATGAACTCTTAAGTTGTCATCATGCATGTGAATGTGTTTGGGTAGGTGACTGTACCTTTTTCACTCGGAACAGAGAGTGAAATTCTTTTGCTTTAAAGAAAGGTTGTTACCGCACTAGGTATTCCCAGCGATGTATCAAGAGTTTGGAAATGTTATAAAAAACATCGCTTTAAAAGGGTTTTTGGATGCCACAGCTAAAAAATGGTTGGAAGACGTCTTCACAGTTAAAGGGGCCAAACAAAGTGCAAACAGTATTTTTTATAACAGTTTCAAACTCTTAATACATTGGTGAGAATACATAGAAAGTGCGAACAGTATTTTTTATAACATTTTCAAACTCTTAATACATCGCTGGGAATACCTAGTGCGGTAACAGCCATAGATGGCCATATTATGTAGTGTTTTTAAAAGGAAATCATCACAACAAATGCTGTGGAATTCCATTGCCTTTTCAAAATATAATCTTCAATAATATATTCAAGAGTGGCCTTTCAGACTTGGCTGAATCTCCCTTAACTCTCTGTACACTGAGATCTTTTGGCCCCTCCACTGAAAAATAAAACGGTGCCCCTGGCCTTAGGCATGACACTACTTCTCAGCTTTACTGCCCCATCTACAATAACACAATAATAATTACTTGTGTTACCAATGCTGTTGTCAAGTCTTCACAACCTCTCCATTTACCTCCCTCTAGGACACAGTCATGATTACATTAATGCTAACATTTCATGTGGTCGAGGGGAGGGGGAGGGGCCCTACTTATTCTGTTTGGTTTGCTTTGATTCATGGATTCCATTGCTGAACTCTATTATTCCAGCCACTATGCAGGTATTTCCATGAGTGTGACCTATCAAACCTCCACAGCTACACTTTCTAACCTTTATTTCTAACTGTCTGGACACATTATTTTGACTGATCTGAAATTTGCAGGTATTATCTATTTATTGTATGCAAACCTTGGTTGGGACTTTTCCCCTGAAGGAATAATTTCCTTGGTGGAGACAAGGGTGGTTTGGCAGACAGCGATCCCTAACGATGGGCTTAACCAAAATCATTATTTAAAAAAAAAGAAAAGTCTTCTTGAAACCAGCATTGAGCTCAGGTAAACTCCATTCCAGATAGCAAATACTATCCAAAATATCTGACAAAGTACATGAAGAGAAAACTGAGTATTTTAATGTCCACTAATGATTGTCTTAAGGATAGATGAAAAATGCCAAACAGGGGGGAAAAAACAGAAAAAAAGGTTGCTACCACCTTCGCCTCATTTTTAAGAACATAAGAACATAAGAAAGGCCCTGCTGGATCAGACCAAGGCCCATCAAGTCCAGCAGTCTGTTCACACAGTGGCCTACCAGGTGCCTCTAGGAAGCCACTAACAAGACGAGTGCAGCAGCACCATCCTGCCTGTGTTCCACCGCACCCAAAATAATAGACATGCTCCTCTAGAGAGAATAGGTATGCAGCATGACTAGTATCCATTCTAACTAACAGCGATGAATACCCCTCTCCTCCATGAATATGTCCACTCCCCTCTTAAAGCCCTCCAAGCTGGCAGCCATCGCCACATCCTGGGGCAGGGAGTTCCACAATTTAACTATGCATTGTGTGAAAAAATACTTCCTTTTATCTGTTTTGAATCTCTCACCCTCCAGCTTTAGCAGATGACCCCGTGTTCTAGTATTATTCTCCTACTCTCATTCTCCACCCATGCCAGTTTCCCATCTCCCCAGCCCTTACTCTGCTCATCCCCTCTTCAGCATGTTCCATTTGAGATCGCTCAGGAACTAGGGTTGCCAACCTCCAGGTACTAGCTGGAGATCTCCCACTATTACAACTGATCTCCAGCCGATAGATCAGCTCACCTGGAGAAAATGGCCTCTTTGGCAATTGGACTCTATGGCATTGAAGTCCCTCCCCTCCCCAAACCCCGCCCTCCTCAGGCTCCACCCCAAAAACATCCTGCCGGTGGCGAAGAGGGACCTGACAACCCTATCAGGAACAGAGGCATGGGGGAGTGGCCTGCATTCAAGGTCCCATCTTGCCACTTCTCACATAGCCTTCCCAGGGCACTGGTGATGGCAAATGGATTCCTGAACTGCTGGTCAGGCACCTCTCCCACTGCTGCCACTGCACCAGCTGTCAGATTCAGCGGCAGGGCTTGTCACTCATCTGTCCTGATCTCTCACAATTCCGAGGCAGGCCATGCCCAGTTCCTCTGGGGTGTACCGGATGCCACATGGGGGATCCTCAGGGAGATGCCACCTGGGACCATTGCCTTTTGCATTGTATTAAGTATGCTAAGAAGTACATCTTTGCGCCTTGCTGCAAGTCTTCCCTCCTCCACTGAACTCTCCCCCACCCCCTTTTGAATCCTGAAATTGTGTTTCTGCATCCTTGCAAAAGCTTTTCTTGTTTGTTGCAGACAAAGTATGGGAGGAGACATCCGAATATTTTGAATGTATAAACTGCACTCTGCTTGGATAAATATTAGCTAAGCTATTGCTCCTATTCCAACTGGAAGACATGCAAACTAGATTACATTTGAGGAAACTCATATTTAAAAGCAAATACAACACCATTCTTCTCACTCCAATTTCAGTAAAACCCACTCAATCAATGTCAGTAAATGCAAATCCCTGGATATTGCCAGCCCCTTTGGTGAAGTAATATAAGAAATTAACATGAAAAAGACTGTACAATTGCTGCATAACATTTTATGTCGGTTTCATCTGAGATCACCCGCCAAGCTCTCTGCTGAAGACTGTTTAAAAATGGCGAATCAAAGGCCTTATTAGCACACCTTAACAATAAAACTTGATAGAAAAGATACATTTTGTGTCCATTCTAAATTCAGCAGTAACATTTTAAAGAAGTGCAACACATCACCACAAAATCAGCTAAGGTTGGCCAGCTCTCTATTAAGTTCATTAAAATTCATGAAATCACTGGAACAGAAATAGGATGCAAGCCATCAGCCCCAAAATATATAGGCTTTGCACTGCTAGCTCTGGAATGCCATGGATCCAAGCTTGCTCCATACATATACGGATCACTGCCATTTCATTACCAACAGTGCAGTCTAGAATGGCTGTAGTTTTCTGGATCATACCTTTAAAGTTATACGGCTGATAGTTGAAAGATTCCTGCTTCCCTCATACTCCCCATGGACAACTGGATCAAATGCAACCTCTAAGATCTGACTTCATATATAAAGCCTACCTTAGGGCTGCCAACCTCCAGGTACTAGCTGGAGATCAGCTAATTCAACTGATCTCCAGCCGATAGAGATCAGTTCACCTGAAAAAAATGGCTGCTTTGGCAATTGCACTGTATGGGATTGAAGTCCCTCCCCTTCCCACAAACCCCACACTCCTCAGGCTCCACCTCAAAAACCTCCCGCTGGTGGCGAAGAGGGACCTGGCAACCCTCGCCTACTTGTATAGTCAGGGTTGTAACCCTAAAAACACTTTGCTTGGGAGTAAACTCAATTGAATAAAACAGTGCTTACTTCTGAATAGACCTGCTTAGGCTCACTCCCTGAATGATCTACACAGAATGTTCCTCTCCCATCAAAGGTGCAATGGTTGGCTGCATGATATAACAATACATTGTCAGTAGTACTGAGGTTTAGGTTTACTCCATGAACTAGACTCGAGCTCTCTCTATCTCATTTAATTTTAACTTCTAAAAATATTGTATGGATTTTAGTTTTATGTAAACTGCTTTGTAGACCTCAAGGGTCAAAAAAAGCAGAATCTAAATATAACAACTCATACCAAATGCATTGTTCAGCAGAAATTACATGCTTGCATGACTTGGAAGTAAAACATTTTTGTTAGAACATTTCATTGTCTGCACAGCACAGATTGACTTCCAAAGAATCAGAGCACAACCATGCAGCAAGGCCTTACTTTGGAGGTAGGCAGCAGAATATTCAACAGTTCACTCACAGGGTATTTGCCTACCTATGGACATGCAAATTCTGTATTTAAAAACTTTTGTAACCAGTGATGCAGAATCCACCCACCAAGCAAGTGGCCCATTCCTATGGACAAACAAGCCAGCAACCCATTTGTCATGACTTGGCTCCAGTAGTGATTTCTGTTGACATAAGAGATGTATCAGTGGGACATGACTTTCTTGCCTCCCTCCTGCCACTGCAGCCAATAATTCCCTTGAAATGCTGCTCATGGAGGAAAGTCTGCAAAGGGTGAAGAACTGGCAAAATTGCCACTCTACCTGCAGAATCCACCCTAATATGTTTCATTGAGGGTGAAGGTTTGTTTATCCTACAATCATTCCCATGTGAATTGGTTATGGGAATGCACCACAAATCTGGATACTCAAGAACTTCACAAATTATCCATATTCTGCTAGATATGACCTACCGAAACAATTTTCAGAGGACCAATGTAGGCACTTCCATTCAAAATGGCCATTACCTATTGTGAGGGTCTGTATGCCTTGCCTTGGATAGGCCTTTGCCTTGTATGTTCCCCCCCCCCTCCCTGGACTCGTAAAAGCAGTCCAGGCCTCTTGACTTTCCTTGGTTCAGGCGCAGCGTCTGACGGGCCCCAGGTTGGAATGTCTCTTCCCTCTTCCCTCGTCCCTCCCTTGCTCTCACTGACTCCCTTCCACCACTGTGGCCTTGGTGGGTAGATAGTACTAACAAGCTCTGAGTTCTTTGATGTTCTTGTACCATGTACAATTATCTCGTAGGTTCCCATAACATACGTTTGACATCTGCTTCCCTGTAGGGGTTATAATTCTGTCTTTGTGAATCTGTATTCACTTGCAACTTTACCAGTGTAAGGCCTGTACTACCTGAAGCTTCCAATAAAGTTCCTTGTTTCTGCATGACAGTCTGAGCAGGTGATTTTATGGAGTTTGCACAGGAAGGTTGGGAACTCTCACATTAAGTTGCAAGTCCTTTGTCTCGTTGTCCTGCTCCTGTACCGTTCTTAGACAGCTATGGCAGGCAACGGGGATGACGACGACAAGAAGGACGACGCTGTCCCCAAACAGCCCGACCTGGCCCCTTCGGAGGGAAAGTCGACTGGGAAGACGCCCAGTGGAGCTGACTCAGGATCGGGTTTGGGTGCAAAGTCCAAGCCCACTCGCTTGGAGACCTGGCTGGAATCTCCCCGGCATTGGTCGCTCCCGCAGAGCGACGTGCAGTCAAGACGGACTGTGGTTCACGGGTTGGGGTTCGAGGACGATCCCGCCCGAAAGGAAGCGCTGCTGCTTCACCAGATGGATGAGGAGCGGCAGCGCTGGCAGAATGAGCGCCAGGAATTACTGGCCCAGATGGATGGCAGTGACTTTAAAAAAGGACCTGTAACTCACCGCACTGCCGCGGTCGTCATGGCTATAGGGGAGCATTGGGAACGACTTTATTTTACCATTGCCCCAATCACCGCACCCGTTGTGTTAGGGATGAATTGGTTGCTGGGGCACAATCCCTCTATAGACTGGGTTGAGCGGACGCTTACCTTTCCCCGCAACCCATGTGAACTTCATGATAAAGACCGAGTACTGCACACTCCTGCAGCCACCCTCGTAGGGGCCCCTTCTATCGGGCTTCCACTGCCCCAGCTTCCCAAAGAGTATTCCCAGTTTGCCGATGTGTTTGACGTGCGGGAGTGCGACGAACTGCCCCCCCACCGGGAAACGGACTGTGCTATCGAGATAGTGGGGGATGGCAAATTGTCCAAGGGGAAGGTCTACCCCATGAGTCCTAATGAAAAGGCGGTGTTGCGAGACTATTTGGACACCAATTTGGCACGGAGCTTTATCCGCCCATCTAAGGCTCCATACTCAGCTCCTGCCTTCTTTGTCAAGAAAAAGACGGGAGACTTAAGACTGTGTATTGATTTCCGTAGACTGAATGCTGTCACTCAGTCTAATGCATACCCCCTCCCTCTCATTCCAGACCTTCTCGCACAATTGAAAGAGGGCCGAATCTTCACCAAATTGGATTTGGTGGAGGCTTACCACCGAGTCCGCATACGAGAAGGGGACGAACCAAAGACTGCCTTCTCCAGTTGTTTTGGAATGTTTGAGTATTTAGTGATGCCGTTCGGACTTTCGGGGGCTCCGAGTGTGTTCATGCAATTAATTAATGAAGTGCTTCATGATTTGTTGTTCCGCGGGGTGGTGGTTTTTTTGGACGATATCCTCATTTATACGAAAACCATGGAGGAGCACGTACAACTGGTACGCGAGGTGCTGCAGCGGCTGCGTGAGCACAAACTGTTTGCTAAGGTTTCTAAATGTGATTTCCATCAACCCTCCATCACCTTCCTGGGGTATGTGATTTCCCATCAGGGCTTAGAGATGGATCCCGAGAAGGTTCGGGCGGTAATGGAGTGGGACCCCCCCACCACGCGCAGACATTTACAGCAGTTTTTGGGCTTTGCTAACTTTTACCGAAACTTCATCCCTAATTTTGCCCAGGTAGCGCTCCCTCTCACTTCGCTCCTGCGCACAAAAGGGAAAGGGGCGGGAGCCGCCTTGCCCTCTGCTCGGTTGCAATGGACTTCGGACTGCCAGCGGGCTTTCGATACGCTCAAGCTGCTTTTCTCGTCCGAACCCGTTCTTGCGCACCCTGATTGTGAAAAACCTTTCGTGGTCCAGGTCGATGCCTCTGACGTCGCCATGGGGGGGCCCCTCTTGCACGGGACGAGAACGGACAGCTGAAACCTTGTGCCTATTTTTCAAAAAAATTCTCCCAATCCGAAATCAACTGGGCCATTTGGGAGAAAGAAGCTGCTGCTGTTAAACATGCCCTCACCATTTGGAGGCATTTTCTGGAAGGGGCAGAGATCCCTTTTGAGGTTTGCAGCGATCACAAGAATCTAGAGGCTTTAAAGGGGGCTAGAAAGCTCACCGCGAAACAGATTCGTTGGGCACAGTTTTTTGCCAAATTCCGCTTTGTCCTGAAACATGTGCCAGGGAAGGACAATGCGTTAGCGGATGCTCTTTCCAGGCTCCCCCATTACCGCAATGGCTTTGACCGGCCGGTGGATTCCTTGTTTACCCCTGAACAGAGAGGGGAAGTCTCGGGACTCGCAGTAACCACCCGGTCCCAGTCCCACCGCCAAGATGTTCCTCCCCTCAAGGGAATCCCGGAGGCTTTCCAACAGCGGCTCCGGGACGCTTCTCTGAGGGAGGCGGATCAGCAGGTTCTCCCCGCACATCTCGACCAACAGGGCTCCTTGTGGTTGCAGGGGGGTAAGCTTTATGTCCCCGAGGTACTCCGAAAAGAGGTGCTGGGACTGGTTCACGGGGCCAAACTTGCGAGGCATTTTGGGTTTGTTAAGACTTTGCATTTATTGCGGCGTCAATTTTGGTGGCCAGGTATGAGGGCCGATGTGGAGTTGTGCGTGCGCAGCTGCCCCATTTGCGCCACGGCCAAAAAACGGATGGGAAAGCCTCCCGGACTCTTAAAGCCTCTGGAGACCCCGACCATGCCCTGGGAAGTGATTGCCATGGATTTTATCACGGATTTGCCCCCAAGTCGGGGGAAAACTGTACTGTGGGTGATAACAGACTTATTCTCCAAACAGATTCATTTTGTTCCTTGTGCGGGACTACCATCGGCCCAGAAGTTGGCTAAACTGTTTATTAATCACGTGGTGAAGCATCATTCGATTCCGAGGAAGGTCCTCTCCGACAGAGGGGCTCAGTTCGTAGCCAAATTCTGGAGGGCCTTCCTGAAAGTCATGGGGGTGGAAGAGCAAGGACTCTCTTCAGCCTACCACCCCCAGACCGATGGTCAGACCGAACGTGTCAATGCTGTAGTAGAATGCTATCTAAGGTGTTATGTCAATTACCACCAGGACGATTGGGTAGACCTACTGCCTTTTGCTGAATATGCCTACAATAATGACCCCCATTCCTCCACAGGTTTCAGTCCTTTTCACGTGGTTTATGGAAGGGACTTTGGGCCCTTTGGTTCTCCTAACATCACTCCTGAACTTGAGGGGGTGCAGGAGGTTCAGGATTGGGTACAAGTAGTGCAGACCACTTGGCCCTGGCTGCAAAAGAACCTGGAAAGGGCCAAGCGCAAGTACAAAGACCAGGCCGATAAACATCGGTCTCCGGGGTGGGAACTCAAGGTGGGAGGGCAGGTTTACCTTTCCACAAAGAACCTACGGTCACTTCGGCCTTGCAAAAAGCTTAGTGACAAGTATGTAGGTCCTTTCCCCATCACCCGGGTGATCAAAGACGTCACGGTAGAGTTGGAACTTCCCAAGTCTCTTTGAGGGGTGCATCCGGTGTTCCATATCAGCTTACTTAAACCGTACGTCGCTGCCCCTCAGTTCCACCCCCTCCCTAAGTCTGAAGTTCCTACAGTTGTGGGAGGGGAATCGCATCTTGAAGTTTCTAAAGTGTTGGACTCTAAGCTGAAAAGGGGAAAACTGTTCTATTTGGTCCGCTGGAAGCACCTGGGGCCCGCCCAGGATGAGTGGGTGGCCGCTGCCCATGTGGCGGCTCCCCGTCTGGTTCGAGAGTTTCACTCTGCCTATCCTGACAAGCCTCGTCCGCCCGGACTCGGGGGAGGGGGGCCTTAAGGGGGGCAGAATGTGAGGGTCTGTATGCCTTGCCTTGGATAGGCCTTTGCCTTGTATGTTTCCCCCCCCCCCTCCCTGTACTCGTAAAAGCAGTCCAGGCCTCTTGACTTTCCTTGGTTCAGGCGCAGCTTCTGACGGGCCCCAGGTTGGAAAGTCTCTTCCCTCTTCCCACGTCCCTCCCTTGCTCTCACTGACTCCCTTCCACCACCGGGCCTTGGTGGGTAGATAGTACTAACAAGCTCTGAGTTCTTTGATGTTCTTGTACCATGCACAATTATCTCGTAGGTTCCCATAACATACGTTTGACATCTGCTTCCCTGTAGGGGTTATAATTCTGTCTTTGTGAATCTGTATTCACTTGCAACTTTACCAGTGTAAGGCCTGTACTACCTGAAGCTTCCAATAAAGTTCCTTGTTTCTGCATGACAGTCTGAGCAGGTGATTTTATGGAGTTTGCACAGGAAGGTTGGGAACTCTCACACCTATGTGTGTTTGTTTACTTTAAGGTCAAAATACTGCATAGATCCATACAATGGTATGCATGTAGGGCTTTCTCCACTATTAAGAACCCTTCTTGTTAGGGTCCTAAATGCATGCAGAGAGCATTATGCACATAGAGTTGTGCATGAGTAAGCTCTGTTCTGACAATTCAACAGACATAAGCAGATTGGGGCAAAGCCTGCTTCCACAATCCTTCTGTAAATATACACCATATACATTCAATGCACCTCCAGAGTACCTCATGTGAAATGTGCTAGGATGTAATCAATACATACCCTTTCAGTAAACATTTTTCTGTTCAACAGTTCAGAAACTTTCCACTTTCTTTTCTTTATTCCGTACCACTAGTGCAATCAAAACATCTCATGCATCACAATAATTCTCAGCATAATCTCTTGGTCCCCAGTATTATCTGCTAATTCCACCCTCCTCCCTTCCCCTCTTTCTGAGTCAGGAGCATCATGAATCAAATCAGCTTATGCAGAAAATCCTATTTCAGTATTTGTAATAGGTGTGGAGCCCTGACCTGGATGGCCCAGGCTAGCCTGATCTCGTCAGATCTCAGAAGCTAAGCAGGGTTGGCCCTGGTTTGTATTTGGATGGGAGACCACCAAGGAAAACCAGGGTTGCTGTGCAGAGGAAGGCACTGGCAAACCACCTCTGTTAGTCTCTTGCCGTGAAAACCCCAAAAGGGGTCGCCATAAGTCGGCTGCGACTTGAAGGCACTTTACGCATACACACACAATGGGTGTGGAAAATATTTGAAATATTTTATAATGCCATTATATGAACACTATACTTCTGTTGCTTTGCCTACTGCATGTAGGTGACTTATTTCAGGCCAGAAATGTTATAATGTTTTGTGTACATTCCTCTTAACCATTTCCTTAACACTGTATAGTTTTTTAAGAGATTCCAGTTTTGAACACTTTCATTTCAGTATTTTTCATGTCCAAACACAAAACCATATTTCTTTCCAATCTGCCTTGATTCCACCAGGGACATCTTAAGTGACTATACAGTTTCTTACATTCTACAGCATTCATTCTCTCTTTCTAGTCTGAAACAAACAAATCTAACCACGCAAGTTCTGCACAAATGTCTCATCTTAATGCCTCCAGTGAAGTCCTCAAAAGGCTGCATGATTTCTCTTGACTACTCCAATTAAAATGCTGAATTTTATACAGTGAAGGATTGTCAGCCCCAGAGCATTGCAAACAGAGACCCAAAAGGTTGTGAGGACTGTGTATTAAAACAAGCACATTTAATCAAGACAGACGTGTGCCTGGCTCTTTTATATGGAACTGTTTGCTGAACAGCCTATTGCATGTTCCCAAGGGGGCAATGCAGAAACTAAATTTTAGTGCATAAGCTCTACTGCTACCACCATTTGGTTTAATAGGGCAGTTTGAATATTGGAATTCAGAGGGGTTTTTTTAAAAAACCCAAATAAAAGTCTCCTTCCATGAAATGAACTAAGCAACTATCCACTTGAGGGGATTTTTTTCCCCTTCACCATCTTCATATAAGATAATTACGAAGGGTGGTAGATATTTGTTCATGTTGGTTAGTTTATGGATACTGGATAAATCACAATTTTTGCAGTAGTCAAAGGAGTTTGTAAACAATGAAACCAGTATCGAACATCTGTGGTTTACAGGGGACTATAAAATATTTATACTTCCATGGTAGCATCCAACATATCACTATTAATCCCTGACTGACAGAGTTTAAGGGAATGCGAAGAAGTCATAGTTCATTTCTTCCCCCTGAATAGCCATCCTACAGGAAATGCAACATTAAAGGGACCTCTTGGGAAACTTCTTATTTTCTGCTGAGTGATGCACACAGACAGAAGGAACAGAGCATGATTCCTTTCCACCCATGGCTATGCTGACAGGATTTAAAGGTCCATAAAGGAGTCATGCTCTATTCCCTCCTCCAGGAGAGATTGTCTGTATGTGCATGTATGAGCATGAATGGTGGGGGGTGTCTACTGTAGTTAATTTTACCCTGGACCCTCTAAATCCTAAACCTGACCCATAACATAACAACAATGGCATCTGATCATATGTGTAGGGAAGGGTCATAGTTAAATCACATAAACTAGGAATTTCCATTGATTGAAGTTCATGCACTGTGAGTGCATCAGCATTTCAAACCGCTTAATTCAAATATTGTCATTTCTAAGCACTGCTAATAATGAGGAACAGAATAACATTTGTACAGACCCAAGAGAAATCTAGATTTTTGTTATGGCTGTGGGTTTTCTTCTTCCACAGTTAACACTAGTTCATTTTAAAATGACAGCATGATACAGCCAGACCAGCATTTTGATGCCTCTCTCATTTCACTGACAGAGATTTAAGCACTTACTAAACTTTCCATTAAAATCCCACTGAAAACCTTTGACTATGCAGTTGATGCATGAAATATATTTGTGAAAAAAGCATGCTGTTTGAAACAATGTATGAATCCTCTAATACTTACAGCCAATCATCATCATAGCAACAGCAAAGATCTTCTCTCCATCTGTGGTTGGTGCAATATTCCCAAATCCAACACTTGTGAGACTAGTCATTGTAAAGTATAATGAAGAGATATAAACAGAATCCTTGCTTGGTCCTCCTTCCCATTTTCCAGTTCCTGTCTTATTAAATTGATATGGTGATCCAATGGATTCCCCTAGCTGGTAGAGCCAACTTTCATTTCTGATTTTGTTTGTATCCTCATTGATAACTTCATAGTCTCCAATACTGTACCAAATGCAGGCTAACCAGTGGGCTGCAAGACCAAATACGCAGACCAACAGAACCAAGACAGCTGCTCCATACTCAATATAATGGTCCAGTTTTCGAGCCACACGGCCCAGCCGAAGTAGCCTGACTACTTTTAGGGAACTAAACAGACTACTGATCCCCTAGAAAAACAAAGCAAAACAGCCCATTAGTATTTGGCATTAAATGGTGCATTGTCTTCTCATAGTAATAATAATAACAACGGCCTGAACTCAAAAGAGTTTCAGATTAAACATAAAGCTTACAGGGAAGAATCTGGTGTTGTCCCAGGTACCTTCTACAAACTGGCAGAAAAATGAAGACTGGGGTACCAATCCAGAGAAAGGCTGTGCTTAAGTCCCAGTGAAATAATTGACACTTAAGGTAGCACAACTAACTTGTCCCATTGAGCACCATGCTATGTAATCATGATAACTTCCTCACCATAAGAGCAGAGGTACTGAGTAAACCATAACAAAATGCTCCAGAATTTTGAAAGTCTATATGCAATCACAATTCAACACATGAACACATGAAGCTGCCTTATACTGAATCAGACCCTTGGTCCATCAAAGTCAGTATTGTCTACTCAGACTGGCAGCGGCTCTCCAGGTCTCAGGCAGAGGTTTTTCACATCACCTACTTCCTAGTCCCTTTAACTGGAGACCTTCTGCATGCTAAGCAGATGCTCTATCACCGAACCACGGTCCCTCCCCTTGAGCTGCAAGTTGGTAGGGATCATGTAGTCTCCTTGTATTAGACTATTCAAGCTCCTGTTTCAATTATGCAAATATTTAAAAAGTTGTGAAATAGCATTTTTTAACAAATTATTATTATTATTTCAATATTGATTGATTTTATCTACTTGTCGTTACATATTTCCTCAGTTTCTAACCACTGTAAATGCAAAGATTTGCCAAAATGTGCAGCAGAATTAATAGTTTATTTCAATTCACTGATATTATGTCAGCATAGAAATAGAGATTTCTAATGTGGCTAAAATTGATAACATGCATAGTAAATGTCCTACCATCTCACTTTGTTAAGCGAGAGAAAGTCAGAGCTGTGCAAATGGTATGCAGAAACCATTTCTATGATTGTTCTGCATTACAACCCAAGTGAGAATTTTAACAGATTAAGGCCAAATTTATGGTTGGTTTTACTTCATTTCCAAATGCGTCTGCCACAATATGGCTCTAAAGGACCCTTAATCTGACTGTGGTGGGCTACTCAGCAACGACCTGCCTGTAGGGTTGCCAGTTCCAAGTTGGGAAATATCTGGAGATTTGGGGGTGGAGCCTGAGGAAGGGGAGGTTCAGGGAGGGCAGGGACTTCAATAGAGTATAATGCCATAGAGTCCACCTTCCAAAGTAGCCATTTTCTCCAGGTGAACTGATCTTATCACCTGGAGATCAGTTGTAATCCCAGGAGATCTCCAGCTGACACCTGGAGACTGGCAACCCTACCTGCCTGGCTTAGCAGCAAGACTCACCTGGGTGGAGCAGGGTGGGGGCAGGAGGGTGTGGTCAGGATAGCCTCAGTAACTGGACAGCTTTGGCAGTCTGCCCCAGGGGAGCTCAGAAGGTGCAGAGGCAGTGAGCAAGCCTGGAGAGGAGAGCAATGGCTCCCTGGGCCCAAGTGGCTTAAGGCAGGGCATAGCTGTGGATAGCAGGGGCTGGAAGAAGATGAAGCTTAGCTCAAAGTCTGGGCGTGAAGTTGAAGCTATAAAAAGGAGGAGGGGGAAATGGGAGGAGGCTGGCTGGAGGAAAGGGATGCCAGGTCCCTCTTCACCACTGGCAGGAGGTTTTCAGGGTGGAGCCTGAGGAGGGCGGGGTTTGGGCAGGGGAGGGACTTCAATGCCATAGAGTTCAATTGCCAAAGCCACCATTTTCTCCAGGTGAACGGATCTCTATTGGCTGGAGATCCGTCGTAATAGCAGGAGATCTCCTGCTAGTACTTGGAGGTTGGCAACCCTATTGGAGGAGAAGGATGCAGGTTGCAGTGTCATTGCTCTTCTCCCCTGTAATGCAGTGCAATGCTGAGATGGGTGACCACACCTCCAGGTGCATGGATTGGTGAACAAGCAACCAGTATAAGAAACTAGCAACCAGGCTGGTGCTTTCAGGACCCCGTGGACCCCAGGTATGCCCCCCAAAGGGTACTACACAGTCATTAAAAACATAACATTAAAATATACAACATAGTACATGGTAAGCAAATGTGGTAGATCTTTTCCCATATTAAATTACAGTAAGACCTTAATTATTCTAAATAATTCAGACAGATCTCCTGATTCTCACTGGAATGTGCACTTCACCACCCTCCTAAATTGTAAATGGCCTAGTAAATATTTCTGGGAAGATGATGCCATCAGTATGGGGTTGCCAAGCTCCAGGTGGTTGCTGGAGATCTCCCGCTATTACAACTGATATCCAGGCAATAGAGATCAGTTCACCTGGAAAAAATGGCTGCTTTGGAAGGTGGATTCTATGGTATTATACCCCATTGAAGTCCCTCCCGAAACCCCTCCCTCCTCAGCCCCCCCCCCAAATCTCCAGGTATTTCCCAACCCACAGCTGGCAACCCTATATTACCCTACCCTTCAGGCCAATGAACTGCATATCAGATCAGGCTGGCCATCTGAGTAGGCCGCTATTCATCAAAAATAACATATGGGAGAGGAAACTGTAAAGCATGTACAATTATTTGTGCAACTCCAACAGTTGTTCTCTAAAATGAAAGAAAAGCCTGGGAGAAAGTTCCAGTGAAAGCAAACACTACACACAATCTAAAGGGGAAAGTAGGTATGACACACAGATAATTCTACCTTTGTATCTTTCCTCAACTTGCTGTTTTTAACCAAAATAAGTTTCCGGAAAGTGAAAACTCGAGCCATGGAGAGGAGCTGCACAACACTAGACTGATTGGACAAGGACAACAGGCATGATGGCTGATGCTCTGAATCTACAAGTATGTATAAGCATCCTAAGCAGAGTTATAGCCCAGAAACTTCAAGGGACTTAGAAGGGTGTAACTGAGTAGACTGCCATTGTAAGAGTCTTAGCCTTTAAGACAATTATAACTTTCCCATGTGGTGGGTTTTCTGAATGCCCAGTATGATGATGCAACATACATGATATGTGGAATCCCCATGGGAATGGTGGCCATCCCAGCACTGATTCCTTCTATCGCCAATGGCAGACAAAGAATAGCTAGTGAGGAGGAGGGGGAGAAATTTGTATGGTGTAGTGGTTAAAGCATTAGATAACAACCTTAGTTCAAATCCTCACTCTGGCATGAAACTCACAGGGTGACCTTGAGACAGTTAATCTCTCTCAGCCTGTGTGGTGTAGTGATTAAAAGCTGTGGTTTGGAGTGGTGGACTCTAATCTGGTGAACTGGGATGGTTTCCCCACTCCTCCACATGAAGCCAGCTGGGTGACCTTGGGCTAGTCACAGCTCTTGTAGAGCTCTCTCAGCCCCACCTACCTCACAGGGTGTCTGATGTGGGGAGGGGAAGAGAAGGTGAGCCAGTTTGATTCTTCCTTAAGTGGTAGAGAAAGTCGGCATATAAAAACCAACTCTTCTTCTTCTAGTAGGGCTCCCAACTGTTTGGTTACAGCAGGCAATTGCCCACCAATTGCTTCTGCTGACTGCCGACTCTCTGCTGGTCAGCAGGCAGAAGCAGGGTGGGGGAAGGGAGGTGGAGCAATTGGCATCATCTACCCAATGTAATCACTTCTGATTTATGCAGAAATTCTGGCATTGCACTGGAGGGACACTCTAGCACCTGCAAAAAACCCTCTATGGAAACCATAGTTTTCCCACGAGTGCTAGCGCCCCCCCAGTGCGATGCCAGAACTACCGCATAAACCAGAAGTGATGTCATTGTGTAGATACCACTGATCACCGCTCCCAACCCATAAACCACCCGCTGGTTGCGAGGAGGGACCTGGCAACCCTACAGCCTAACCTGCTCACAGGGTTGTTGAGAGGAAAAAATGGAGAAGAAGAGAACCATTATACAAGGTCTTTCATCTTTAGATGAAAGGCAGGCAGGATAAAAATGTGATCAACAAAAATAATAGTCAGTGCCATTTTCTTGTGTTTTGGTACCATCTTGAATCTGGCTTTGGTTCCGGCAACCCCAAGCACGTAGATTTCCCATTTGGTAGGGTTCTCTCTGCATATAGGTAACTTTGGGAAATGTGTTCAATGAATTGTAGGCAGCATCTTTACAAGGCACCGCTAATCCATCTTTTTTCCTAGTTTCACAGGTAATCTTTCTTTCTTTTTCTCTGAAAAGATGGCCTCTTAAAGACTGAAATGCCCATCATGAGACTGTGGAAGAGCTTGGTAACTGTAATGAGTGTTTCTAATTCACCCAAGATTCATATTGCTAAGACTACAATGAAACTGCCTATGGCCTCAATTTTTAAACAAAGCACAGAACACTAGCCTATTTGGGATTCAGTAAGGAACAATCCTGTGGAAATTGCACTGGTGGAAAGACTAGTTCCTTAAATGAATTTGCCACATTGGTCCCAAAGGACAGGAGCACCGCTGTCTTCTCATATCAAATTAGCAGTACCAGATCCCACATTGCACCAACAAGAGTGATCATGCTGCAGCACTCTTCCTGCCATAATGCTGCGGAATATCTGTCATGTAATGCAGAAAGTTTCCCTGCCCACATTCCCACAGTTTGCTGACTTAACACAGTGCAACAATGCCATGCTGTGAGTGGGAAGATCTGCTATTTTGGACCACATCCCCATGGCTTGTGTAATGTGCAGCCCACTTCTTAGGCTGGTTGTAGGGAGCATGGAAGTGTCTAGGTTTTGTAGACCTCTCCATTGCAAAGAGAGCAACATTTGAGACCAACACCGACGCAGACACACACACTGGGAGACAAATGAGTTAAAATAATGCAAAGAGATGTGCATGGTTGACGGAAAGCTTTTAACAAAGCTGAGTTATATTTGCATAGCCAACAATGATCATTTTACAAGTGTTTGTTATTCTCAGAGTGTTGAAAACAATCATAATGATTGGGGAATGAAAAACTTGAGCTGGATCTTGCTTAAAACTATTTTCTATTATGTCTGATGAATTGAAATTCTCAGGTGTGTCTTCTGCAAGTATTAGGCAAGTTTCCTTTTAAGACAAAGATGAAGATGCCTGAAAGAGAGCAGTCATGCTGGGAAAAGTGGTCTCCAATATAGGCAACAGGCACTCCTTGTCCATGAACTTTGTGAGATGAACATTCATTTGCCATTTTGAACACATCCTGTTTTCTCTCATCTATGTAACTAGCATCTTTTGCATTTTAAAAATGCCTTTTATTCCAAAAGGTTGGCTGGCAGGTCAACCAGGCTGTTACCAAGATGTTTGTCATGGTTTACATCTCTCTTTAGAACAAGAACTGGTACTAGCTTGGGCCTCTGTTCCTTGATTTGTAGGGGAAAGGAAATGGTGCAGGCACAGAGAATCAGTTCTCCTGCAATCCCACAACCAAAACATATATGTTCGTTTGGAACTTTCCATTCAGGGCTGCAGCCAAACTGGGTTCAGTGGATGTAATGCTCCACTTGGGTGTTTTATGCATGGTTGCTTAACCCTCCTCTATTCCCTGTTTCAGCCAGGATCACACTTTTGGGAATACATGTTACCGTGGAAGCTCAACGCTGCTTCAATGCAAAATGAACTTGCCTTTTCCCATTCCTCTTCTAGCCCAAATCAAACCGTTCCTCCTGGCTCATTCCAGAATCACTGAGCATACAACTTTCTCGGGTGGAGCTTCGCCTCACCCTTTTCCAAATTCCTCTTCAAGGCAGCATGCTAATAGCCAAACAGGGGAAGCACAGAAGATTGACTTCTCTCACAGCCAATCACGAAGCAGTGTGTAAAGAGGCAGGGATTCAAGTGCTTCCTGCTACCTCAAAGCTCTTTCTGAGCAAAAGAAAGCCTTTTTAAAAACGAGGCTTGGATTTCTCCCCTTCCCCTTCTTTCAGATTGCTCCATTTTTTGTTTTTTGTTGTTAAAATGCTTTTTTATGCGGCAGTTGGGTCTGGGGGGAAGGAGATCTTCTGTCAGGGTGAGTACTGCGAAGTCAGCCAGTTACAGAGCAGCATTTAAAGGGGTGGGACTTGATTTGAACTTGAGAGACTGTTTTTCTGTATTCATGCCTCCATTAGCACACAGTTTCGTCCCTGATCATTCCAGCCAATGCATACAGTTTTCCCCAACCCGGGTTACTTTGATCCTGGCTGAAACGGGGAATAAAGGAGGTTAAAGCGAGCATGCATAAATGACCTTGGAGTGCTAATTTACCCCAATTAAGTAATTTTTGAAAAATAGGCTCTCTAAATTTATTTATGTATTTACTCCATTTAGACTCTTCCTTTTCCCAAATGTGGGCCCAAAGTGGCTTAAATTGTTCTCCTCTCTTCCATTTTATCCTCACAACAACCCTGTGAGATACATCAGGCTGAGCGTATGTGACTGACCTATGTTCACCCAAACTTCCATGGCACAGAGGGAATGTGAACCTGGGTCTCCCACATCCTTGTCCAATACTAACCACTACACTACATTTGTGACATGAGAGCTTCTGTTGAAAGACTAAAGGCTTGTTTTTACAATAGAAAAATGTCTGATTTAAAAACATATCAGTGGAGGGTGGTTCCTCTCTCTCACACACACAAAGCAAAGTGGTAGCACTCCAATCCATCTTAATGTCCCAACCCTTCTCTTCCCTTGGCTCAAAGTGCATTTTTTGTGGTCATGCTCACACTTATTGGGATTAAATCATTCTGGGGGGAAATTCCCCCTTAGCTATTATGGCAGTGAGCATGGAAGGGAGCTTAAATGGTTTATATATGCTGATTTTCTCTAACTGATGGAAAATTAAACTGGCTTATAATCGCCTTCCCTTCCTCTCCCCAACAACAGACACCTTGTGAGGTAGGTGGGGCTGAGAGAGTTCAGAGAAAACTGTGACTAACCCAAGGTCACCCAGGTGGCTTCACGTAGAGGAGTGGGGAAACCAACCCGGTTCGCCAGATTAGAGTCCGCTGCTCATGTGAAGGAGTGAATTGAACCGGTTCTCCAGATTAGAGTCTACCACTCTTAACCACTACACCACACTGGCTCTATTATCTATTTAAGATTGATAAACTGGCTCAGATTACTCCCAGGCTGTTTTAACATTCCAATCTGCCCCTGGGAAACAGAGATTTATTGACTGTGTGGCCATTTATTCATGGAAGGTTTTGCATCGGATTTGCCACTTTATAGATGCACATTTCCCCCATCCGAATTCTCAAAACTCTGCATGGGGGCTTATTGTTGAGTTCTGAGGATATCGATGGGGGAAAAGTGCATCTAAAGAGTGGCAAAATCAAGGCAAAACCTCCCATGCATAAATGGCATGTGTTTATTGACCCTGAAAAGCCTGAATCGAGACCTTCCACAGCATTTACAGTACAATCCTAAAAGCACTTTCTTGGGAGTAAGCCCCGCTGAATAGACCGGAGTCAAATTCTGAGTACACTTGCTTAAGATGCAACTGTTAATCTCTCCCAAGGCACAGCATCTCTGAGCTGGCATCTATGCACTGAGAGCAAGAACAAATGCAATATTCAGGCAATGAGTGGGTCTTGCTGTGTGTTTTCTCTAGTGTCATGTCCTTTATTTACTTGTTTGCTAAAATATTTATAGCCTGCCTTTCCAAAATATGTCCCTGGGTCATGGATAAATGTTCATTCTTTATTAGAGTGGTCCGAGATGCCACTAGTGTATTCCTTGTTTCTACAGGCTGAAAGCAAAAGGCATCTTTACGTACATCACCAAGACAAAACACAGTTTGTATGAACAGACATTTGAGCAGAATGACCAGTTTTCTAGGGCCAAGACAGGGTGCTTGTTCTGGCTCTCTAACAGCTAAGGTTTTTTGGGTAGGAGCTCCAGAAATATGCACCTTCCAAAGTGCTTATATGTGCACTAACAGCATTGCATAGCAGAGGCAACAGTAGGGCATGACTGGTAGCACAATCTGTTTAGTACTCAGCGGCTCATGCAAGGAAAACTACCGTGTTTCTGCATCTATATTGCCTAGTGATTCATCCATCACAAGCTCCATGTGTTGCCCACCTCAACTTTGAACAAATATGCCCTGAGGGGTCCCTGCTGGGACCTTAATTCTCAGGCATACAAAATTCAGATCACAACTGCTGCATGTGGGAAGAAGGGGCCTGTACTATTTTCCCTACCTGAAATGGCTCCATGAAGCCCCCTTGCCCAATGGAGAAACTTATGTAAGTATCCCATTGGGGCAAACAGTGGCTCCTCGGGGCTGTTTCAAGTTGGGAAAATTGTGTGGGAGGGGGGTTGAAGCCCCTTCTTTCTGTGAACTGTAGTCCTAATCCAAATTGGGCCCCTGCATGTTGAGGGATTAAGTTTCCAACGGGCAATTCCTACTGCGCATCTGAATGAAAGTCCTCATGGGGGCCACAATCATGTGAATCAGCCTGAATTCAGAGAGCATTCTGGGGCTGTAGTGACAGCGTAAAGAATAAATTCATTTTCATGGTTGGAAAATGGTTGAAAACCAAATGACCTGGGTCAAATGAAACCCACATATTAGAAAGGTCTGGCTAGGGCTAAAAAATAGTGTTACTAAACATGCTCAAAGTTTGAATAACATGGGGTTTGTTTAAATGATATTTTATGAGAAAGATTCCACATATTTAAGAGCATGAAATGAATACATTGTATGCCACGTCTTTTATCTCATGTAAATTAAATTCACAGTATTTTAAAGGAATATTTTTAGGAATAAACAATTGCATAATTATGGTCATTAAGGTTTATGAAAAAGTTTAGTTCAGCCATGCTTAAATATCATTTGCTTCATCATTTTAGTTTGGGCTTAGTTAATGAAGTGAAAAATATAAATTTTACTAATATGTATGTTTTTCATATCAAACATATATTTCTGGGAAAACAGAAATGATGTATTTTCTTTTTTAATTTGTAAATTTGTCATAATTACATTTCTTTTGTGTATGTTTTTATAAAAACATAGCCAGCCTCTTTTGGATGCTTAAACAAACCATAAAAACCTCCAGGGTCCTGGTTAATTGAGCACAAGGGGGGAAAACAATGAGTCAGTAAAGAGAGGGAAATTATAGATATTTAGAAAAATGGCTTACAACAATGCAATTTTTTGTTCTTACTAATGTTAACTATGAAGCAAATAAAAAAGGCACATTAAACACTAACCAACTTCCCAAATGTACTTATAATGTTCAGTTTTTATTTTAGCAGAGTGGTTGTTCCCATTTTAAACTCTTGGCTCCTGTTCTGAAATTACCTATTTCCCATTACATGTCCCTCTGGCTGAATAAGTGGTTTTAGGATTGCCGCCAAAAGTCTGCCAACAGAAGCGGTGGATCTCCTAACAATAAGGAGGAAACCTGCAAAATAGTGCTGTGGATGCCTGGAAATTCAGTGCCACGGAAACAGAAAGTAGCTGACTGGGAATTGGCTTCCACCTCTACCAAGCCTTTTACGGAGATTCCTAAATTCAAGGACCCCAGTGTTGTATAACTACCTGATAGTCAAACTTGCCTGCATGACAAGGTAGTACTTCCCCTCAGGAGGTCTTCCCCCCATCTTGGAACTCACCAGCTGCCTGGAGTGGTAGAGGCTGCCTTATACCAACACTTACACCAGCACTTATCCATTACACAGAGCCAGCATGATGTAGCAATTAAGAGTGGTGGTTTGGAGCGGTGGACTCTAGTCTGGAGAACCAGATTTGATTCCCCACTCCTCCAGATGAGCGGCAGATGCTAATCTGGTGAACCAGGTTGGTTTTCCCCTCTAACACATAAGGTCAGCAGGGTGACCTTGGACTAGTCACAGCTCTCTCAGCCCCACCTATCTCACAGAGTGTCTGTTGTGGGGAAGGGAAGGTGATTGTAAACCAGTCTGATTCTTCCTTAAGAGGTACAGAAAGTTGGCATATAAAAAACAGCTCTTCTTCTTCAATACTCAAACTGTGTGAGAACTGTTTATGTGCTACCATAAGAACCCACTTAAACAATGGCCACTGAAACTTTGTACTAGTCAGAACCCTTTCTGCCTCTTTCCAAGCCACTTCCCTTCAGGTAGGTCATTCTGCTGCAACTCTGCTTGGGGTGTGTCTGAGTCACTACCAATCACTACAAATACGGAGACCCCACAGAACCATGCATCTCTGAAGGAGGCTGTCTATGATTCTCAGTGACTCTGGATGTTGATGTGCATGCTCATAGATGAGTTCATGGCCTCAGGGAAAGCCCTTCCAGTAGCCTAATGGGAGCCTTCCCCCTGGTTTTCTATGTTAAGGACAAAGGGGGCACTGTGGGGGAAATGACCACTCTGGTAGGAATGTGCTGTATCATTTTCTATTAGAATCAGGCTCAGACTCTGGGAATCTCTTGGTCTGATCCTAACTTGATTGGGGGGGGGGGGCAGATTCCAGAAATCAAGTGTCCAAAGCCTCTCATTTAAGTTCCCTTTATGCTACAAATATAGGCAACTCTCGAGTCGATTCCAATGGAGTTGTAGCAGTAGTTATTAATAGGTCCCTGTGAGAGTAAAATGGGCTGCTTCGCCTTCTATGCTATTTAGGAATGGATGTTCGTATCAAACTGACAGATGACATACAGACGCTTAATATTCTAAATGATTTTGATAGATTAGAGACCTGAGTTGAAATCAAAAAGTAAGTTGTAAGGTATTACACACAAGGGGAAAGGAAGCAGACCTAGAATCAACATGGTTAAGCTGAAGTATTACTTCTGAAAGGTAATACAAGTATTTATATTGGGGGTACTAATGGAATACAAACTAACAGTCATACATGGGGAAGAGTTAAATCCCTTTTCCCTCCCACAAAGCCCTAATGTAAACTGTGGCGCCAGAGCACCTTCTCTTAATGTTTTAAAGATGCTGGAAGGATCCAACCATGGATTTCCCCCACGTCGTATTGGGTTGGACCCCTAGACTTTTGTGAGGTTTTCCCACCACCCACAATTTTAATTGATCCATTCTTCTCTTAACTCATTAGTCATTTAACTCACTGCCACTGTTTTAAAATTGGAGGTGGTGCAAGAATCACTGTGTGTATTTGTTGTTACCAACACCCAACTACACAACTTAGCATAAAGAGAGAAAAAAAGAAAGGGACTTTAAAATCACAGCTTCTCTGCTTAACTCTTGCTTCTACTTCTCATACACAAATTGCTCACCAGGCTGTTGGCGTTCTGAATGCTCAACAAGAAAGAAACCAAATTTGGTCTGCAAGATCTGGACAAATAACTGCAAGCCATCATCAACATAGCAAATCACTATACCAAAAATACAGAGTTGGGTCCCATCCAGTTGGATTCTGCTAACAGCAGCGCTTTCCTCCAGCGCAAGAAACCTTCGGATGTTACAGGCTTTTCTGAGAACAGTTTCCTGTGTCAGAGGAAGACTCCTGGAACTGCAGCAAAATATCATTGTTACCAGAAAAGGTCAACAGAATTCAGCTCTACTGGAACAACATTAGTGGAACAGATTCAGAGAATCCAACTCATTGTCTTCAGGGTTGCCAAGAGCCACCATAGGCCCCAGACCAAAGATTCCATCTGGGGCTCCCCGATATGATCCTGATTCAAACCATATAATAACAAAATCATAACAATATCATAACAAAACAAGTAGCTTGTCTTCCAGATACCATGAACAGAATTATTCTGTGGCACAGAGTGGTAAGCTGCAGTACTGCAGTCCAAGCTTCTGCTCATGACCTGAGTTCGATCCCAACAGAAGTTGGTTTCAGGTAGCCGGCTCAAGGTTGACTCAGCCTTCCATCCTTCCAAGGTGGGTAAAATGAGTACCCAGCTTGCTGGGGGTAAAGGGAAGATGACTGGGGAAGGCACTGGCAAACCACCCCATAAAACAAAGTCTGCCTAGGAAACGTCGGGATGTGACATCACCCCATGGGTCAGGAATGACCTGGTGATTGTACAGGGGACCTTTACCTTTACAAGAAACAGTAAAGGAAAAAGGACAGGATTATTAAAAACAGATGTAATAATCCTCCATGGAGAGGAGGCACGTTGGGTGAGTCCCCTGATGGTGATGTTATTTTTTACAGTGGCACAAGATTTGTTTTGGGTTTTGCCAAAACAGACTAACATGGCTACCCCTCTAGAATCTGTCTGTAGTACTGTCAACCTTCACAACTACTTACTCAGTTTGTACCAAAATCTCACAAGGATTTAGCCTAAGAGCTTGTTTTCAGCACAGGCTGTCCTGGAGGAAAAATACTTCTGGGCATGCACAGAATGCTTTCCCCACAGTACTGGAAAAGTCCATTCTCCTTTTCTTCCCAAACAGTTTAATAATTCAGTAGCTTACTTAAAAATGCAGAAGAAGCAGTGGCATTACTGAATTATATATTTAAATCCCTCTGTATAAGGAGGATAAGGAGCTATATGCACTTTAGCTTTCATAAGAATAAAATAAAATAAAACCGGAGGTCTGTCCAGTTCAACATCCTATTTCCCATAATGGTTACTCAAATGTTTCTGGGAATCCCACCAGTAGAGAATAAAAGCAATAGCTACTCCCTCATAGTTGCCCCCAACAATGGACATTCAGACATGTACTGTCTCTAAACACAGAGGTTTTATTTAGCCAACACAGTTAATGGCAACCTGTATGAGTCTGCTAATTCCCTTTTAAATCTCCACTTTTCTTAACCAGTGAGTGTTAGCTCTTATAGTAGTTGATTCACAGTCTGCATGTCTCAATATCTCTTTCTATAACTACATGTCCAAGTATGTAATTTCTATTTACACACGCATGAATGTCTACCAGTATAGGATGCACTGCTTACATCTAATGAAGTTGGTTCCAGCTCACAAAAACTTCATGTCACAATAATATTTAGTAATTAAATCTGTTTTAAAAAAACGATTCCAGTGTACCTTTGTACCTTTATCTAGTACAAAACGAGGGGGCAAAATAGGGTGCTGCTTATATAGTGGTGCTGAAAAAGAAGCTCTTGGATCACTGGGATTGATTTTACTGACATATCTTTTAAGAAGTTTAAGTCATATCTTATATAACGTGAAGGTTAATGCCTGCAGTAGCAAATATGTCTTCCACACAGGGATGGGGTATTGTGGTTTCTCCACTGCTGCTGCGGCTGCAGATTAAGCACTGCAGCAATGGGGCTTCCACATGGCAGTTTCCCTGCTCCAATACCCCAGAACTGGCCACGCCTCTTCCCTAGGCCAATAGGGAATCACCTGAGCAGCTGGGAGAGAGACAGAGAAGGAGCTTAGAGAAAGCTGTAGCTGGCTGAAGGTAATTGCTGTGCTGCTGATTGCTGAGGGTGGGGCTGAGAGTATTTAAACAGGCTCTGCTTGCCAGAGGCGAGAGCACAAGGGCTCTTGGCCTGGGGCCTCTGTAATATATATTTTTTGTGCTGAGTGTTTTACTTCTTCAAGGAGGGAGCCTTGAAAGAAGGTTTGCCAGGGGAACTATCAGAGAAGCCTAGGATAGAAACTTCAGAAATGGATCACAGCATTGTGGCTAGTGAGGGAGCCGAGGCACTAACATGCAAGGTCTGTGGCATGTTTGTCTTTTTACCTGAAGGTAACATTAATTACACTTGAAGCAAGTGTAAGTTGGTATCCCTGCTGGAGGAGAAGATACAGGGTCTTGAGGCACGCTTGTCCACACTCCATTTTTTAAAGCAAGGTGAAGAGTTCATGGGCAGAACTCATGAAGCTCTCTTTAGCGAGCAACAGGAGCAGGAGAGTAAGGAATCTGAACAAATGGAGATACAAACAACACAGGAGGAGGATGCATGGAAGAATGTGGCCCACAGGAGTAGGAAAATCAGGACACATCCTGATCCTCTCTTGCTCAGCAATCGGTTCCAGGATCTCCCAATAGATACTGATTCTGGAACACTGGAAGAAGGGCTATCCCCCCAAAGCGTGAAAGAAATTCCTCAGGCTCCTGCACATGAGAGGACTCAATCTTCCACCCCACAATTTAGGAAGAGGCGTGTTCTCGTAATTGGGGATTCCCTCCTGAGAGGGGTAGAGTCTAAAGTATGCCGACCTGACTTGTTGTCCCGAGAGGTCTGCTGTTTACTGGGTGCACGCATCCAGGATGTGACGGAAAGGGTAGGAAGACTCATCAAGCCCACAGATTATTACCCTTTCTTACTTGTTCATGTGGGAACAAATGATATTGCCCGGCACAGCCCAGAACGTATTAAAAAAGACTACGTGGCTTTGGGTGAGAAGGTGAAGGACTTGGGGGGGGCGTAGGTTGTGTTTTCGTCAGTTCTGCCTGTTGAAGGTCGAGGCTTTGGAAGGGAAAGACGAATACTCCAAATTAATGACTGGCTGCGTAGGTGGTGTCGTCAAGAAAGGTTTGGATTTCTGGACCATGGCTTACGCTTTCGAGAAGAAGCTCTTCTGTCGGGGGATGGTTTACACCTCACGAGGGCAGGAAAAAATGTGTTTGGTGAAAGCCTTGCAAACCTGATCAGGAGGGCTTTAAACTAAATCCTATGGGGGAGCGAGACAACAATTTAAAGCCTTGTATGCTGATAATACCTGGAGATGAGAACAATAAAGATTTGCAGGGAGTGGCATGTATGCAAGGAAACATAAACTCACAGGTAAGTACAGAAACGAAAACCATGGGGCACATAAACCACGGATTCCGATGTCTGTACACTAATGCACAGAGTATGGGAAACAAGCAGGAAGAACTCGAAGCCCTAATACAGGAAGGGGATTTTGACCTAATAGGCATTTCTGAAACTTGGTGGGATGTCACTCATGATTGGAATATTAAGATTGAGGGGTACAACTTGTTTAAAAGGGATAGGTTGATAAGGAAGGGGGGAGGAGTAGCACTGTATGTCAAAGACGTGTACACTTGTGAAGAAGTACATGAATCTGAGCATGGTAGTGCAGTCAAGACTCTATGGGTAAACATAAAAGGAGTAAGAAATAATCATGATATTCTCTTGGGGGTCTGCTATCAACCGCCAAACCAGGCAGAGGACTTGGATGGGATGCTCCTAGACCAGATCACAAAGTTCTCAAAGAGATGGGACATGGTGGTCATGGGAGATTTTAATTACCCGGATATCTGTTGGAAGTCCAACGCTGCTAAAAATGGAAGATCCAATAAATTCCTGACTTGTCTTGCTGACAACTTCCTATTCCAGAAGGTGGACAGGGAAACAAGGGGGTCTGCTATCTTAGACTTGATTCTCACCCACAGGGAAGAACTGGTCGATGAGGTTAAAGTAGTAGGCACCCTGGGTAGTAGTAACCACGTACTCTTGGAATTTACAATCTTGGGGAGAGGAAAACCTGTACGTAGTCAGACATGTAAGTTGGACTTCAAAAGAGCAAATTTTAGCAAACTTAAACTTATGCTGGGTAAAATCCCATGGTCAGAAATACTTAAGGAGAAGGGAGTTCAAGAAGGGTGGGCATTTCTTAAAAATAAAATCCTGAAGGCGCAATCCCAAACCATTCCTATGAGAAGGAAAAATGAGAGGAGCCTAAAGAGGCCAGGTTGGCTCCATAAACAGCTTTTTAAAGAGTTGAGAAATAAAAAAGACTCATTTAGGAAGTGGAAGGAGGGCCTTATAACCAAAGAGGAATATAAGCAAATAACTAGTGTTTGTAGGGAGAGTGTTAGGAAAGCTAAAGCTCAGTATGAACTTAGGCTAACGAGAGATGCTAAACGCAACAAAAAAGGGTTCTTTTCCTATGTACAGAGTAAGAGTAAGAACAAGGACAAGAAAGCGTGGACCGGAAAGTGAAATTGTAACAAAAGATGAAGAGAGGGCAGAACTCCTCAATTCCTACTTTTCCTCAGTTTTTTCTTGTGAGGGAAGTGGTGCTCAACATGGCATAAACAGAACATGTGATGAGGGAAGGGGTTTGCAGCCTAGAATTGGGATTGGGGTAGTGCACAAACACCTGGTTTCTTTAAATGAAACAAATTCCTCTGGGGCAGATGAATTGCACCCAAGGGTACTCAAAGAACTTGCAGATGTAATATCGGAACCTCTGTCCATTATTTTTGAAAAGTCTTGGCAAACAGGTGAGGTGCCAGAAGATTGGAGGTGGGCAAATGTTGTCCCCATCTTCAAGAAGGGGAAAAAGGAGGATCCAGGTAACTACCGACCCATCAGCTTGACTTTTTATATGACTATACCAGGAAAAGAACAAATCATCAAACAGTCCGTCCTTGAGCATTTAGAAAGGATGGATCTGATCACTAAGAGCCAGCATGGGTTTCTCAAGAATAAGTCATGTCAGACTAATCTTATCTCCTTTTTTGAGAAAGTTACTACCTTGCTGGATCAGGGGAATGCTGTAGACATAGTTTATCTAGATTTCAGTAAGGCTTTTGATAAGGTTCCACATAGTATTCTAGTTGACAAATTGGGAAAATGTGTGTTAGATCCTATTATTATTAGATGGATCTGCAACTGGTTGACAGATCGTACCCAAAGAGTGCTAGTTAATGGTTCCTCGTCCACTTGGAGAGAAGTCTGTGCTGGGCCCTGTGTTGTTCAACATCTTTATAAATGATTTGGATGAAGGAATAGAGGGGATGCTTATTAAATTTGCAGATGATACTAAATTGGGAGGGGTAGCAAATATGGTAGAAGACAGAGCCAAGATGCAGGATGATCTTGACAGGCTGGAGAAATGGGCTAGAACTAATAAAATGCACTTCAACAAAGACAAATGTAAAGTTCTGCATTTAGGTAGGAAAAATCAAATGCATAATTATAGGATGGGGGAGACTTGTTTGAGCAGTAGTGTGTGTGAAAAGGATCTTGGGGTCTTAGTAGACCAAACACTGAACATGAGTAAGCAGTGTGATGCTGTAACTAAAAAGGCAAACGCAGTCTTGGGCTGCATCAGCAGAAGTATAGTGTCCAGATCACGCGAAGTGATGGTATCGCTTTGCTCTGGTTAGACCTCAACTAGAGTACTGTGTTCAGTTTTGGGCACCACAATTTAAAAAAGATGTAGACAAGCTGGAACGTATCCAGAGAAGGGCAACAAAGATGGTGAGGGGTCTGGAGACCAAGTCCTATGAGGAAAGGTTGAAGGAGCTGGGTATGTTTAGCCTGAAGAGGAGAAGACTGAGAGGGGATATGATAACCATGTTCAAGTACTTGAAGGGCTGTCCTATAGAGGAGGGTGACGAGTTGTTTTCTGTTGCTCAAGGTCGGACCAGAACCAACGGGTTGAAATTAAATCAAAAGAGTTTCCGTCCTAGACATTAGGAAGAATTTTCTAACAGAGCGGTTCCTCAGTGGAACAGGCTTCCTCGGGAGGTGGTAAGCTCTCCTTCCCTGGAGGTTTTTAAGAAGAGGTTAGATGGCCATCTGTCAGCAATGCTGATTCTGTGACCTTAGGCAGATGATGAGAGAGAGGGCATCCTGGCCATCTTCTGGTCACTAGGGGTGTGGAGGGGGGAGGTAGTTGTGAATTTCCTGCATTGTGCAGGGGGTTGGACTTGATAGCCCTGGTGGTCCCTTCCAACTCTGTGATTCTATGATTCTAGGGCTTTTGCAGCTTTTAAAAAAATCAACATTAGAATATCATCTCACTATACCATTGTAATGATCTGTGCAGCAGGTTTTCTGAATTTCCAGCTTTTTTAAAAAAGTAAGTCTCTAACTGGTTCCCTTGTAAAGATATGCCTTTTTCCTTTTATCTCCTCAAGCGAAGGAGCTAGAGATTTACTGAATCAAACAGCCTTTTGTTTGGTAGTATTGTCTTTACCTAGGTCAGTTCTCTGGATTGTTTCTTGCAAATGCTCTGTGTGGCTACTATCTGAACAACATCTAAACCTTCCTCTTGTTCCTGCGTGTGCTTAGAGGAAGAACTTCCAATCTTGGATTCAGCGCTGATTTCTGCAGACAAAAGAGATTTCCGTCTGTGGAGCAAGACTTCATTGCATCCCTTCTCCTACTGACCTCAAAATGCCCCTGATTGCTGTTTCTGTGGGAAAGGAGACCTCCAGGAACAGCACTGGGGTAGAGTCAGAGGTCCATAACAGAAGGGGGAATTGACAATAATTGCCTCCCCCTTCCGTTTGTGGAAATCCCTCTGCTGGATCAGAGCTCGTGACTGGTGCTGTGAGATGAAACCAAATGACAATATTCAATGGGCAGTTTGATGATGTTCATACGCACAGCACCATCAATGTACATGAGTCAGCACGATGAGCTGGGAAAGGATGAGCTTTTCCCAAATGCTCACTGAATACACTTCTCCGTACCATGGCTGTTTTTCAGGGAGCCTCGGGGAGTTCTCCCGTCACAGACTATAACAAGCTAGCATAAATTTGTTTTCTACAGTAGTGATCCACACTATAAATAGCTACATGAACATGCTATTGTCTTCCCTGGCAAACCAGTCCCTTGTGTGCAGTCTGAGTGAGGAGTCTGGGTTAAAAAAAAATTATATGGATTTTAATGACTGTTTACACAAACATAAGCAAAACACCGAACACTATGGATTGATGCTGTGAACGACAGGAACATAACTGAGAGTGCTCAGTTATGGTTAAGTGCCTAATCTATCTGGAAGATTTTTTTTTAACTGTGAATGACTCATGAGAAGGCAGGAGTTCATCTTGTCTCTGGCTAGCATCTAACAATGTAATCCTAAACAGATAGTTTCAAAGGGGTAGCCATGTTGGTCTGCAGTAGAGGAGCTAGATTCAAGTCCAGCAGCACCTTACAGATAGGGTTGCCAGGTCCCACTTCGCCACCGGCAGGATGTTTTTGGGGTGGAGCCTGAGGAGGATGCGATTTGGGGAGGGGAGGGACTTCAATGCCATAGAGTCCAATTGCCAAAGCGGCCATTTTCTCCAGGTGAACTGATTTCTATTGGCTGGAGATCAGTTGTAACAGCAGGAGATCTCCAGCTAGTACCTGGAGGTTGGCAACCCTACTTAGAGACCAACAAGACTTTCTGGGTATACTCTTTTGAGAGTCAAAAATCTTGTTGGCCTCTAAGGTGCTACTGGGCTCAAATCGAGCTATCCGAAACAGAGTTACATCCTTCTAAGATCATTGACTAAAACCAACTTGGGAGGGTGTAGCTCTGCATAGACTGCACTGTAAGGACTGCTAGTTTCATACTGACTGCAGTAAATAAAGTATCAATGAGACAATCAAAGCAACCACTAAGGATACCACTCAACCAAATATTCTGTGGATTTCATCTCAACCACTTACCAGTATATAGAGTCAATGTGAAATCAGTCTCAAAGCTCAAAGGGGACCTCGGGTTAGTCAGCTCCTCTCAGCTTAACCTACCTAACAGTCTTGTTGTGATCGTAAAATACAACATTTACACTGCACACTGTCTTGAACTCCATATAGGGGGTTTATAAAATTATGCTACAGATACAAGTGGCTATGTTTACATCTGCAGGCGGTGAAGATGAATACACGTTCAACAAAATGTCAGTTTTATAACTGGAATTTCAGGCATAAAAGGCGCTCAACACCATGCTGGAACTTGGTCAAGATCGTCCAGCATTCTGAACAGGTGTCAAACCTACCTCTCTGAGGTCTATCACAGGGATCTTTTCCCAGCCCTACCCCCACCATACTCTTAAATGAAGAAGCCAGAAAACACACCCACAGTTACATCCACACACACCATCAATGAATGTGTGTGTGTGTGTGTGTGTGTAAAGTGCCCTCAAGTCGCAGCCGACTTATGGTGACCCCTTTTGGGGTTTTCATGGCAAGGGACTAACAGAGGTGGTTTGCCAGTGCCTTCCTCTGCACAGCAAGCCTGGTATTCCTTGGTGGTCTCCCATCCAAATACTAACCAGGGCTGACCCTGCTTAGCTCCTGAGATCTGACGAGATCAGGCTAGCCTGGGCCATCCAGGTCAGGGCCCATCAATGAATACCCTTCCATTATTAGACCATTATTATTAGACCAGTCATCTTTCAAAATTATGAAGAATACCAGCAAACATTCAAAGCACTACCCATACAGCATCACAGCCCTTTAGAGGGCTTAGTTGGGCCAGAAAGATAGGTAGAAATGTGAAAAGTGACTAGCAAATCAGACCCCTCAAAACTGACTTAAAAGGCAAGTTGGCATTATCATCCTGCTGTTGCCTCAGGCTGAGGATGAGATATTAACAGGTTTTCAAAGGCGAGTCAGGAAGGGTAAAGAACACTTGGAGCAATGGACCAATGGGAAATAAGACATGGAAGAGGGGAAGGTTTGGTACGCATCTCCTGCATGCTCTTTTTGCTGTAACAAACGTGCAACACCCCCAATCCTCCTGTTTATATAAGTCTGGGAGTCTCATCTCTGCTGCTGCTCCAAGTCTTCTTTTTTTCCTAAACCAGGGATGGGGAACCTGAGGCCCGGGGGCCATATGCGCCCCCCGAGGACATTTTTTGTGGCCCTCGGGAGCTCCGGGGCCCTGCCGCAAAGGCGCGGCATAGGGCGGCCCTCCCTGAGGGTGTTCCTGGGGCCACGGCTTGCAGGGGTGCTGCGGCGACCTTTGGACCTCCTCTCGCCAACTGACGGCTGTTGGTCAGCGAGAGGAGGGAGAGGGACTCTTCCCTCAAGGTTGCCCCCTATAGCCGCAGCGTGCAGGGATGCCGGGGCACACTCTTGCTGCCTGTCGGCTGTTGAGAACCGAGGGGGAGGGAAACAGGCCCACGGCTCCCGGCAGCAGAGCATGTACGCAGGAGCCGATCGGGCTTCAGGGGGCCTTTTGTGGACTCTGGGGAAGGGAGGGCATGGAGCCTGGGGCCAGGTTGCGTGGGGCCGGCGGGTGTGTGTGTGTGGGGGGGGAGGAAGGCTTTTCTCTCTCCCTCTCTTTCTTTGTCTGTCTCCCTTTGTCTTTCTCCCCTTCTTTCCATTTCTTTCTCCCTCTCTCCCTTTTTCTCTTTCTCTGTTTTCCTTCCTTCCTCCCTTGCCGATTGACCGCGGGCTGCGCCTCCCTGGCGCCTCGTTTGCTCGGGCCCACCGCTGGCTGCCCTCCCGCCTGAGAGGGGTAGAGGACCAGGGGAGCCCTCCAGGCCTTCGCTGCGTGGCCTACCCTGGGGTTGCCAACCTCCAGGTGGTGGCCGGAGGCCTGGCAACCCTAGCCTCTCCCCCCCCCACCGGGAGATCTACACCTGGTATGGCCCCCGAATGATGTTATAAATGTGCAAATGGCCCTTGGCAGGAAAAAGGTTCCCCACCCCTGTTCTAAACCCCAACCCCAAATTTCTTTAGTCTGTCTTCATAGGGAAGGTGTTCCATCCCCTTGATCATTTTGGTTGCCCTTTTTTGCACTGTTCTAGCTTTATGGTACCTTTGTTGAAACAGAGCAATAAAACTGCACAGTTTTCCCAGTGCAGCAACACCACAGATGTGTATAGAGGTGTTATGATATTGACAAGTTTAACTTCACACCTAATACAGTTTCCCATTTTCATTGCCACCGTGAACAGAGATGATGTTTTCATTTAGCTATCCACCATGACCCAAAGGTCTCATTCACTGCCAATTCAGTAGGAATGTAAAGCTGGGAATTTTTTTATTATAAGAGGGAACCCACAAGGACTTCTGGGAAATATCTCATTTTCCCCTCCCCCACTATTTCCTCTTTCCCTTTCCTGCTTCATTTTCTTCTAGGTTTTCCAACTTCCAGGTGGGGCCTGGAGATCTCCTGGAATCACAACAGATCTCCCAACTACACAGATCAATTCCTCTTTAGGGTTGCCAGGTCCAGGTTGGGAAATCCTGATTTTCACCACAAGTGACACTAGAGTGCCAGTGCGATGCTAGCATGTCTCCCCACCCCACTGCCCGCCCACCAGCATTTCAGGCTGTGTTTCCTGCTATAAGGGGTGACCTGGCAACCCTACCTGTCACCACACTCACACCACATTCTGTCACACCTGCTTCCAAAATGCACTTCAAGACCAAGGATTCCAACCAGTAGACCACTACTCATTCCTCCCTCATTTTCAGTGCAGAGATGCCAACCTCCAGGTAGGGCCTGGAGTTCTCCTGGCAGTACAACTGGTCTCCAGACTACAGAGATCAGTTCCCCTGAAGAAAATGGCAGCTTTGGAAGCTGGACGCTATGGCGTCATGTCCCTCCTGAGCTCCCCTCCCCAAACTCCATCTTCCCCATGGACCACCCCAAATCTCCAGGAATTTCTCAGGTCAGAATTGGCAACCCTATTTCAGCCCCCTCCTGTGTTATGTGCTCCAGGTGCTTGCTTCCATTTTGCTATATTTTCTACAAATGTGCACTCTCATGTACAGGTAGAGTTTTATATGATTGCCATTAATGCGAATAAAGTGTAACAAAGAAAAAGGTGTATTGTAACATAGAAGACTGTAGTCATAAATCACTGGAAAACAATGGCTGAGGAAAGTGGTATTCTTTTTAAAAACCAGAACAAAAAGCATTATCTAATCCCTTCAGTATATGACAGAATATGAGCAAATTTGGGAAATTATGGAAACAAATTGCTATTTATTTATTTATTTCTTGAACCAAATTAAAGGGGCAAGACTTTGACAGAATTACATAAATACACATTCTCAAGCAGCTTATTTCATAAACAGAATATTGAATTGTCTCCTTTTTATCCCAGTGCTACACACCAGGTACTATCTATATAGTACCTGAGATCCAGCGTGGCATAATGGTTAAGAGTGGCAGGCTCTAATCTGGAGAACCAGGTTTGATTCCCCACTCCTGCACATGAAGCCTGCTGGGTGACCTTAGGCTAGTCATGGTTCCCTCAGAACTTTCTCAGCCCCACCTACCTCACAGGGTGTCTGCTGTGGGGAAGAGAAGCGAAGACTATTATAAGCTGCTCTGAGACTCCTTAAAAGTAGAAAAAAGCCGGGTATAAAAACCAACTCTTCTTCTTCTATATGTTTACTCTCATTATTACTGAATGTGAATTGAGCACATTTAAGGACAGAAAATGCTGTTTACTTCTTATTCATCTCTCCCAACAGCCATATTGTGAATCAGGGCGCACCAATGCTCTTAGGAGAAAACCTTCACACACACACACACCCAAGGCTACCAACAAAGTCAATGCCTGAGCAAGTCTTTACATCCAAGTCTCCCATGTCCAACAACTACATCTCATGCAGTCGACCAGCTATCTGCCAGTTACACTCATAGCACTTTTAACACTGAAAGCAGGGAAGTTGGATACAAATTAAATCAATTAGAAAAAGAGAGAGAGAGAGAGCATTACCACCGCCTTAATTTCTTTAAAATGAATACGAAGAAATATACATAGCTTTAATTAGCAATGATTAAGCCCATCAGCTCAGCAAAGATAGCATTTTCCTGATCTCCTCTGTGATTGGAAATTGCCCTCTTTCCTAAAGGCCATCCTCTACCCTGGAAGAAAGAAATAGTGTTGGTGGCAGTGACTTCCTTCTGGGGAACAGTTAAGGTTGCCAACCTCCAGGTACTAGCTGGAGATCTCCTGCTATTACAACTGATCTCCAGCCGATAGAGATCAGTTCACCTGGAGAAAATGGCGCTTTGGCCATTGGACTCTATGGCATTGAAGTTCCTCCCCCAACCCTGCCCTCCTCAGGCTCCACCCCCAAAACCTCCCACTGGTGGTGAAGAGGGACCTGGCAACCTTAGGAACAGTTCTTAGACTTGGATAAAAGAGGGTGCTACAAAGTCCTCAATTGAACAGTTTGTGACACTATGCTCGCTCGCTGTCTCTCCTGTGTATTCCATACTGCAACCATGGACCACTCAAGGAAGATATAAACCCAAGGAATGTCAACTCCACCCTGCATTTCCTAAGATGACACAATGATAGAACACAATGACACAATGATAGAACACAACACCACCATCAGTGGCTCATTCACTTGAATGTTCAATAACATGAGTCATGCCATCCTGTGCCACCAGTACCTTTCTGCCACTTACACTAACTAGGCTAAAATGTCTATATGCAAGAAAAGAAATGAGACATTAAAAATCGAACACTGAATGAAATGGGGAAAAATGTAGAGGAGTATTTCCAGCTCTTGGAAATTCTGTAAAAGATGCAGAAGCTACCATACCTCAACACAAAAGTCTTGGAATGCTGGATTATCTGCCCCCCTGCCCCGGTAATACCTTCTCCCTCCTCCACCAGGTGGTATCCTTGTTTTATGTGTGCCAACTGTTTGTCATTCTCATGCATCTGTTGAAATGGGTGCCAGTCCCCAAAAGATTGTGTGCATGTTGTGTGCGGTCATGTCGCTTCTTACTTATAGCAACCCTATGAATTAATGAGCTCCAAATCGTCCTATCATTAACAGTCTTGCTCAGGTCTTGCAAACTGAAGGGCATGGCTTCCTTTACTGAGTCAATCTATCTCACATTATGTTTTCCTACTGCTTTCAACTTTTCCTAGCGTTGTTGTCTTTTCCAGTAAGTCTTGTCCAGGAAGTACAATAGCCTCAGTTTAGTCATTTTAGCTTCTAGGGAGAATTCTAGCTTGATTAGATCTAGAACCTCTTTATTTGTCTTTTTGGCAGCCCACGGTATCCATAAAACTTTCCTCCAACACCATGTTTCAAATGAATCAACTTTCTTCCCTAAAGCTTGGGCCATATTAAATGCATTATTCTTTAGGATGTATACAATGCTATTGTTTCCTCTTATGTGCTACAGGCTACATTCTACAAAATCTTGAGCAATAAGAGCTGAGCTCTATACTTGGCAAGGCTGGCAGAGTGTTCCGGCTCTGCCCAGTTCTCAGGCCTTTCTGCCCCTGTTAGGGTTGCCAGATCCCTCTTCACCACCGGCGGGAGGTTTTTGGGGCGGAGCCTGAGGAGGGCAGGGTTTGGGGAGGAGAGGGACTTCAATGCCATGGAGTCCAATTGCCAAAGCGGCCATTTTCTCCAGGTGAACTGCTCTCTATCGGGTGGAGATCAGTTGTAATAGCAAGTGATCTCCAGCTAGTACCTGGAGGTTGGCAACCCTGGTCCCTGTCCCCCTGCCCCCTTACCGTCATGGAGGCAAGCACGAAGCTCTTCAGGGCCAAGAGTGCTACGCCAGGCGCAGTTGCCCCTTTCTGCCTCCATCAAAATGACAAGGCTGCCTTTGTGCTACACAGCAGGAGCTGAGGCACACACGGTCTCCATGCACTGAATGTAGCAGCTCATAAGACAAGGCTAATAAGACACACGTCCTTTTCTAAGCACTTTAATGTGTAGCTCTGACAGCCATTTTCTAAAGTAATGCAAAATGTAATAAGCTCAGTTTGCTCTTCTTTCACAAATTATATCACCGTATATTATCCCTGGAGATGTAATTGAGCCCTTTTAATTCTTTTGGCTTTATATAGATTAAGAAGCTTATGTGGGCTGCTTTACTTTGTCCCACAGTGTGATAAGTCATGCTTAGTGTTTCTTTTTCTTTTCTTTTTTAAAAAAGCAAAGTAACTTTATCAGCTGATGCAGAAGGATGACCTTTACTTAATTGCAATTGAGAAATAAATCCTCTTTGCTATGTGCTGCAAGGATTGTGGGAAGATGAAAGTTGTGCTGTGTGTACTTTGCTGACAGATTTGAAACATTTTGCTGTTTTGAGACAAAATAGAAGAAGAAAAACAGAGAAAGACTATGTGGTGTAGTGGTTAGAGTGCTGCACTAGGATCTGAGAGACCCAGGTTTGAGTCCCCACTCTATCATGGAAGCTTGCTGGGTGACCTTGGGCCAGTCACTTTTTCTCAAGCTAACCTTCCTCACAGGGTTAATGTTGTGAGGGTAAAATGGAGGAGGCGTGAACAATGTGGTAAGATACTTTGAGTCCCAATGAGGAGAATAGTAGAATAAACATATCTAAATAATAAAATAAAAACAGAAGCAGGATCTTTTCCAAGGTGGCCACCTCCAACTTCATGGAACCTCTTTACAAAGTAGAATCAGCAATGGGGAACAAAGAGAATTTGCAGGGTTTGTATGTTTCTTCGTTGTGTTTGTTTTAAAGTGGCTGGTTAACTTTTCTGTTCTGCCACCAGCTTTGGTGAGGCTGATATAGAAAGCCAAAAGCTGACATGTTGAAAAGGAGCTTCTACAATGTTGCTATAGTTTAAGGCAAAGATGTATGCTTTAGCATTAAAAGGTAATGTGAGAAGTGACATCTTCAAGGATACTTTCAGATCTCTCTAAATGACATTAAATAATAATTCTTCATAATAAGCAAGCCAGGGCCAAATTTTCTTATGTCAAAAAGTATACATCCCTTCATAAAAATGGGAGTTTTCTCAGCTGAGCCTGAATTATGAGACAGTTGTTTGTCTAATAAATTATCCCCTTGCAAGGGAAAAAAAGTAAAGAATAATTGATGTAAACAACTGAATGGGAGATCGTTCTAGTCACATGACCTGTGGGCCAAATTATTAATTGACCACTTTGCTAACACATGTGTTATTTTGTAAGCCATCTTGGGTGGGTCCCTAGAGAGGCAGCATAAACATTTTCTAAATAAGTAAATAAATAATTTTGCAATAATTCAAACATTGATCTGTCTTCTATTCTGCTCCCTATGCACTGATCTGAAGCTCAACAATCTTCCTTTTCCTAAACCACATACCATTGCTTAGATTGCTTACTTTCTGTGTTACACTTTTAATATTGTTTAGATTGGAAGCTAAATATCTTCCTTACCTAACCACAGACTTCCCTCTAATTTATTTGGTTAAGCATACTTCAGTACATTTATGTTTCCTCCAGTTCTTCCAGGAGGCACATCTCTGCCATCAATACTAATATGAAGAATGATTCCCAATTTAATTGTTGTCAACAAGAGATGTGGCACATTCTAAAGCAACTGAGTAAAAAAAAAAAAAGATACACACCCTCAATAATCCTTCAGCTCATAGTAAACTGCTCCTACTTGCTCCTGTTTGGGGCTGGCGAGTTTCAAAAGATGATAAATTCTCTTTTGAAGTTTTGTAGTAAGAATATCACACTGTAAGTGGGTATGAACCATTACAGCCCAAGGCTAAAAGAGAGTAGTAGGAGCCATATGGAACAAACTAGTACCTTTTCAGACAGTAGAATGGATCTCTCATGTAACATCCAGTTTGGCTCCAAAAACCTGATGGAAGCTGCTCTTAGCCTACTGGGCAACACAACAATCATGTCGCCTATTTACACAGTCTAGAAGTCAAGGATTGTGTTGGGGATAGAGGGGCAAGCCACACTACATTCTGTATATGAGCATGCACACACACACATGATAGGCATCAGCTCATCTGCTGGGGAAAGAGGTGAGGGTCTTGTTTGCACTTTAACAACAGGAGGTGGGCCAGACACATTTTTGCAAAGGGATAAATGCAAATGCATCCATCCATCTCCTACAAAGGGCAGGGCCTAACTCAAGCCAATCCCCATACACCATTTTGTATTACACATTCATATTCCTCCTCTGCAACAGTGAATTGTAATTGACTCTAAAACTGAGGCATCCTTGCCTAAAAGCTGCTGCTGCCAAAAATGTCGTTTCAGCCAAAGTAATACCAGGGCCATTACTGGCTAACAGGGAAGACACAGAAATAACAGAAACCTTAGAAAATATTGCTGGCTATATACACTGATCTCTCAAAGGAGAAGTCAACATACATTCAAAGAAAATTGCCATAAAGTTTCAATTGCCCCAGGCCCACATGTACATAATCTATCCAAGTAGGGTACTCCTCAGAATCTACCAGGATTGCTTGTGTGACGGGTACAAGTCCTGAGAATTTCATCCCATTTAAGTGGATAGAGAAAGTCACATACGGAAATGTGTTCCCCATTGAAATCAGCGGGAATGATTATTGGAGTGACTAATGCAACTAGCTTTGATTCCAGAATGTGTGTGTGTATGTGTTCAGTGCCATCAAGTCACTTCCGACTCATGGCAACCCTATCAATCATTGTCCTCCAAAACGTCCTATCTTTAACAGCTTTGCTCAGGTCTTACAAATTGAGGGGCGTGGCTTCCTTTATTGAGTCAATCCATCTCTTGTTGGGTCTTTCTCTTTTCCTGCTGCCTTCAGCTTTTCCTAGCATGACTGTCTTTTCCAGTGACTCTTGTCTTCTCATAATGTGACCAAAGTACAACTGCCTCAGTTTAGTCATTTTTGTTTCTGGGGTCAGTTCAGGCTTGATCTGATCTATTGATTCACTTGTTTCAAAAGTCAAAGCAACAGACTCCAGTTTCTACATATGGTCTGGAGGAAAATGTCCTGTCCCTTTAATAGAACCTTAATGAGTGGAAATGGGCAGCTGAAACTTTGCAGGGATGGAAGTAAGTAACATCCCCTGATAAATAACATGCCGTTAAGGCGCTATCAAAGGGACAAGACAATTTTCTCCAGGCCTGTTGGCAAGCCTAGGCTAGCACCAGTTCAACCAGAGATATATTCAATATTAAGGAAGCTGATGAATTGAATAGGTTTTGGAAATAATTGAGGAGAGCCAACAGGTATAGGCGGAGGGAATGATCTATAAGGCTCTTCACCTGTGTGCTGTGCCTTACGCTCCAGCTCCTTCATGTACATCACACGTAAATGATGGGATGATTTTTAAAATGAGTCAGTTTGCCAAGATGGTTCTTTACTGACATCTATCCCAAGCAAAGAATGATTAGATCCAAACCAAATTACTCATCTTGCACCTGCTGTGATGCTGCAGTGCAATAAAAATGGGTTCCAATTGAGGAGGCTGTTCCCTCACGCTACAGCCCTGATAGGAAAAACGCCAAAAGGAACAGAATGTGATTTTATGGTCCTTACCTCATTTGATTAGTGTGATTGAAACCTGGGTCACTTCCCCCTCTGGTAATATTACATTCTGATCTTTCTTATTATAAAATAAAAAGTACTACATGACTAAGAGAAGCAGCTTCTAGACTGTAAAAAGTTTTCTCCCCCAGACCAGTTCAAACACACCAACAAGTCCACTCATAGCATTTCAGCGTTACCTGATCATATAACCAAAAGTCAATTGGCATAGTGCACAGCTGTGCTGAAGGGCCTAGAAGCAGAAACCCTGTGATGAGGTTTTCTTCTGGCCAGAACCATCAGGAGAGGCAGAGTCATACCAGAAAGGAACTCAACATACTCAACAAGCTCTTTTCCCCAAATACGAAGGCATGCCTTTTTTCCCATTGTGTGGAAGGAAGGTTGCCAGCTCCAGGTTGGAAAATACCTGGAGATTTTGGGGGTGGAGCTTGAGGAGGCAGGATTTGGTGAGGGGAGGGACTTCAATGGGGTATAATCCCCTAGAATCCACCTTCCGAAGTGGCCATTTTCTTCAAGTGAACTGATCTCTGATGCCTGGAGATCAGCTGTATAGCGGCAGATCTCCGGTCACCACCTGGAGGTTGGCAACCCTATGTGGAACCATTCTCAGATTACAAAGAGTCAGCACTGAGAACAAATTCACACCATAACCATCAAAATTCTAGTTTTTCCAATATGTGGCACTCCATAATACGCATACAGATGCCCTCTATCAAAACTCTGGAGTGGATTAGGGAATCGGAGTAAAACTTACATTTATTCCATATGCACAACTAATATAATTAGTAGGGTTGCGTGCCAGCAGTTGGGAAATACCTAGAGATTTTGGGGGAGCCTAAAGAGGGTGGGGTTTGGGTAGGGTTGTCACGTACCTCTTCACCAGCAGCAGCAGGTTTTTGGGGTGAAGTCTGAGGAGGGCGGGGTTTGGGGAGGGGAGGGACTTCAATGCCATAGAGTCCAATTGCCAAAGCGGCCATTTTCTCCAGGTGAACAGATCTCTATCGGCTAGAGATCAGTTGTAATAGCAAGATATCTCCAGCCACTACCTGGAGGTTGGCAACTCTAGGTTTGGGGAGGGGAGGGACTTCAATGAGGTATAATGCCATAGCGTTCGCCTTCCAAAGCAGCCATTTTCTCCAGGTGAAGTGATCTCTGTCGCCTGGAGATCTCCAGCCACCACCTGGTGATTGGCAACCTTAATAATTAGGCCTCTGTTTAAACAACAAGGGATTGAAGAGGTGATATTTTCATGTTGTTCCCTGCTGTGTTGAAGGCCTCAAACATGCAAGATGGCTCAGAACATTCACAATCTGTTCTAGAGCTCCATCTCGCATGTCTAGTGAATTTCCAACATGGCAAAAAGAAAAACGAAAGAAAGAAAATACTGCCCACTCCCTGGCTCAGAGGCCATAAGGCAATGGCAGGCATCTAGATTAGCCCAGAGATTTAGCCAAGATGTGTGTGGTTTTGCCTTATATGCTATTAGGGTTGTCAGGTCCCTCTTCGCCACCGGTGGGAGGTTTTTGGGGTGGAGACTGAGGAGGGTGGGGTTTGGGGAGGGACTTCAGTGCCATAGAGTCCAATTGCCAAAGCAGCCATTTTCTCCAAGTGAACTAATCTCTATCAGTTGTAACAGCAGGAGATCTCCAGCTAGTACCTGGAGGTTGGCAACCCTACATGCTATGATGCCTCCAATGCAGGAGCTGGGAGGTGAACATTATGTCTCCTTCCCACATGTGCGTTCTCCAGTGATTTACTAGGACTGTTCTGAAAATCAGCTTGCCTTCTGGCATTTGGCCCAGATGCAGACTGGGGAGGGATTCAGTGGTATTCTTAAGGACTTGCAATGTTTTTTGATTCCCCCGGAGGATTTTAAGTACTGTGATATCATTACATGTGTAATTGGAAGCAATCTCTTCGGAAGTGCACCTACATGTTTACTGTGGACACCAGAAATACAAAACACACCCACACAACAACAACAACAACACTCAGACCTTATCCTGACAAACATATGTGCAGATTCCCCCAAGTAATGTGTAAGTGGCTTGGGGAAAACATCAATCTCGGTATAGTGTTTCTGGAAAAATGCTTTCTCTTGATATAACTCTGTTGAGATCCACAGCTGAAGCTTTGCTCCGCCTTCACCCCCTTTTGCTAGAGAAATATATAAGTTCTCCCTCTGCAACTTCATCCCTGAATTGAGCAACCAGGCTTCAGCATGCTAAGGATTCAGGAGAGTTAATTAAATATTTCCTATTCCACTAGCTTGTGGGTGTATTATACTGTCTGTCTATTGTATTATACCGTCTGCTTTATTCTGAAAGGTTTTTTATGGTTACTGATTTATGACAAACTACTTTGTTCTTCAGACTAGAGTTTTTAAAATAAATTAAGTTCCTGTGGACAATAGGAGCACAAAAAGGGCAAAAGCAGTATGGAAGGTAACTCTGTCTCTGAGCTATTTACTTTCTAAGTAGAGGTTTAGAACACTGGGAATGTACAGGAGGAGGCAATGAGTCATGGGTCCTCGGTGCTGAACTAAAAGCTTTTCCTTAAGCTTTTCCTGCTGGTCATCAGCTTCTAGCTAGATATGTACCCATTTAAGAGTTTTAAAGCTTTTGAAACCAGATTTCCCATTTCAAAAGCGCTCAGTTATGGGCCTAGAAGAGAACAGCAATAGATCAGGATTTGTGTGGCCAAAGATCAGTATATAAACCTTGGATTAGACACTAGCTTGTTTAACTTGCCAGATACCTATAAGAAAATATAATCCTATTTTTGTGAAGTACTACTGTCAATTGGCTTTAGGCTAAAGGCGTTAACATAAGCATATATTTAGTCAAATAGTGACAAGGCCTAGCCCAGCAAACCTCCCCGTTTCAGGTAAGACCCATATAAAATAAAACTCAGGTACTCACTTCATCAACATTCTCAAACGCATTGATGACATCATACGGCAAGCACGACAGGAGGTCAATCACAAACCATGTCTTCAGGTAGTTCATGCGGATCAGCTTTGGGTCAGAGATTACCTCTCCAGCCGGTCCGACAAAAGTGGTATGGAAATTCAACACAATGTCTACCAGAAAAATGACATCGACAATGCTGTCCACTACCAGCCAGGCCACATTGTTCTGTTTGGTTTTAAACGAAACGTTGTAAGGGACCAAAATAGCTGTGTAGAAGGTTAAAATCAGGATGACCCAGTCCCAAGTGGTCTTGAAAACACAGTAATGTAAAATGATATGTGGTGGAGTCTTTGGCGCTTCTTGCTTGTATTGAGGGAGGATTTCAGAGCCTAACTGAAGTACCTGTGCAAACAGAAAACAATAAAGGAAAATATTTTAAATCCATTCATATTCCTATATTATTTATTTTCTTACTATGTTTATTTATAACCTTTTCTTAAAACTCAAAGACATTTGCAAGATGAGTAAAATATCTGAAATCAAGAATTTAAACGCTAGGTCTATAAGAACAAATAAACCCCACAAAAACACAGTATAGTTAAAATAAAGTCAGTTTTAAAAGCTGAATTATACTAAACTGGAAGTGCTTTTTAAAAACCCAAAATCTGCATGAACACATTAACCAGACTTGGAAGCTCGCTGCATAACCTTAGACCAGTCACCCTCTCTCAGCCTAGCCTACCTTCCAGGGTTGTTGTTGTGAGGATAAAATGGCAGAAGGGAGAAAAGCTGGACATAAATATATAAATAAATATTAAAAATACAAGATGAAAAATTAGAAGTGGGTCTTATATTGCAAGCTGGCATTAAGGTTCAATGTTGGTGGATATATTTATGCATATATTTATGGTTTGTGCCATAAGATGTGCAGGGCAACAGTTTTAGTATAGATTTTGCCAATTTTCTTAAATGTATAACAAAAGAATAGTTCTTCCTGTTTTTGATTACCAATCCTGACTTCTGACACACAAACAAGCAGTATTTGTAATCAACAAGTAACGACTGTATTTTATGTAGACTGTTAAGACCTTTTACAGTTGAAATAAAAAAGAAATAAAGACATCTGCAACTAAATTCCTCTGTTTCTTTTGCAAACACGAGTGCATGAAGTTTCAGAGAATCTGTGTGTGGCTAGAAGTGGATTTTAACAACATTTCTGCATTTGGGAAAGACAGGTTTACAACTGAGTGCTTTCATTAAGTCGGGTTGTCAGCAGCAGCAGCAGAAACACAGCCACTTTTATTGCTTATACAGAAAATGTGTCATATTTTTTGTTTATACAGAACCAAAAGTAGAATCAAAATACAATGCACGCACAGCCTAGAGACAACAGTTAATCAAGGAAGTGACTGGACGTCAAGTTATACAAGCGTGTGGCCTCCATGAAACGGGTTAGGAGCATATGAGGCTGCCACTGAATTCACAGCCGAGAGTGCCCGAATTGCATGCCCACCTCCAGGTGGGGCTTAGCCATCTCCTGGAATTAGAAGTGGTCTCCAGATGACAGAGATCAGTCCCCCTGGACGACATGGCAGCTTTGAGAGGGACTCGTCCCTGCTGAGCTCCCACCTCTCCCCAAACCCCACCTTCCCCAGGCTCTGCCCCCAAATCTCCAGGAATTTCCCAAGCTGGAGTTGGCAGCCTAATGCTCATAGAGAGTTGCTGCTGTAGATGTAGTGCCTTTGAGCAGGAGCCATGATTTGCTCAGTCATATAGCAACAACCTTTTGTCAAGCCACCACAGTCACATAAATAGCACTGATGGTGAATAGACATGGAAGCACCAATTCGTTCAATTGGCACCTCAGACTAAGCACCTTGTAGACATGACCACAGGTCAGTGGAAGCCCCACATGCTCCTACCAGGTAGTCTGAATGAACCCTAACAGTCAGAAAGGATTGTTGATCTATATTATCAAGCGTAGCATTATATAGTACTGGATAAAGGGGGAAACAGCAAAAGGTGAAATCTAGTACTGTGGTGCAGGGCCCAAGCATTGGGAAGGGGGACCAGGTGAAAGTCTGCAGGGCTGCAAGGGGCTAAAGAAGTCCAAGATGAGCCTGCAAGTCCACAGATATAATATTTCGGGTTTTTTCTTTCTTTCGTGTTCACACAAATGCCATTCTTTCCTCTTCTCAGATAAATGAATGCTGATTGTATTTGCTTAGTGCTACTTCCTGCACACAACCAGAGACACCCTTTGCTCCCGGAACGGATTCCGAAAGCAAAACACTGAGTAAACCTGTTCCCACCAAAATGCCGTAAATAGATGCTCTGAAAGAGCATATTTGATGAGAGCAGGTTGACTGATTAATACGTGTTGTCTACAGTTTCTTATTTTAGAAGTCAAGTGCTGAGGGCTAGACAGGAATCCTGAAAGGCAGATGGTGGGAATGGATGGTGGGAAGTGAGGACTTGGGGGTGGGGGTGGAAGAGAGCAGAAGTGTGAAGAGCCTACATGGGTGCGGGAAAACAAAAAAGTAGACAGCTTTGGCTAGAAATAAATGTTTAAAAAGGTTATGGAGAGGGGATACTGAAGTCTGTATTTATGCAGGGGACTTGAGGGGAAAGAGGCCCTAGTTATGGGCTGTTCATAGAGGACAGGAGATTAAAGATGAACTAAATCCCAGATAGGAGCCCCGTGGTGCAGAGTGGTAAGGTGCAGTACTGCAGTCCAAGCTCTGCTCACGACCTGAGTTCAATCCCAATGGAAGTTGGTTTCAGGTAGCCGGCTCAAGGTTGACCCAGCCTTCCATCCTTCCGAGGTGGGTAAAATGAGTACCCAGCTTGCTGGAGGTAAAGGGAAGATGACTGGGGAAGGCACTGGCAAACCACCCTGTAAACAAAGTCTGCCTAGTAAACGTCGGGATGTGATGTCACCCCATGGGTCAGGAATGACCCGGTGCTTGCACAGGGGACCTTTACCTTTTTAAATCCCATATATCTATGCTAGTTAATGTGTGCTTATTAATTATGCCCTGACCTAGATGTCCCAGGCTAGCTCAATCTCATCAGCTCTCAGAAGCTAAGTAGGGTCAGCTCTAGTTAATACTTGGATGGGAGACCACCAAGGAAGTCCAGGGTTGCTACACAGAAGCCAGCAATGGCAAACCACCTCTCAATGTCTCTTGCCTTGAAAACCCTCTAAGGTCATCATAAGTCGGCTGCAACTTGATGACACTTTCCACTGCCACCACCAAATTCATTACATTAGGAATCTCACAGTACAGTATTCAGCAGAGTTACACCTTCCCGAAGCCATTCAAGTCAGCTCTGCTGAGCATTGTACTGCAAGTTGTGTTCTTTGTGGAGAATTCCGAAAGAAACAAAAAGCTGCCTTCAGCAAGCGAGAAAATGGGCATCAATCCATGATACAGTGTTTTAATATATATTTTTAAATTTTATTTAATTTCTACCCTGCCCTTTCTCAGTACAAGCCAGGCTCAAATCAGCTAACAATCTGCAGCCCCACCATCTAAGATGTGAGATGCTGCTTCAGCAGTGAAGGAAATACACTCTCCTCCTCCCCAGAGATGCTATTACTTCTTCATATTTACTAAATGTTGAGCTCATAATTGAAAACAGGTTCCACAGGCAGAGCTCTGCAGGACCTTCTGTCCAGTTGAATCCTGTACAGCTGGCAATGTATCTGAAAGGTTTAAAAAAATCAGCACATCTATACATCTTCTGCACATCTTTGCATTGCCTTCACCAATATATACCAGTGAAGATTCTACCTCTGGCTAATTTGTTGAATACCACAGCATTCACTTATCAGTTCCAAAAACTCTGCTAACACTCTGACTGGAAGCGTTATTTAGTATTGTAAAGAGAACAATGTGAATGCAAGGCAGATTAAGGGCTGCCAGGAAATTTCCCCAAGGCATAAGACACTCATCCTGAACAGAAATGTGTTCTGAAATGTGTTCATAGAAAATACCACAACAAACTCATTCTCCACTCAAACATTTGGCAGGCAAGAACTGTGAAACTGGAAGTCAAAGTAAACAGAAGTCCAGAGGTACCTTAAATAATAACAAATTATTTATAACAAATAACAACTCCTCTAGGCTGATCCTGTATTGAGCAGGGGGTTGAACTAGATGGCCTGTATGGCCCCTTCCAACTCTATGATTCTGTGGGAAAATGCCACTGGACGTCTGTTTAATAGTTGAAACAGACTAACATGGCTACCCTTCTGGAAGCTGGAAGTCATATTTTGTATACTGTAGATGGCTGATAGAATTCCTTCCCCCTATAGATCTTAATGGTAGATGGGCATTTCTTCTGCCTAACTGTGTATGTTTCTGACACTACTACTAGTGCCAGAAGAATAAATTTGTGTTCCAGAAATGTAATATTATAGGGTACAAAGCGTCACACTATATTAACAACATGTATGCATTTAGTTCAGCACTGTAGTACACAGCTGTAAGTTGTAGGACGCCTCTGTTGAAAAAGCCAACTGTCTGTCTTTCTAGAAGTCTCACAGACAGACATCATAAATGTCTGTCTGTCTTTCTAGAAGTCTCACAGACAGACATCATAAATTCGATCTTGCAAACTGCAAGTTGAGTTCACTCAATTATGGAAAAAAGAAGAGATCAAGTGCCTACATCTGTAAAAGTGGACTGCATAGGTAATAAATGCATCCAAAACCCATCTGACCCCATGTAGATAAGGACTAACACCTGATGATGAAGAACGTAGATCTTTCTTTTTCCTTCTGACAAACTTGTATATTGTTTTAGTGTTCATTTCCATTTGGCTTCTCTGCAAAACTTTCTATTTTCTCGTGTTCTTTGATGCACTGAAGCTCACAACTGGGTCCAGTAATGTTGGAATATTTAATACACTCTTAGCTGCCAATTAATTATACTCATTTCAGGTATACAGAACATACTGTTGACCTTTATTATTTACAATTAACCTGCCTGCTGTATATCCAGAGTTTTGATGTGTGCATCAACTAGCAAGGACTAACAGATAGAAAAGGGCTCATTAGAGTCAAGGCAGAAAACTTCAACTGTTCAATCATTCAGCCTATATACTATGAAAAATACACCACCATGACACTTTGCTTAAGTATTAGTGAAGTCTAAAACATGCAAACATTTTACATTTTGCACATCAGTCCTTAGGTCAATGCACACTAAAAGCTACACTTGAATACTTGAAAGGTGGCTGAGAAATATTCTAAATAAATACACTGGTTCAAAATTCTCAAATATGAATTTACAGTCAGCATCACCAGCAGGTGTGTGTATGTGTATGTGTGTGTTTAGCTGCATCATCCAGCCTGAAAGCTGAAGAGTACCACATTCATAATAACACCTGCACACGAGATTACTGGACAAGGCGTAAGTATGTTTCAGAAACTGCAATCCTAAAATAGCCACTATTGTGGTGAGTTTATGTGGGTATAATAAGTTGGGACACTATATCCCTCATCCAGGAGAAATATGAACAGCACAACAGCAGAAGGAAAATTGTTAACAATAGTGACAGCTACCCCCCACAGCATCCCTTGCCAAGTACATTGCCACTCACTGACAATGCCTCCACAATACCTATGCATGAAGGCATCAATCAACTATGGTAACAGCAAGGTTGCCACGATGACTTTACAGCATGGGTTATCAACAAGGGGGGATTTTCCCCCCAGGGGGGATTTTAGGGTTCCAGGGGGGAAATTGGGACCATTATTCAACAAAGCGTGGTGTCCTGTAGATTATGTAAAATTGTAGTTTGTTTTTAATGTAATCTGCGACATTCAATAAAGTTTATGACTATCTGGGGAAGGGGGAATTATATTCTGAACAATGGTGAAAGGGGGGAATGGAGCAACAAAGGTTGAGAACCACTGCTTTACAGAAACCAGTCTATACCTCCTCACACATAAAATACACTAGCGTGCTTTCAGAATGAACGCCAGAACCTCCCCCAGCTTAGCTACCACCACAGTCCAGGAGGATGCACGCATATGTGAACATATGATGAGACCTTATACTGAGTCAAACCACTGGTGCATCTAGCTCAGTGTTGTCTCCAGAGACGCTCTCTAGAATCTCAAGCAAAGAAAGATTATTCCTAACATCGGCTATCAAAAATCCTTTAACTCAATAAAACAGATTGAACCTGCTCTGTGCAAAGCCTGTGTTCTACCACTGACTCACAGCTCCTCTCCAAGACAGGATGGCAGCAATCTATGTCAATAGCCACAAGATGCAACTTTGAACACCCTGGCAGCCCTAAGACAGCAAACAGCAAAATAACTCTTTTACCAGGGCAATAGCATAAAAGAAGTGTCATGACAATCACAACAACCATCTAGGGAGTAGAAGGCCTGAATATGGAGAGACCATAACAATAATAACCCCACAGGGTTTTCAAGGTGGTTTGCCACTGCTTGCCTCTGTGTGGGCTAAGTGTTCTGAGAGAACCCTGACTGGCCCAAGGTCACCCAGCAGGCTTCATGTGGAGGAGTGGGGAATCAAACCCGGTTCTTCAGATTAGAGTCCACAACTCTTAACCACTATACCACAATGGCCCTCACTGATTTAATTACTAAAGATTTATTGTAATGTTAAGCTTTTGAGAAATGAAGCCCACATCATCAGATGTAAGAAATGTATCCTATATTGGTAGACACATACATATGTGTGTAAATATAAAATTATAAAATTAAACCCATGGCTATAAAGAGTAATACCGAGAGCCATAGGCTGTGCAATCTGAGTAGATGAGAAGGGCATTTTCTGATGTCATGCCTGCCAAAACTGGACAGACAGATGGAAATGTAGCTCCTTTCATTATTATAGATGCATGGTAACAGCAGGCCAAGTGATTTGTTTTGATATTATATTTGGTTTGGATCAGGTCGTATGGGAGGACCCAGATGGAATCTTTGTCTGGGGGCCCATGGTGGCTCTTGGCAGCCAAGGATGTAGCCAAGGATTTTGAAATGATATTTGCTGTGGTGTGACTGGTTCTTGGATTAGGTAAGATCCTCTGATGTACCTGGAAGAAGGGGCAGTCATCTTGCTCTTTTAATGGATTCCTTGTATCTGTATTGCTGATGTAAATTTCCATGGGTATGAAAGGTATAACATAGCTGTTTAGAATTGTTCCCTTGTCAATAAGAATTGTTCCCTTGTCTATAAGTAGATATTACTGTGTAGAGCACAAGGTATGTAGACTATACGGCTAAAGACTTTGGATTATATTCTAACATATTATGAGGTTTTATTTATTTATTGCCCTTATGGAACTCAAGGCAGTAGACGCTGGGCTTCCTGGCAATCTGCTATCCGGTCAGTGACCAGAATCAGAACTGATTAGTTTCAGCAAAGTGGCTCTATCACATGTCCTTAGACCACATCCTGGCCTAACATAAAACATAAATATAATAGAATTACAATAAAATAGCAAAACCAGCATTGAAACAATGATAAAAGCAGAAAATACACTATAAAAGTAGAATTTATCACTTAAAAGATTAGGAGAAAGGCTTAGAAAGAGCTGTCTTTCCTTGGCATCTAAAAGCTGTCAAAGGAACACCAACCCAATGACCCTGGACATGCCTAGAATGCTACTGATTAACACACACACACACACACACACACATCACTTTGAAAGTAAGAGCACCTGGAGCAGAGCCTCTGAAATAGATTCTTAAAGTATGGGCAGATTCATATGGATGCAGGCAGTCCTTCAGATATTCTATTCTCCAAACAACATTAATGTATTCACTTCATTTATACCCTGCCTTTCTCCCAAATGGGGATGCAAAGCAGCTTATATCTTCTCCTCCATTTCATCCTCACAAGAACCCTGTGAGGAAGGTTAGGCTGAGAGTGTGGGACTGGCCCAAGGTCATACAGCAAGCTTCCATGTCAGAGTGGGGCATCAAACCTGGGCCTCCTAATCTGACACTCGAACCACAAAATCAGTTAGAATATACTCTTGATCAATAAATGCATGGATTACAAAAAGGGAAACTTAAAGTCCAATGATATAAATCTGTGCTTTTCCTTACTAATTTAGAATAACTAACTTTAAAACAATGTACCTTTAATCCGAATCCCATAAGAAAACACAATCATTTATCAGCTACAGGTAATCTGATCCAATGGTTATGTAATAATTTATTCTATTCCAATAATCTGGTGGGGAAAAGAAATCAGACATTACCTCAGCAAGACGGGAATGCTTATGGACATTCTCTCCTTTCTGTACACTGGGAGCAAGCTGCTGGAGGACTCCCCGGCTGCTCGTGAGCGCACGTGTCAAGCGGGCAAACTTTCCCCAGCCTAAAAACAATTCAAGAAGTTGCAAAGCCATTACTATAAACAACTGGTTATTTTTAACAGCCTCTCAGTCTTAAACAAAAAGCAACCCTACTATAAAGGCTAATTACAATTTAACTTCTCTTGAGCAAATGACTAGTTACATAAACGGTGCAGAAATAGTCGCTCCGGCTGCTGTCCATGGTGCTGAAATGAATGGCATGGTTTTCATAAGGATGAGGGGGTAATGGCCCTCTGTGTTTTTGGTTTATGCTAGATTCAGACTCAGTTCAAACATACAAGCCAGGGAAACTTGTTGGTGTGGGTCAGGACTCCTGAGAGCCACCATGGGCACCTAGACAAAGATTCTATCTGCCCCCTCCCCAATATAATCCTAATCAAAACCAAGTATAACAACAAAACCAATCACTTGGCTGGCTGTTACCATGCATCTATAATAATAAAAGAATCCACATGTCCACCTGACTGTACATTTGTGGCAGGCATAATTCAGAAAATAAAACTAAGAATCTCAAAACTGTCCAACAGCTTCAGAATGATCATGTGAGTTCCAGGGCCAAAAATGAAAGAAACTGGAATATTCTGGCCCAGGTTATCTCCAGACCCCCCGTGCTATTTGCAATGGAAGCTAAGCCTGTGTAGTGATTAAAATGTCAGAGTAGAATCTGGGAAAACAGGTTCAAATCCCCACTCTGCCATGGAAGCTTGCTGGGTGACCTTGGGCCCATCACACACTCTCAGCATAATCTACTTCACAGGGTTGTTGTGAGGGCAAAACAGAGGAGAACAGAACAATGTAAGCCACTTTGGGTCCCCCTTGGGGAGAAAGGCAGGATATAGATAAAGTAAATAAATAAGTTCCAACTTCTGTTCCTCTGTTACCTCTGAGGCAAACTAACATTTATTATCATGCATGTTAAGGGTAGGAGGGGGAAGCATTCTTTTACTACTTTGATAGATTATGTGGAAATAGTAACTCCTTCTGTTCATGATATTTATAAAGGTTTGCTGCTATACTACTACTAAATATGTTCTAAGATGCCAACCAGGATGGGTCAGAAGGAGTTCAGACTGAAAAATAAGGGGAGAGAAAGAGAAAAATTAGAAGTGGAGATAGACGAATGGCAGATCATGAAAGGAAGACTGCAAAATGGAGGAGAAAAGTGTGGATAAGTGTTAGAGAAATGTAGGAATAAACAACAACAGGTGTTTTTTTTTTTTTTTTTTTTGCTACCACACACAAATAAGGCTGCCCCTTTGCAAGATCTGGCTGTGCAGGAGCTGAGTGGTACTAAAGGAAAAAGGAAACCATAGACCTTGTTAGGAGGCTGCATCCTGGCACTGACCGTAGCTTGTCCTGGCTAGTCTTGCCTTGCTCCAATGCTGGCTTGGCTGATGGATTTAGCAGGATCTGAGATATCCTCAGCCCCACATTACACTTTGCAGAAAGGCCGAGCCCCAGAGTCAGACACCCCTCTTTATTGTGCTCTGCCTTCCCTGTGCCCCTAGTGGCTGCCGTCAGTACTGCCTTAGAAAAAAATTAAATACATTCCATGAATACAGCATGGCGCCTGTTTCAGGGGCCCTCCAGCTGACTCGGGCCCCCAAAATTTTGTTTTCCCCCAGCCACCAGTCGGTGACCCTGGTGTGAGTCCCTTGATTTTATATCACAAACAGTAAAACCAGGAAGTGGTTTAGCGTGGCACAGCAAAAGGAAATAGACCTGTGCTTTGGACTTACATGAGCGGTTTCCCCTAATTCAGCAGCCTCCAAATAGATGCATTTGAAAGCCATTTGTGATATGGCATGTGGGTCTGCTCTCGGGGGGGAGGAGTTTAAAATCCCACTGGCATGCCCAAATCTTTGGATGTGCTCAAAGTAGAACTATGGCCAATGCTTGGATCTTCAGCAACTCAACAGTTTGTAACAGCAACAGAATATCTTCTTTGATAACTGTTTGTATTATCTGCCTATGAAACTTGTTTGAAAAGCATATATTGTCTGGAATTTTTGTTGTTGTTAAGTCTGATTACTATGAACTGATGTGTAACTGATCTCTCATTATTTGGGTTGAATAATACTTCAAATGCTGGCAAATGACTGTGTTGTGAACTGTATTAGGATATTTCAATTAGGTAAGTTTCAAATTATTAATGTTGGGTAAAATGAAGAAAGTTCCAACATAATGGATTCTGATTCTACATATTAAAAGATACAAACAAAGATGTATCTTTTCATTCTGATTCTACATATTAAAAGATACAAACAAAGATGATGCTACATTTACCGATAAGTTGAAAGGAATAAAATAATTTATCTGAAATGGCAAATTATAAATGCCCTATTGATAAAAAATATTTCAATATCAGGTAAGCAAGCTGCAGATTAATAGAGAGAATTGGAAAATAAATTGGATACTCTGGAAAATAAGCTTACTGTTGTTAAGCTGAGGAGAATCTAGTAGAATGATAAATCCACCTGACTCTTAATTAATTTATTTTAGAAAATCTGGAAGAAACAAGCTAATGGTGCAATGTGCCCCTGAGAGGGTAGGGGGCAGTGTAGTTAACATGAGTAGACTGAGAACTAAATAAGGAAAGGTTTCTAGAAGCCCAAAGTATGCACCTACAGCTTCTTTACTGGATTTGAGATTGAGACAAGATGTGTACTTTCAGAAAGAATTTATGCAATGCAACTGAATAGTTCAAGTTCATGAATATTTTCATGAATATGATTCGTGAATATTTTCTGTGGCTACTTGGAACAGTCACTAAGGCTGTACAGTATGATGGAATTTTAAACTTTCTTTTGGGGTATGTAATCACTGGCTCTTTGTGACTGTTTTAACATTTTGGTTTGAATATTATTAGATTAAATATTATGTTATATTTTAATAATTCTATTTTGTATGTTTTATTTGAAAAATCGCAAAATGAAGCCGGCGTGCTATTGACTGAACATATGGATTGGGGTTCATTGCCACTCAAGTACAAATCTGTTCATTTCAGCAGCTAGATCTACATTGAATCAGTGTCTCTGCCAACCCACACTTTTGGATGCACACGTCATTCTCATACCTGCTCTGTTTTGCTGTTAATTATTAATTCCTAGGTTAGGGCTGCTGCTTGATTTTATCGCCTGGGATTGTTTTGTTTTGGGGAGTTTTTGGTCTTTGCATTGTATTTTATTGCCCGCTTTTTGTTATACTTCTCTTGGTAAGGGTCCCGGAGTGCTGTTTTAGTGGAAAGGCAGGGTAGAAAAACTGATAAATAAATAAACAACTGCTTACTTTTAGAGCATGTAAGCATAAGAACGGTTTTCTATGGAGTGGCCAATTCACTGTGTGACTCTCCTCTGAGGACTGCTGTACTTCTGCATCGCCAGTTACAGTTATCCAATTATACTGTATGCAGGGAAGCATCAGAATACCCACCCCCACCACTGGCAAACTGGAATGAGGCAATGCTAGAACCAAAGTAATTCTAAATCACACTGAGTAGCTTCCTCTGTAGGTGGGTACTTTGACCTTCTAGAACCCCTTCATTATTTAGTTTTCATAGTCTACTAGAAATGTGCTAATAACTCACAGCACACATTTTGGGCATTATTGCACTAAACTGAGAGTCCAGATCAATCCAGGATTTCAGAACTGCATTGTGAGTAATCTTGCTAGTTGCAGAGAAATTTTCGGTACCACAAAATGTATCAACCACACCATCAAATACTAATCCTATCAAAACCTTCAGAAAACTTTAAAGTCAAATTCTTTCTGAAAACATAGAGAGGGTTTTGTGCTCTGTATTCATCAGTGCAATACTAGAAGTGAGTTCCTGTTTGAAAAATTATCTAAACGCTCTCTTTCTACAGTCTCTGCGTAGTACTGCTAGTCCTCACATAAAGAGCAAAAAATGTAGAACAATCAGAAAGAAAAGAGCAAGAGTCCAGTAGCAACTTAAAGACTAACAAAAAATATTTTCTGGCAGGGTATGAGCTTTCGTGAGCCACAGCTCACTTCTTCAGATACAGCTAGAATGTGAATCCATCTGTCTGAATTCACTCTCCTCTACTTAAAGACAGATGGATTCACATTCTAGCTGTATCTGAAGAAGTGAGCTGTGGCTCACGAAAACTCATACCCTGCCAGAAAATATTTTTGTTAGTCTTTAAGGTGCTACTGGACTCTTGCTCTTTTCTACTACTGCAGACAGACTAACATGGCTACCCACTGTGAATCAGAAAGAAGAATAAGTACTGCCATTGTGCATGCAGAACAGCAGGAAAGAATAGAAGTAAACCAGAGGGAAGGCCGTAATCAGTAACATCTATAATAGAACATGGATTGAAGATGCCCCATTGCACCTTAGAATGCAGAAATCCATGTTTACATCCTCTTAATCTTATTACAATACATCACTATAGAAGCCTGAGGAGAGACATAGCTGTCTGCCTTACACACAAAATAGACAAGGACTGATTATTCTCATTAGTTGGTGAAAACAGATGAAAATGCAATGGTTTAGAGACTATAACACAGAATGCAAATGGTAGGGGAAACATTTCATTTGGAAAATTCTTTTTAGAAGTAGGATGAGATTATAGAAGGCAGAAAATTCAAGACTGCTTTTGAAACTCTCCTCAGCTTCTGGCAGTTTCTAATATGTCATAATGAGGACAATTACTCAAAAAAAAGTCCAAAATTCCAGAAGGTTAGCACAAGTACTTTCCATGAGCTTCAGCTCCTCTCTGGATTCAAACAACATAAAAATCAAAAACCTATTATCAAATATCACATGCAGAATGTATAACCTAACTGAGACACAACTGTTTTAAGCCCCTTGATCAGCACTAATCAATACTAATCTGCTCGACAACCTCAGCTCAATCTGTGTATTTCCCCCAAATGGCTAGTTAACCTAAGTGCATCTAATGGCGGATCCAAATCCTAAGAGTTCCAGTTAACTGTGAGAGTGAACAGCTGATGAAAACTGAAAGCATGAACAACCATTACTCAGCCCAGGCTGCATGTAAATTAATACAAAGAACACAGATCATTAAACATCTCTCCGAAATAAGGCCATGCATTCCTAATTCAGAATAATGGATACTATCTTATACTGAGTCAGATAATTGGTTAACTAGCGCTGTACTCCTTGCCCTATGGTTCGATAACTGACAGCCTCTGGTCCCGTAGCCTCTTTTAAGCCTGGCTCCCTAATATTTTGCAGTGACTTGATGGCACTTATGCACATGGCTCAGATAGGAAAGGGCTGTGGCCCAGAGCCAGATCATCTGGCTTGCATGCAGAAGATCCCAGGCTCAATCTGCAGCATCTCCAGGTACAAAAAGATAAGGTAGGAGGTGATATGAAAGACCTAAGAGACCTGCTGCCAATCATAATAGACTTTACTGACCATGATAGACCAGTGGTCTGACTTACTATCTGAGCCAGCATGGTGTAGTGGTTAAGAGCGGAGGGACTCTAATCTGGAGAACTGGGTTTGATTCCCCACTCCTCCACATGAGTGGCGGACTTTAATCTGGTGAACTGGGTTGGTTTCCCCACTCCTTCACATGAAGCCAGCTGGGTGATCTTGGGCTAGTCACAGTTCTCTTAGAGCTCCCTCAGCCTCACCTACCTCACAAGGTGTTTGTTGTGGGGAGAGGAAGGGAAGGAGGTTGTAACCCAGTCTGATTCTCCTTAAAAGGTAGAGAAAATTGGCATATAAAAACTAACTCTTCTTCTTCTATATGGCAGCTACATATGTCCATGTATTCACCACACCACACCCTCAAGATGCAATTAGGTTGTAGAAAAGGCATGTGAGGGACACCAAGAAAAGGCAAGCAGCATCAGGAGGGGGCAAAGCACATGAATTTAAAGTTTTCTCCAAAGTCTCTGCCCCACTTCAGAATTCAGAATTCTCATTTTGTGTGTCATGTAACAACTCTGAACTATTTTCAAGGTCCTATATTTGATGTTTTCTCTTCTAAAGTAGATCCACTTAAAAGCACATTTGTTTAATTTACAACATGATGGTATAAATTAGGTGGCTTTTAAAAGTGAGCCGATTCCATAATGTGCATAACAAAAAGGAACTAGAATTAGAAACTTATGAGGTACAAAAGCTATATAATTTCTTTAAATATTAGCATTCATAACATCAGCAGATGATAGTTTCTCCTAATGAACAGCACTTTGTACCACTTCATCTGACTCTCTCTGTGCCATCTCTAGATAATTGCTTTGTTCAAATATAACACGAAATCATAGTTTAACTATGGTTAGTTTGTGAAATCAGGATTCAGGTCACAAATATTGATTTAATTTCCTTCTCTCTGTAGCCTGGGGGGAGAATGTCACTAGAAAATGAACCAGGATTAAACCAGGAAGTCTGTATTCAGGCATCATATAAAACCATAGATAGAGTAACTGTGGTTAATGACCCAACTTCAGATCCTGGCTTTAGATCATATTTTGAGGGACCTCACTAACTATTATTAGTGGAGTGGCCTCCACTATAGTGGGTATCCAGACTATCATAACAATGCCTATTCACTTTTTGTAGATTTGTTGATCTCCCACTAATACCAGGCAGGCATACTGTGTTATCATTTGGCAGGTCTAAAGTTATGGTCACATTAAGCTGTATTATATGAGTCCTGTTCACACATTACAGTTAATGCACAAAAAACCCATGTACAGTGTACACTTGATTTTTCTTTATACATGTGTTACTTTTCAAGTTAGGTTAAATGTATCTACAGTTGAACATGTGGTTTAAACCCCACATTTATCCAGGTACTGGTCCCTAGTTCCATGTGTAAAGCAAATGCAATTTGACTCATTCTTACAAACAAGTGTACACATGCAGGATGTACATGTGTTCACATGTGAACAGGACTATCATTGGCTTGTCATTATTGCCTATTCTGACTGACTGGTTGTAGCTCTTTGGGTCTCAAGTAGAGATCTCACATTGCCATTAAAAAGATCAGGTAGTAGGCAATGTCAGAGATTCAACCTGGGATCTTCTGCATACAGAATAGATGCTGTATTACATGGGCCCTCTCCTACTTAATAAATTTGCTATTTTTGTTGCACTGATAGTAATCACAGCTATAACATAGGAAACTACTACTCTACTTAGTCAATTAGGCAGATTATTGTGTCCACTTCTGGGTATGCATGGATATGGACAAAAAATAGAACATTCAAAGGAGAACAAATATTATAATATGCAGTTTTGGCACCCTGAGCAGACCATAGCAACATAACATAGAGGCACACACAGACATTAATGATAGAATCTGGTGCACATACCAAGCAAAAGGCCTTAAAATATTGGAGGGTGTATATTAGTGGCACCAGGAGGGAAAGCAGCATGGTATAGCCCAGTCTCATCAGATTGTGGAAGCTAAGCAGGGTCAGTATTTGGAAGGGAGATCTCCAAGGACGACTCTGTAGAGGAAAGCAATGGCAAACTGCCTCTGCTTAATCACTTGCCATGAAAGCCCCTTGCTGGGCTGCGACTTGATGGCACTTTACGCACATGCACACACACATTGGTGGCAGGTAGCACCTCAGTGGCATCTTATTTCTTGGTTACATTTGTTTTCTATCCCTCACACCTGCCAAGAAGCTCAGGGAGACACTGTGTAACAAGGAACCATTGTTGGTCTGCTCTCTTTGTATTTTTAGAAAGCTAGTGAAAACAGCTCTTTTTAAAAAAAAAAAAATTTTTTTGCCATGCTGGAGCTAGTTATTAGCAACTAGAGAACTAAGCCTGTGGGTACTTTTGGAATCTTGAGAAGGGGTTGTGAGCGCTGCCCCCAAACAGCTGCCACAGCAGACAGAGCCAAACCCAAAATGGCAGCTGCAGAAGGCAGAGCTAAAGACAACATGTCTCTCCTTACTTTACAACAGAATTGCAGAAGGGGTTAAAAAGAAATGAAGGAAAGATGGAGGAAGTAAGAAAGAGAAGAAGGAATAAAAATAAGGAAAGCGTGAATGGACTCACACAGTGATGACGGAAAGGCCAAGTGCTTATAAGTCCTTATTTTCCAGAGGCTGCAGCGGAAAACCCTTTCATTTGAGTGGGAGCAGCAAATAGTAAGTACTGCCTTACAGTGACCCTGCCCACTTTCTGAGAAGCTTGGTGGATGCCAGAGGAAGTACTTGCCAGAGGAAGTAAATGGTGCCATGATGCTCTTTGGCACCATGCTGGGGAGCCCTGCTCTAGCTATTGCCTAGATTTTGACTATAGTTTTATTGACAGTTTTTCTGGTGGTGTTCCATTGTTTCCTATTTTTAATTTTTCATGGCATAAAAAGCTCTGACTAGGAAATTGTCTATAAATGTAAGAACAAATAAAAACAACTAACCATCACAATCTAAATTTGAAGAAGTAGTAGAGTAGCAGTAAAGAACAATAAAGAACAACCACAGGACTCAGTACTTAAGTTTCCTATTTCCAAAAGACTACTAAATAGTTCTCAAAGCTTCCGCACCACTGTATGGGATTCTTCTATTGCACAGCTGTATTATTTACATCCATCCCCCAATGGGGCTAAGTCATTGCTACTCACCATACATTATACTGCAGAGGAGAGCAACCAAGCTGATAAAAATATTGTGTATTTGGGACCTATTAATAAATGTTGGTAGAATCAGCTGTGATCAATCCAGAACAAGTAAGCAAAGAGATTTCAACAGTTGTTCTTACAAAATACTGGGAGGAACTCTAGGGTTTGAATCAGGAACCCAAAGTGTAAGATCTAGCATATAGAGACTAGAACCTAGCCAAGAGAGATATCATTCTAACCTTAGACCTTTCACAGACACAGAAGGAATAGTGAACTTTAAAATGAATATGTTCTTTCATTTATGGCTCCCAACCTTTCATCCAGCTCAAGTGTCTGTCATAGCAGTTAGGTTTGCAGAAATCCGCATATAAAGCTTTGTATAATGTTTTGATTAAACATTATAACCTGTTAATTGCTGTTGCTCAAGCCACTGTAGGTTGCAGATGCTGGCTGAAAAGCTGGCAGCCCCAAGCGGTGCTCAATGCACTGCAAATAAAAGCACGATACAAGTACTTCGTTCTAATTCTTAATAATCTGATGATAAACAGAGATTTCAGGGAAACTGAATTTTTGAATACAAAAAAAATTGAATACAAAAAAAAAGGAAAAAAGAAAAATACACATTAGTGTAAAACAAATAACAAACCTTTGCAGGAATCATCTTCAATAGGCTGTTTGAAAGCTGTTATGTCACTGAAAGTGCAAAGAAATAAAACCACTTTATCCTGTTCATTTCGAATGGGAGCTATTTTCACAAAGAACCAAACAGGTGTCCCTGGAGAAAAGACAACATGGAAAAGCTGGTCAGCAACACAAGATCTGTATAACATGCTGACCACATAGCTTTACAAGAAAGCCATGAGAAGAAGCAGCTGTTTGCAACCAGAGAGATGGTCTTTGTCAAAGGGGAACAGGGGCAGCTACCCCCCAGGCCCCCATTCTGGGAGGGGGCCTGACATCTCACAACCCTGCTCTCCAAAGGAGGGGAGAAAAGAGTAGGCTCTTGCCACCACCCATACCCATCCTGTCTGAAGTTTGGTCAGCAGGCTTGTGGCAGTGGTTGCAGCTCCTGCCCACCCTACGTGGGACAAGGCCCACCCCTTGTTTGGCCCCAGCAGGGGGTCAGTAGTGGGGCATCATTGATTCTGGGGCCACACTCTGGACTGTTGGCAGGGAACAGAATCACTAAGACTGCCCCTAGGGGCAAGGTTAAAACTGCTGCAGAACAGTGAGAAGCGTTACACTCTTCTAAGCCCACTGAAGCCAATTTGACAAGAGTCAAGAAAGCTAGACTGCCTTTTCAGTTATGTATCCAACAGTTTGGGATAAATTGGCACCTCTGTTTTCCTCTTCAAACAATGCATCTAAATTAGCCAGAATTTCAAAGCCTAACAGCCAATTTAGAAATGCAATGAAATTATGTGGCATTTTTCTACAGGGCCCCTTTAAACTTTAAGCAAGGCAGGCTGAATGTTTGAAACCTCTGTACATTCAAAAGACACCTCCATGCCCATAGAAAATTAGCATATCACAGAAAAGGGCTCTCAACCAGCCTTCTCCTTGATGCGCCAAATTTCTAATGTAAAGAGAAGTTTCTTCTTCTGCGTGGGCACACTAAAATGTGTAACCCTCTCGCTTGCAGTGACAATTACAATCCAGAAAAGGCTATACCATGTGATTCTGCCACATGTGCAAATGAGCTTTGATTCTGGTATGCAGGAATCTGTGGAGAGGTAAATATCCTGGATATCCTGAATCTGATTTGAAAATGTAAAAATAAACATTTACGCTCTAACTGAGAACACATGATCTTATTAACTAACCATATAAAAATATCTAAAATCCTGATAGTACTGAAAGTTGATATTTTGCCAGATTTCTTTCTATAGTTCTCTAATTTGCATCCCAGTAAAGAGACATCTTCCTTTCTCCTTGATCTTTCAAGATACTAGGATCCAAAGAAGGTCAGTTTCCTCTTAGGAAGTCACTCTTCCCTGTCAGAAAGGAACCTCTAATGTTCTCAGTTTGTAAAACATTTGTAGGGATGCAGAAGGTCCCAGGTTCAATCCCTAGCATCTCTAGTTTAAATAATCAGGTGGCAGGTGATTCAAAGACCTTTGCTTGAGACCCAGGAGAGCCTTTGCCAGACTAATGGACCCATGGTCTGATTCAGTGGACAGAACAGAGGGGGAAATGACCAAACCTCAAAACAAAGTTAGGGGCTGAAACACATTTGGCATGTGGTTTTTAGATCATCAACCCTGTATTTGGCATTTGGTTTTAGATAATCAACCCTGTATTTGCTGCCATAAGGACTAAGGGTGCCCTTGTTTTTAATATATATTTGAATGTGCACTTTGTAATAAATATATCTCACTGCTTAACTGGATTTTATTTCACCCAACCTTTTGGGTACCCATCAGTATAAGGCATGCTGAGCATAATGCTCTTTGGGGAACATACCGGGAGATGCGGTCCCACAAATACGATGGTTCCAGACTGTTTAGGGCTTTAATGGTTAGTACCACCACCTTGAACTTGATCCAGTGCTCCATCTGGAGCCAGTACAGTTGCCTAACTTGACTATTAGAAGATACAAGCGGGAACCTGCAAGGACTTGCAGAGTAAATCTTATTCCCCTCTCTCCCACTATTTCCTCTTTCCCTTCCTTGAGAGTTTCCATAGCCTCTCCCCCTTTCCCTATTTCCTATCCATCCACCAACCAACTTAGCTTTAGCTCCTCCTCCATCTTCAGTGTTCTGCCCATCCCTACCCCTGGCACCCTCTACCAAGGAAAACTAAGGCACCGCCATTTGCCTTACATCACATCGCCTTGGGCGTGCAGGACACTGCCATTTCCCTTGCCTTGTGAGGGCCTCAGCCAGGCTGGGTGCCACTGTCTGCTTTGGGCATGGCTTGGCCGGGCACCACCTTCTGCTTCACCTTTTGCATGCACCAGCCTCTGCCTTGCTTTGAACAGGGCTCACCTGGATGCCACCCTCTGTCTTGCATGGGGCTCAGCCAGGCTCTGTCATCTGCCTTGCCTTGCCTCCTGTGGGGCTGGGCATTGTCCTCTGCCTCACCTTGCATGGGGCGCAGATGAATGCCACCCTCTGCCTTGCCTGGGGATCATGCAGGCTCCTCCCTCTGCCTCACCTTGTGCAGGGCTTGGGCAGGTGCCATCCTCTTCCTCACCTTGCCTCATGTAGGGTTGGCAACTCTCTCAGCCCCACCTACCTCATAAGGTGTCTGTTGTGGGGAGAGGAAGGGAAGGAGATTGTAAGCCAGTTTGATTCTCCTTAAAAGGTAGAGATAATCAGGGTATAAAAACCAACTCTTCTTCTATTGCCCTCTGCCTTGGCTGGGCAGCGCCATCTGCCTCGCTTTGTGCAAGGCTCAGCAAGGTCAGGTACCACTGTCTGTCTTGCCTCATGTGGGACTTCGCCCAGGTGCTGCCTGTCATCTCCGTCACCTTGCTCAAGGCTTCTCTGGGCCGGACACTAGTGTCTGACTTGCCTCACACAAGGGTTGGCCAGGTACCAGTGTCTGCCTTGTCTGAAGGCTGAGTCAGGTGTCATCACCTCCCCTAGCTCACCTCTCACATGGTCTTGGTGAGCAGGGCTCTGTCTCCTTTGTCACCACAGACTGGCTGGGTGTCACCTTTCCCACCTTGCAGAGGGCTTATAATATGTGTTTAATTCTTGCCACCTAATGGCCTAGTTTCATCATTGTTGGGGAATCTCATAGGGCATGTCCAAATTCGGGGGGAGGAGCAAAGTGTTCCTGTTTCTGGGCTGTTGTAAGATGGAGGCCTGGCCGAAGCCTTATGATGTACATCAGCAATGTTATACCCACTCTGCTTGGCTGATTCGGACCTCCTACAATACAGTTCTAAACCCTTCTGTCAGAGGGCTAGCTGACCCAGGAGAGCGAGTAGGCCATCTGCCCACCAGGAGCATCCAGGTGCGCTCCATGGCCATTCCTCCCTGGCTGTGAGGTAAATTAGGCTGAGAACATGGAACTGGCCCAAGGTCACTCAATGTGTTTCCACAGCGGAATGGGTATTTGGGGTCTAGTCTAAAACTCTAACCACTACACTGGCGTTTGTGTGGGAACTGCTGTTGAACAGTAGCAGGCAGAGGAGAGGCTATGAGGGCTTTCAAGGAAAGGAAAGAGGAGATGGTGGGGGTTGGGGAAATGAGATTCCCTCCACAAGCCCTTGCATGGTACCGCTTGTGAAGATTCTAGAAGCCAATTAGCAAAAAAAATTCCTCTCACCTTTTAGATGCTTCTCAAAATCTGGCACCCTTCGTTTGTCTAGTGGTTGGGCCAGCCAAGCCCCTCCATGCTGCTTAGAGCGCAGCTTATGCCCAGGTGTGTGTGCATAGGACTTCAGGCTTACTCACTAAAACTGCACCAGATATACACTGCATCTGCCAGGCATACGTCAACACTCTCTTAATAACTGAGCATGGTGAAGTACCATATATGGCTGAATTTTGGTTGCACTGTAGCTTCAGCTAACCTTGGAAACTCTCTCTCAATCAATATTACGCTATTCATTTTTAATGCTGTTGTGCTGTACACGCTTGCAGGAGTGACATCTTCTGCCCTGGATTAGTTAGTAAGCAAGTTGAGTCTCTGTGATTGGGATGGGTCAAGCAAGTCACATTCCTGATATACAGTTTGTAAATTTAAGTAGACAAAGCCCCCCACATCTTACTGTCTCTAAGATCAACACACAAGCAAGTCCAAGCATGACTAACTGCTCCATCTTAGCAGGCAGAGAGTGGGGAGGGAGAAAACAGCTGGCTGCATGGCTTCACGGGCTAATCTCTCCGCACAGTTCAGTGATGTTGATAGACCCAAGGATGCTATTTCCAGTGTCTTAAAAGCTGCTGCCTCTGCGTTTTCTGCCACTGGCCTCATTTGCAGGCTAGCTGGTAATGGGTCAGTAGGTCAAAATGTTACATGTTAAGATGGGGGAAAATTCTGTTTTAGTCCCTGAAGGAGAATCATAAGGCTTTGCTCTGTTGTACAGGAAAACTGTAAAGCTATTAAAGAACAGAAGTTGTCTTCAGCCTACCATTTATTTCGATAAGATTTATAGATTATCTGGCTCTTTCTTATTTGCTTTTAAAGAAGCTATCAAATAAAAAAGATGGGGATATCTGATGGGTTTCCTTATGCTTTTTCCATCTTCTCAAAATAAATTCTTGAGATATGTTGTAGGATTAGAGTTAAACTAAACATAGTTATTGTTTATTTATTATTAGACAACCTGTTCAACCATCTGGGTGCTCAAGAATTCTTACAAATAATAAAACATACAAATAAAATCAGAGATCCAAAACTTACAAAAATGAAACCAGTACAGCCAGTAAATACCATAATCCAAACATTCAAGCTATCATAACATCATCTATTCACTTTTGGTAATGTTTTTGTGTGTGCAAAGTGCCATCAAGTCACTTCCAACCTATGGCAACCCAATGAATTAATAACCTCCAAAATGTCCTATCGGTAACTGCCTTGCTCAGGTCTTGCAAACTGAGGGCAGTGGCTTCCTTTATTGAGAAAATCCATCTCATGTTGGGTCTTCCTTTTTTTCCTGTCGCCTTCAACTTTTCTTAGAATTATTGGCTTTTCCAGTGACTCTTGTTTTCTCATAATGTGACCAAAGTACGATAGCCTCAGTTAAGTCATTGTAGCTTCTAGGGAGAGTTCAGGCTTGATTTGATTCCTTTGAAATGTGGTGTTGGAGGAGAGTTTTATGGATACTGTGGAACTCCAAAAAGACAACTAACCCACTTAGTTGTCTTTATGGAGGTCCACAGTATCCATAAAACTCTCCTCCAACACCACATTTCAAAGGAATCTACTTTCTTCCTGTCAGCTTTCCTAGTTGTCCAACTTTCACACCCATACATAGTAATAGGGAATATGATGGCATGAATTAACCTGATCTTCGTTGGCAGTGACACATCCTTACACTTGAGAATCTTTTCTAGCTCCTTCATGTCTGCCCTTCCCAGCCTCAATCTCCTTCTGATTTCTTGGTTGCAGTCTCCCTTTTGGTTGATGATGGAACCAAGCAATAGAAAATCTTGAACAATTTCAATTTCCTCATTTGATCATGTTTAGTCAACCCCAAAAGCCTGCTACAACAAGATGCCTTTTCACAGGGAGGAGCCGCACCTTTGGTATCCAGTGTGTGATCTAGGGCTTCTAACCTCCTTCAAAGGGATATTTCACAGTTTTTGGTGCCACAGGTGAAAAGGCCTTGTAACATATTTCTACCCACTGTTTTCCTTTCTGTTTATTTGATCCACCTGAGTGAGTTCTATTAGAATGGATCTTCTGTGCCTTGTATGTTATTTCTGGTTAACTCACAGAATACTGCTACTGTGGCATGCCCTCACTGCTCCCCATTCTGTGCTACAGCAATAATCTTGAGCAATTTATTTAGCACAAGGAAAGTACACCCTTATAAAAAGTAGCAGAATTTGAGAACAGTAACAGGACTCTTGCACTGAATGCCCAGAAGTTTTGAATGCAGATAGTGCAAGGTTAGGCTTTGGTCAGAATATGCAAAATTTAGCATAAGTTGCTAAAAGTGTGAGCCAAAATATCTCCATCACACACCTGCTTTGCCATGTGCCCAATGCTCTGCACCTCACAGACACATTACCTCCACATTCTCATCATGCCACTTAAGCTGAGTGAATTGGCCCTGAGCCTCAAATCCCTTTTTCTCTCCTTTTTTTTCTTCAGGTAATGTGAGAAACCCAGGGCCTCACATTAGGAGGAGTCCAAGATGTAGCTCCTCCCCCTATAAGCACTGCCTCAGTTTCGATAAAGGGTAGTGCAGTCATGGGGAGAAGCTGCACCTTTGGGGTCCTACCATGTGATCCTGGGCTTCTAATGTTAACTCAGTGGCAAAAGGAAATACCATGTTGCAGTGGCTTCCCGGCTGCCCATATAACCTAAGAAGGTGGCCATCACTAAGCCATTGCAAGTTCAGTCTTCCATCATAACAGGACAAAAACACTGGCTCATCTTACAGAGCTTTGGTAAGGATCTCCTATAGGGTTGCCAACCTCCAGCTATTGCAAATAAGTAATCAGCCTGCTGTAATGTTAGTTACAAACTTATAAACCTAGCAGCATAAAACAACAAAACACGTAAATCATAAAGAGTGCTATATTCTATGTGCAGTAGTCAAATACAGTGAATAATTATATACAGTGATGTTAGCTAAACAAATAGAACTATATACAAAAGTTAAATGTTCTCTTTTAGAACCAGTGTCTTTGGAGTCATTGTCCATAAGTAATCCTTTCAAAGTTGCCACATTTGGGTGCCTTGATGTTGAAGTGCATCACGGAGTTGTATCCTGTTGATTGCACTGACAATATGAAGGTGGGGTCATACAAATTTCACAGTCCAGGGGGTATAACAGGGATCCAGATTAATGCCCAGTTTCCACCCGAGGTCTTCATCAGAATATTTGAGAACTTTGAGTTCCTTCTACCACAAGAGCAGACATATTAACTGCCTTGAACATATTCTGATATATTCTGATATTTTGTTTAGCTAACATCACTGTTAGCAATGGCATTAACTTGCTTTTCCATTTCTAATGTTGGGCCAGTATGACCACAATGCTCTTAACTGAGTCCGTGAGGGTCCACTGAACTCCAAGTTATTCTGTTCATACAAAATGGCAACTGCACTAATCAGGAAGATCAATGATAATATATTCTCCCCTTATGGAGTGCCAAAATCAGAATAACGGAACAAGGCTTACATTATTCAGCTGATGCTCCTGGCCAAAGACTGGCATTGACTACTTTGTGCTCCAGGACTGCTTCAAGCAGAATCCTATCTCATAAGGAGTAGCACCTCAGGCCGTACTATAATAAGTAGGAATGGAACAAACTGAAGATAAATAAAAGATGGTGATCAGGGCAATGGAAGAGACACATTACTTGGCTCTTGTAAAGGCCTGTTAATCCTTTGGAAACAAGCAAGGACCTAACAGGCCAGTGGACTGCCAAGGCCAAAATTTCTAATCAGCGGCATGTATGAGGTAAATCTGATTCTCTCTCATGGCCACTTGGTGGCAGTCTCTATAAAGCTATTTACGCTGGAAGACTGAGTCAACCCCCCCTTCCTTCAGCAGCCTTTTAGAAAGGGATTTTCAGTTTATGTTTCATAGAATACATGGGTTTCTTGGAAGTTTATCAGGATTCTCCAACTAGAAGATCAGTTACAGCAAATAAACTTTACTATAAGCTTGTTCACATACATGGGATGGTATAGTATAGCCCGATCTCGTCAGATCTCAGAAACGAAACTGGGTCGGTACTTGGATGGGAGACCACCAAGGAAGACTTTGTAAAGGATGACAATGACAAAGCACCTCGGCTGCAACTTGATGGCACTTTACACACAAACACACACACATTTGCCCACCACTACTGATCATCCCCTACAACGTCCAGGCATATTTGGTGTGTGCTACAGTGCACTGTTCTTTCACCAAGATGACTGTGAGGCCCAAAAGGCATGGCTAGTACTACTTCTGAATTAACTGTATCCTAGAATGTTTTGACAGAGAAGTCAACGGGGAAAGGATTAAGTGACATGTGTGATATTTGAGTAACACTGTTTTAAGTCAAAAGGAGCCTTCTGAATCCTGGCAGCACACCATGAGCTTTAATGTTACATACCCCTTGCAATTTAAAAGGATGGCTTTCTTGAGAATGAAGAAGAAAGAGAAGCATTCTATTTTCACATTGCTGAAATTCTTGGCTTGACTGCCCATAGCTAGTCCTGCTAGCAGATGGTTTTCCAGCTTCAGCACAACATTAATTCTTCCACTTGTTTCTGAGAGGGTAGTGCTAAAACTGTCTCTTAAAAGCACCATCAAGGACAAAGATGGATTGACAGATGGAAACTAAACTGTATGCCCAGATGTACAGTTTGCTGTTTTACTGGACCATGAGTAAAGGGTAACTCCATGGGAGCTTCTTCTAACACTGATTCCCCTCTACTCATGGTCCAGCATAATAGCAATGACTGAGCTTCAATGTGACCCAGCATTGGACAAAACAGTTCCTCTCCTCACCCCAGCTGTGCTAACATTCGGGTAACTCTATCTACCATACATGTGCATTTTTGTTTGTTTTAATTGGAGATTAGTTTTCACTGGATGAGTTATTTTGTTGGCTTAATTTAATCCAAGCAGTTGTATTGTTATTAATCGGTTCAGAGCAATTGCAATGAAATAATCTGCGAAGAACGTAGGACCCATCCACTTTGCACTGCAAAGGGCATAGCAGAAGCCTCAGTCCAAGCATGCGGTGAACAAGGGCATGGCCACATGCCTGGAAATTCATGCAAATATTGTTGCTTCTTGGGGCTGCTTTTCCTAACTCCAACTTGGAAAGCACTTCAGCATAGGAAGTAGCACGTGATCTCCAAGATGAACTCCTGCCACAACAATCTACATGAAGTCTCCATGTTAATTCACGCACAACAGGGCTTGTAAGAATGTCATTTCAGAGGCTTTGTGTCAGACAATCCCACTCTTCATTGCCCTCCCAAGCACTTCCCCCTCCCCAAAGGATGCAAAGGTGTTTTTAGAAAAGTAAAAACATGTATGTATGTTACCACCCTTTATACCAAGTCAAATCATTTGCCCATCTAGTTGAGCACTGACAACCCTGACACCAGTTCTCCAAGCTTTCAGGCAGAGAAAAATATTTTCCATCATCTGCTACCTGGGATCCATTAATGGGAGATCCAGGGGTTGAAACTGGGACCTTCTGCATGCAAAGTGTATGCTCTACTACTGAGACACACATTTGACCAGTGGGTCCCTATTTCACAGTCCTGTATAAAGTCACAAAATGTACAGTTTTACCAAAAAAAACTGTGCAATTCTGAAACAGTAGTCAAACAACAAAAGATAAGTAGAATCATTAAAAAAATGGCACATGCTTAACATCCCTAGCACCCCATCATATCCTTACCACCTCCAAAATTCTCCAGCTACTCATGTTCTATTCTAATTTACTTTAAGAATCTGGGGGGTGGGAATAATTGGAGCATTCTTGGTAAACTCAGTTCAGCTTGGCGGGTTACAAGGGTCACAAGGGATGCTGGCCTGGTGCATATACATCCATAGCCAAAGGCATTCCAGTAATTACTCTGGTATTTAAACCCTCTGGTATTAAAACCCTCTATGAAAGCAATTTACTACAGCCACTGCTTCCAGTTTTCACTCACTATATATCATTAGTAGCAATCCTATTCCTGGATGCCAAGTAAAGTTACCATTCTCATAATTCACTCCACTGGAAGCCTATTAATGACCAATGAATTTTTTTAAAAAAATAAACCAAGCCATTCCTGTAACAGTGATGTTTTGTCAGGCGTTTTCTTGCCCGTTTACATATCTATTTTGACTGTACCCTGTTGAAAAATGACTGTAAGGGTCAACTTACTGTTCTTTTTATACATCAAGATTTCAAAGGAGTTCATCTCGTAGTTCTCAAATGTTTGCCGAACTTTGTCAACGGTTTCTTTGTCCGTCAGCTCTCCATACATAAAACTGCAAAGTAAATGAAAATAGGTTCAGAATAATGCACAGGACAGCTACAAAATGGTAAATTGATTAAAAATGTTCCTCAGCCAAATTCGCCTGTGCCACTTAAAGCCTATTTTTATCCCTCTCCCACAGCGTAAAAAAACAAAGATAGTATTAAATTTGCTTGTTTCTGAACTGAAACACAGATTTACACTTGTGTTTCAGTCTTTCAGCACTTTACAATGTACTTTTGATTTTGGCCTTATCAGAATCCACACGCCTTGAGAACGGGTCTAGTTTATTAATAATTATTGTTCTTCCTGAAGAACAGCCTTCTTGAACTATATCTGGATTTAGGATTTTCTAATAAATATTGACTTGCGCCATTTTCTCCTTATTCTTTTTTTTGTGCTTTAAAAACCATTTCCTCTTTCTGGAGAATCCAACTGGGAATCAGCATCCTCCCCATGTGGTTTCCTGGGATCAAGCATAGTGAGTTTGCATACCCAGCGCTCTATACCATGTTTGCTCTGGAAGCCATCCTGGGCTCTCATCCACAGACTGCAACCGATAGATTCAGCCACTGAATAAACCCAAAAATGGGATGAACAGATTGCTTTATTTTGTTTCAACTTGACCACAGCAATATTATACATTATTTAACAGAAAGTAAATCTATGCTGAAATACCTGCAGGTGCTGCTTTTTTGCATAACTTCTGCTCTGTGGTATCCTGAGAGCTTGCAAAATCCATCATTGCTGTATACAATAGGCCAATCCACTATCTGGGCATTACCCAGGACAAAATTTGTATCTGTTTGAAACAATACATTAGTTAGACAAACAGCTCAGTGATACATTACTTGATCATACATCAGAAAACCAGAAAACCCCCAATGGAATCAATAGGGTTGCCAGGTCCCTCTTCGCCACTGGTGGGAGGCTTTTGGGGTGGGCCTGAGAAGGGCGGTGTTTGGGGAGGGGAGGGACTTCAATGCCATAGAGTCCAATTGCCAAAGCAGCCATTTTCTCCAGGTGAACTGATCTCTATCAGCTGGAGATCAGTTGTAATAGCAGGACATCTTCTAGTACCTGGAGGTTGGGAAGCCTAGGAATCAAGGAGCCCCTGGCACTGACAAGCTCTCACTCATCCCAAAAAAGCTAGATTCCTTCTTGCTGGCTTCCCAGATAAGAGTTCTGAGAGCCTGATTAGGGGGAAAGGCATCAGATTGAGACTAGGGTGGGAGAGATGACAATTGAATAGCAGCCACATCTGGCCACCAGACTAGATCCTAGTAGAAATGACAACTGGATAATAACCATATGTAGCCCCTTCCTCAGCTCAATGGTTGTCCTCGTTCAACTGCTGTTCACATGTTCCAGTCTCTGAGAGACTGAGCAACCATTTTACCATGAACCCTACCTCATCTATGCAACAGATTTATGGTAAATCCAGTAAACTGAAGGCAGCAGGAAAAGAAGAAGACCCAAAATGAGATGGATTGACTCTATAAAGGAAGCCATGGTCCCCAGTCTGCAAGATGCCAAACAACACATAGCGTAACCCTTCCCCTATCAAATGTATGTAACATCACAGTATACTAGAATCTTAGAAAGCCCCCTCAACAAAAAAGGGGGGAAAGCCACCCAACCAGCTGAACTCTTGTGATACTCTTTTTCTTAAGAGGCTCCCATTTCAAAAGGCTTGTGTTTGATGCAATTATTAAACTACATAATACAGGAAGGGGGGATTACCACTTGCTTATCTATTGGAACCTATGACCGCTCCCAACCTTCCTCATAAGATTTCCCAGTACAATTTTCCTTCACGTTATTGACATTTGACAAATAGGCCAGTCCCTGCGACAAAGATTAAATGGATATAAATCTGACATCAGAAACCACATTCAAAAACCAGTGAGTGAACATTTTAACCTCCCGGGACATTCAGTTGCTGACTTGGAGGTCACCCATCCAAATTCTAACCAGGGCCGACCCTATTTAGCAGCTGAGATCTGACGAGATCAGGCTAGCCTGAGCCTATCCAGGTCAGGGCGACACCTATTATACAGATCTCCTATGAGCAGACTATGCTCCATAGAACATAGTCCATGAAGCCTCTGCAACCACTGTAGAGTTGCCAGTTCTGGGTTGGGAAATACCTGGAGATTTTGGGGGTGGATCCTGAGGAGGGTGGGGTTTGGAGAAGGGAAGGACTTCAATGCCATAATGTCCAATTGCCAAAATGGCCATTTTCTCCAGGGGAACTGATCTCTATTGGCTGGAGATCAGTTGTAATAGTGGGAGATCTCCAACCACCACCTGGAGGTTGGCAACCCTAAACCACTGACCTGGGCAGATGGACAAGATCCCAACTATGCTCATTTTTAAGAATGGCTTAACATAACAAAAAGATGCAAGTATGTCATCTTTACACAAGTCTGCAAATTTACTCCTCCCTCCCTAGCTGTATTTTCTCAAAACAAAAAAGCCACCTACAGTCTGTCTGATGAAATATTTATGGATGTCATTAGCAATTTCAGCAAATGAAAGACACAAATAAGGGAAGTTTTAAACTCGCTCCTATAAACTTTTCTCCCAGCCAAGAACACCTTTTTTTCCATATAAAGCTTTTGTTATGCAATGGGCATTTGGGATTCAATCAAACACATCCTTTGGTGATGACATCCGCTGTCCAACTGCATCTACAGGAAGAAAAGTATCTTTATACTCCCTTTGGACTGAAATATGGCAACAATATAACTGCAGGGCATTTTAACTGCTTTGTTTCTCACAGCCTGTGTTAAATCCCTTAGCTTTTGCTTAGCTTATTGCTGCATATTCCAGAACCATTAAAGCACTTCAGAATTTACTATGATTAATTAAGCCATTTCTCCTCATTGTTTGCATGCAACCCAAACTCCCTTGAGATTGTTTTCCTATTAACTCTGTAGTCTAGCTCATCAAGCTAGATTTTAAACCTGGTTATTGAAAAGACAACACTAAAACGAACCAGTGTAAATTTCAAAAGTGGCAAAAGTGTGTTCGTTTCAAACAACCACCATGACAAATCATTTGGTTTGTTGGTTTCAGGTTATTCATAGTATCTAGGACAGTAACCTTTCTAAGGATATTTATCCTCTGAAGTGAAATAATTCTAAATATCTATAAATCTAAACTCAGAAAGCTGCCTAATACTGGTCTATTGCCTACTCTGATAGGCAACAGCTCTCCAGTGATTCAACCTGAGGTTTTTCCTCACCACCTTCTACATGACATTAGCTTGTGTTTCATAGATTACAACACAGCTTTTGACTGTGTGGATCATGAAAAGCTATGGCTGGTTTTAAAAGAAATGGGTGTGCCACTACATCTGATTGCTTTGATGTGCAACCTTTACTCTGGACAAGAAGTTACTGTTAGGACAGAATATGGAGAACCTAAATCAGGGGTGTCAAATGTATTTCCTGGGGGCCGGGTCTGGCCTCTTGAGAGCTCTTATCCAGTCCACAAGCCCGCTGAGGCTGCCACACATACCCCTCAGTCCCGAGGGGTCAATTATCAACGACTGTTAAATAAAAGAAAATACTGTTAAGAGTGTTATTGTTTTAAGCATGTCTGTATTTTAAGTAAAAAAAATAAAGTAAAAAACAATATCATTAATTGGCTTTGCCTGTGTCTTCTATAAAGTTTGTAACTCTGGTCCCTGGCATTAAATTTTATGGTACACATGGCCCAGCCTGACCAAGTAACATTTATGTCATATCCGGCCCTCGTAACAAATGAGTTTGACACCTTTGATCTCAATGGTTTCCATTTGGCAAAGATGTCAGAAAAAGATTTATTTTATCTCCCTATTTGTGCAATCTGTATGCAGAACATATCACAAGGAAAACTGGATTAGATTTAGATAAAGGTGGGGTAAAAATTGGTAGAAGAAACATTGAGACATGCAGATGATACCACATTAAAAGGTAAAGGTCCCCTGTGCAAGCACCGGGTCATTCCTGACCCATGGGGTAACGTCATATCCCAACGTTTACTAGGCAGACTTTGTTTACAGGGTGGTTTGCCAGTGCCTCCCCCAGTCATCTTCCCTTTACCCCCAGCAAGCTGGGTACTCCTTTTACCAACCTCGGAAGGATGGAAGGCTGAGTCAACCTTGAGCTGGCTACCTGAAACCAACTTCCACCGGGATCGAACTCAGGTCGTGAACAGAGCTGGCAGAAAATAGCGAAGACTTGAAAAGACTACTGATGATGGTTAAAGCAGAAAGTGCTAGAGCAGTATTACAGCTGAACATCAAGAAGACAAAAGTAATGACTACTAGGGAATTATACAACTTTAAGGTTGACAATGAAGAAACTGAAGTTGAAATAGATTTTCTATTCCTTGGCTCTATCATCAACCAAAAGGGAAACTGCAACCAAGAAATCAGAAGGAGACTGAGACTGGGAAGGGCAACCATGAAAGAGCTAGAAAAGATTCAAGTGCAAGGATGTTTCACTGGTGACCAAGATCAAGATAATTCATGCCCTAATATTCCCCATTACTACGTATGGGTGTGAAAGTTGGACAATGAAGAAAGCTGACAGGGGGAAAGTTGATTGGGGTTCATTGATTAATTTGAAATGTGGTGTTGGAGGAGAGTTTTACAGATACCGCAGACCGCCAAAAAGACAAATAAGTGGGTTCTAGTTCAAATCAAGCATGAACTGACCCTAGAATCTAAAATTACTAAACTAAGGCTATCGTACTTTGGTCACATTATGGGAAGACAAGAGTCACTGGAAAAAACAATGATGCTAGGAAAAGATGAAGGCAGCAGGAAAAGAGGAAGACCTAACATAAGATGGATTGACTCAATAAAGGAAACTATGGTCCTCAGTTTGCAAGAACTGAGCAAGGCAGTTAACAATAGGAATTTTGGAGATAATTGATTAGGTCGGAAGCAACTTGACAGCACTGAACACACATACCTACCTGATCCTTTTAACCGGCGGTGCCGGGGATTGAACCTGGGACCTTCAATATGCAAAGCAAAGGCTCTACCATGGAGTTAAGCCCCCTCCCCCTACTTATTTATCTGGGGACAGGTGGCTTCTGGCCAAAATATTCACAATTTTTTTAAAAATCTGGGTGAATAGTGATACAAAATACAAAACCCTCAAAAGAAACAAAGTTGTTGAAAAGACAGCAACCCCTGCATAGGTATCAATATGCTAGAGTGAGGCTGTTTTTATTCCCCATGTTAGTCTTTGAGATCAGTGGTCAGTAAGAAAAGTCTTTGTCTCAGGGCCAGTATCCTTTTATAGTATTTATTGGCAGTAAAATACCTTGGATGGGATTGATTTTTATTTTCATTTTTTAAAGCTCCATTTCCAATGTTACATCTTGCCACATGATACTCAATTATGAAAACCTGCATGCATCAGAATCTATGACTGCAAACTAACCCTGGCAGGCTCTATCAATTTTTTTTTAATGGATGAAATTCTATAGCGTGAGATTTGCATCTCAACGATATGTCTGAGTATGCAATTGGTTAAGAAATTTCTGAGCTGATATATATGTGCAAGAAAATACAATTCTTAACAAGGAGATCTGAAAGAATCTTATTAAGTAGAACTCTATTTTGGAATGTTTAATTAAAAAACACACATTTAACACATTAATATATTTATGCACTTCTCTTTGCTATAGTAGTTTCACTTTTTTCTCCTACCCTTTTTCCAAGAAATGTTTTTCCTCTCCTTCATTTTTTCCTCACAAGAACATTGTGAGGTAAATTTGACGCGGAAGCCAAGCGGATTGGCAGTCTGTCCAGGCTACCCATCAGAAAGTCCACGGCCACGTAGAAAAAGTGTAGTTTATTGTACAGTGCAGAAATATATACAGATACTCCTTTCACACTCTCCGCTCATAACATCCCGCATAGAACTGCGGTTTCACTTCAATATATACACCTGGTGGTTGCAGCCACCAATCACAGTAGATACCCAATTACCCTGGCATTGCTACTGCATTACATCAGCCACCTGGCTATAGCTGGATCAGGCCAGCTTCCTCTAGCTCCCCAGGTACTTTCCAGGCTGATTACATCATCCTTAGATCTCTCGGATCTATCCTGCCCTGTCAAACGAATCTGACAGACTTGTAATCTTGACAGAATTATGCTGAGTGTATGTCACTAGCCAAGTTACTAGCCAGTCAGCTTCATGGACTTGAATGTATTTCAAGTCTTAGCCTGATACACTAAGTACACCAACATACCCACTGACCACCACACCTGACTTTTCTCAAATGACTGAGGCTAACAGTGCAATCCTAAACAGAGCTACATATTTCTAAGCCCAATTACTTCCATGGGATTAGAAGAATTGAAAATACCCTGCGTGACTGAATTATTATTATAAATTACTTGTGTCTGCTTGAATCAAAAAGATTCAAGGGCTGTGGGAGAGCAGGACAGCGAGAAAAGTACAAATAGGCTGTGATGAGGGCAAGAGAACCAGCATGGTGTAGTGGTTAAGAGCAGTGGTTTGGAGTGGCGGACTCTGACCTGGAGAACCGGGTTTGATTCCCCACTCATCCACATGAGTGGCAGAAGCTAATCCGGTGAACTGGATTTGTTTTCCCACTCTTCCACACGAAGTCAGCTGGGTGACCTTGGGCAAGTTACAGTTCTATTAAGAGCTCTCTCAGCCCTACCTACCTCACAGGGTGTCTGTTGTGAGGAGGGGAAGGGAAAGTGATTATAAGCCAGTTTGAGTCTCCCTTAAGTGGTAGAGAAAATCAGCATATAAAAACCAACTCTTCTTCAAGTGAGGGTGGAGCACTTAGCATGCTCAGGTGAAAGATTTTTCAACAGGTTTTGTAGATTGTCAGGGAAAAGCTGTATGTTGATATTGTATGTTAAGCTCATGACTTTTTTGCTTCTGTTCTGTTCAGCAGTTCATTATGAGGCCTGCCTATGGCAAGTGTTGTTAAAACAGATTCACACTTTCATTGGGTTTTGGACACTTATTTGTTTGGTATGGTTACAAATAAATTATTTTATGAAACTTTGTTTAATTTGGGCTTCACTCAAGCCATGTGGAAGCTTTAGCTGTATTGGCTGGAGATCAGTTGTAATAGCAGGTAATCTCCAGCTAGTACCTGGAGGTTGGCAACCCTACACTCACCAATCACTGCCTCCTTCTCACAAAGGGGCAAGGAGGAGGTGGCTAGTGCACTTACCCCTGAACCACTTTCCTCACAAGGAAGATGAGGTAGTGGCTGCTTCTTCCTCCTTGTTATGAAGATGGCAGTCCAAGTGCAAGCCCCACAACCAATTCCTGCCTTCCTCCTCCAGTGCTAGCAAGGGGCAAGCCCAGCTTCCTAGTATGTAGAAAAGCCAATTTGCCCCTGTTTGTGCAAGCTATCTGGTTTGCAAAGCACTACTTTTTCTGCTTCTGGTCTCAATGCATGTGGTGATCAGTGGAGTACGAAGGGTGATCTTACCTCATGGCAGGAAAGTTAAACTACTTGGACTTTTAGACCCTTATAATTCCTCAAAACTATGAAGTGTTAAAGGGACTAGGCAAGTAGGTGATGTGAAAGACCTCTGCCTGAGATCCTGGAGAGCTGCTGCTAGTTTGAGTAGACAATACTGACTTTGTTGGACCAAGGGTCTGATTCAGTAGAAGGCAGCTTCATGAGTATTTTATGAAATAAAAAAAACCTAATTTTTAAAACTGATGCCATACAGCTGGGGTCCCCAACCTTTCTGAGCCTGCAGGTGCATTTGAAATTCTGACAAGGCATGGTGGGGGCAGCAACAAAATGGCTGCTGCAGGAGGTAGAACCTGCCACAAAATGATTGCTCCAGGTTAACTTGAGTAACATAGTGTAGATACTTGTGTTGTGCTGGCAGTTGCTGCCAAGGCAACATTTTAAAAAATCTGCATAATTTAGCCAATCAAATCTCCAATAGTTAATTAGAAACCTAGCTGAGCAAAAGCCCTACCTGGGCCCACCTACTTCCTAAAAACGCTTGACAGGAGCCAGAAAAGGTGTCCGTGGGTACCATGGTGCCCACGGACACCACATTAGGAACCCCTGCCATACAAAAACTCTGAAGTGTTGAGAGGGCAAAGAGAAGATTCTTAGAGCCTGAATTCACAGGCCTAGCTAGAATCCTGGAAGGTGGCTCAAAGCCAGATTATGTGATGAAGATGTCTCAGGTTACACTGGGAAACCTAAATCAATGTAAGGGAAAAAATACAAGTAACTGAATATCCTTAAATGTATTACATATTTTAATAAAATAAAGACTAAAGGCTAAAGTAAGGCTGCTGGGAGATCTGTGAATAAATCTCTTGCATTTTTAAAAACATTAATACCAGCTTCTAAGAAGATATTCAGATCTAGTATTAAGGTATTCTAGTATTAAGTGTTATTGTCAGTTGCTGCTGCCCTGACAACTGTTGTTTGCACCCAAAGGGGAAAATATGCCATTCTAGTAAGTTCTTACTGCCCCTCCTAGCTTCATGAAACAAATAGCAACTCTAGCATGAGTGGGGAAGCATGGAGAACAGCTCAAATCCTCCATATATCCAGTTCAAATCCTTTCCCAGGGGATGTTATTTACACTTTAAAAATCTGTGAGGGGATACATATACAGAGTTTTTAAAAAAGAACACGTCTAGTTTGGCCCTCAGTGTCAAGTGCTTGTCAGTCTCCCCAATCTCTTGCCAGGACAATGGAAATTGGATCAGGTTTCCCTCAGGTACAATCCTGTCAGCTCACATATGCCTTTGTAAATAAAATAAGTCTGGAGACTTGTGAGCGGAAATTTCTGAGAAGAAGTTTGGAATATTCCTGACGGCCAGGCTCTCACAGGTTTCCCCTGTGGCTATGGACCTTCCGGATAGCATCTTTATTCCTTTCCCCTCTGTGCTAAACAGAGAGAGAGATTTATCCCCCCTCCTCCTGCCTGAAAGATTATTTCAGTGGAAGCAGTGTGGCAGTGGGAAGTAATCATTATAGTTTCCCTGTTCCTTCAGAGAGTTCAATGCAGGGGGGCAGGTGAGGGTGAAGCTGGCAGGTGACTGGACATGGGTGGGTGGCAGGGAGGCAGCTAAAAGCATGAGAGAACAAGGCCCACGACTACAGCTTTCCTTTCAGGCCCTAAAGCTCTCTCAAGCAACAACATACATATATTTTAAATGAAGAGCCATTTTGCAGAATGAGGTTATAGACTGAAGGGTGTGCGTGTCTGTCATTTTTTCCCCCAAAGCTCCATCAAGCTGAAAGCTCCCTGTGTGACTCAGCTTGAACAGTAAGACAGAGCTGAACACTTTCCTCGGATTTACTTTCATTCCAATGTTGGTTATTTTACATAGCAGATATGTCACAATAGACATGGGCAGTTGAAAACTGGGTTCTGAGCAAATTGAGAAAGGGTATTGATAGCAGAGGGTCCAAATGATCCTTACTTTCTCCCCAGAATCCTAAAATCTTAAGTGAGAAATGACACCATAGAACAGCCTGCAGCAGCAGAGGGTAGTATGCAAGCACTCGCGTTGGGCCAACTGGGCCACCAGTCTAGGCCAAGAGGTCTCAGAGAACAGCTATGGTCTGGCCCCTTGCCAAGCCACTACACATTCTGAGAGAAGCTGGAGTTCAGTGGAAGCCTGGGTCCTTGTGTACACCTACTACATGGGTCTTCAGTAGGGTTGCCAGCTCTGGGTTGGGAAATACCTGGAGATTTTTGGGGTAGAGCCTGAGGAGGGCAGGGTTTGGGGTGGGGATGCCATAGAGTCCAATTGCCAAAGCGCCCATTTTCTCCAGGTGAACTGATCTCTATCGGCTGGAGATCAATTGTAATAGCTGGGAGATCTCCAGCTACTATGTGAAGGTTGGCAACCCTAGGCTCTAGGCTGGAGTTTCCTCCATCCATTACTGAGCTTTGAGGGGGAAACAGTCAGCCAATGAATAATACCAGCTATTCCCAAAAAGGGAGGTACAGTGAAGAGGCAGGAGGATGCCAAAGGGGTGTCCAATGGGAGGATGGTGGGGGTTAAGCAGGGATGGAGAACTTGAAGGAGGAGGAAGGAATCAGGCTGGGGAGGGGGAAAAACGTGACCTGCCCTCCATCCCCACCTAATTCTTTGCATTACTCATCCACTGCATTTATGATTGCAAGCAGTTAGATCACATGATAGAAACTTGCAGTCAACAAAATGACCATTCAGAACTTCTGCAAACTTCTGCTCTTTGTCATCTCAGAGAAACCAGTACGAAATAATGGAAAAGTGATGGTGAAAACTCAAGGAAACTACACACAGTCAAGCATTTTTGTATCAGCTTGCCTATGAGACAGTGCCTCCACTATGAACTTTCAAAAATGTCAAGTGAAAAAATTATCAACCAGTATAAGTTACATTGGCATAATACAAAAGGCTATATACTGTAATTTTAACAATTAAAATGTTCAACAATGAGGTATTTTTAAAAAATATACTACCTGAACTGTGACAAGTTATTCAGTCTCTGGGTGTTATCACACATGAAACTTAAAGTAGGTCTTACTTCTGTCAGGTTTGGAATGTGTATCCAAAGCGTGGATTGGCCAGAATACTCATTTATGTTGCAAATCCATCTCCTCTGCTCTCTTCCATGATCAGCCATTGACATAAGCCTTGTATGTGAAAGTAGCTTTGGTCTGCTTACAGCTGCCTCAAAAAATGTGACAATATCTTATTATGGCCTTATAATAATATCTTATTATGGAAGCCATTTTAAATCTTACATATTTATCTAAAAGTGGTCAGAGCTGTATATGATTGCTCCATCTTTGTTTTATCCTCACAACAGTGTGGGATACACTAATTACATTAATCTGACACACACAGAGAGAGACTGGCATTCAGTGAGCTTCTTGGCTGAGTGGGAATTTGAACCCTAGTTTGATACTCTACACATTAACTCCTACACTGGCTAAACTGCTTCATTTATAGTGCAATCCTAAGAACACTTTCCTGGGAGTAAGCCATTGAGTAGAACTGCTTAGGTTTGCTTTCTTGGAGACTATCTCAGTCACATATGGAAATAGGGTTGCCAACTAGGGTTGCCAACCTCCAGGTACTAGTTCGAAATCTCCTGCTATCGCCAGTGCCTAAGTTCTTGAAGAGCAAGTAAAGCAAGCAGCACTGCGTTAGAAAGACTAGTGATCTGACCTAGTGATCTGACCTAGTGATAGAAGGTAGCTCCATATATTGTTAATAGAGCAAGTTGTTTGCAATAGCTTACCACACCATTGCTACTAGCCATTTTATAGTGGCCTGAAAAAAATCGCCCACTCAGCATGGTGAGCTGCTGCATGTAAATGGCTCGCCAAACAAAGCTACCCCATAGAGCAATTCAAGTGAGCCTTAACATGGCAATTGTAATGAGCACACTGGTTTGGAACACATGCCTCAATCATGCATTCTTGTGCTGCAATGCTGCACAAATTGTGACCCACTAAGCCAAATGCAGCCTACCAGTTCTTGCTGCCTACCTGGAATTGAAGGACACAAGACATGAGCGGGTTATGCATGGCTCAGTTCATCATAATATTTTTGCAGGATTTCCTATTCACTTAGCCTCAGTTCTGCATCTGTAATACACAGGTAGCAATACTGGTCCACCACACGAGTTCTAAATTTAATTTAAAAATGTTTGTTAGATTTAAAAATTATTTTAATTAATTTTTTTAATAATTAAGAAGTGTGTATTATTGTACTCAGACACATTTAATGCAAAGGTCTGCTGAGATACTGGATTAACAGCAGTGGAGAACTTCTGTCTTTTAGAATGTTTCTGATAATATGGGGAAAGTCTGATACATTTCCTGCTGTATGTTCCCTTTCTGCTTTACCCTGAAACGTTACTCTGAGTATACTGGGGGAAGTAGTCTCAAATGCCAGAGAAGGGAGTTGTTAATCCAGTAACAAAATTAAACAGGAAAAATATTTTGAAGCAAAATATTATAATGGAGATTTCAAACTACTCTATTCCCATGTAATATATCATAAACACTTTAAAGTGTGCAGCACTCTTAAATTTTAGCCTCTACTATCCACTGAAATACTGTGCTCAAGAAAGCTGTGTGTGAACAGCTCCCTCTAGCGATTGGTGTCACGTTGCTGCACCCTCCCAAAGAAATATTACAAAGATAATCCCCTTTGTAAATCAGAACAAAGAATTATCCCTGACTCTCCTTGTGCGAGAAAAAGTGGGGCATATGTTTACCCCTGTACATAAACCATGTGTGAAAAGTATCAAAGCAAGAGAGGCCCTTCTGAAAACCTCCTACAGAAATATTTAGCGTTGTTTACTTTTGCTCAACCTTCCTTAGAAAGGAAGGGCCTTGGTGAAGCTCCCCTGAGTTATTCAGCTATTGTCTATTCAGGAGTAGCTTCTTATGAAGGAATGTGAAGCAAATGCTTGAAGAAAGCAGATTTTATGGGAGTGCCCTTCTCTGGTCTCTGCATTTAAAAAGGGGGATGGCTAACTTCTCTGTTCTCAGGACTTCCATGTGGCCAGGATCCAGCACTGTAGAATAAAATTTGGTGGTAGAGAGAATCTAATAATACACGGGTAGGGGGAGATGGCTCGAGACAGAACAGACAGACCTAAAGTATAGGCCAATGTGTTCAAAAGTATTTAACTATAATACATATTCACATCAAATTTATTTTATAAAGATTTAAATACATATGCTTGGTGTCTGTCAATTATCCCAGTGCCTGAATGGCCTGAACGCTGGGAAAGGTTTCATTCTTACTAAGCAATTGGGAAGAATACTGGCTGCAGTTTAAAAAAAAAAAAAAACACATTTCCACAATTAAAACTTTTGTTTTTAAAATGAATGTTAAAAGTTCAGGGAATGCTAATATTTTAGCTATAAGAGATGGCTTCCACAGGTCTGCTGGTGAGTGTAGATGGTCCTGCTGGTGGCTAGGATTTTATTTTACCACACAAAATTATATCCTCACTCATAGACTCTTATTAACATTGGAACAATCCAGCATTACACAGCTCACATATGACTGCCTCCACCTCTTACATTCATTCATTCATTCACTCTTACAAGTTGAAAATATGTTTTCTTCTCCTTATGAACAAAACCTTTAAACCACACCTTAACAAGAATGTGATAGGGCACCAGGGGAAATATAAATCTGGACCACTGGCCACTCTGGTTTTAAAGTATTATCTCCAGCCCAAAATGAGAATGAACTGTGGTGCTAAGAGTATTTGACTTTTTAAAAATCTTCAGATTAAAAAATGTCCAGACTACTTCAGGAGATTGTCTCTTAAATTCTGCATTTACAAATGGTGCTATGAATACTGAGCATGACCTGACTTTAATTCAACTGTGCCCTTGAGGAAGAAAAAAAGAGAGTAATTTAAGTATATCATTTATTTACCTAAAGTAAAATTATATTTACACAATATGCCAACCCATGACCCTTACTGGTAAATCGGGATTGAGAACTGATGCTTCACAAGCAGAAATCCAAAACTGGTTAAGGCAATATCTTTTATTTGTGTTGACAACTTTGAGATTATTTATAGTAAACAATCATAATTAAAATGTTGCTATCCCAAGATAACAACCATCCATACAATTAAAAAAATGGAGGGAGGGTTAGTGACACAGAATTAATTAGGTCATTCACCCACCAGGGGAAATAACAAAGCTATTGATTGATCTAAATATTTGTCCTCAACGAATAAATGTTCACCTCAGGAAAAAGAGGTGAAACTGAAGAGCTTCTGATCTTGACAATGCATACCTTTCTTCCAACCCATTTCAGCCTTAAACACCTGGAACTTGTCAGAGCTTGAAGTGAGCTGGGGGCTGTTGTCCCAGGATACCTGGTGGCCTAAACTGGCCCAGAATATTATATTCATAAATATTACTTAATACAAACATAAATTGTTCATATTTGTTCCAATTGGAATGAAGCAAGCATGCAGACTCGCACATATTCAGACAATCATTTTTGGTACAATAAAAACAGAATTGTTATTCTGGGATGGTGGGGTGAAGAATGCTTCAGACAGTGCATGTGTTATGGAGGTAAAATATTTTCCTAGCACTCAAAGTGCAGTTTGGTTTCTGGATTAGTCTCAATATCTGTATCCTTTTCAATCTGGATTCTGCATTGGCTGTGGTACAGAAATGGCATTGGTTGCCCTGATTGATGATCTATACTAGTCTATGGACAGGGTGAATTTGTCAATGTTGGTTCTCCTGGACCACTCAGCAATCTTTGATAATATTGCCCACAGCATCCTTTTGGATCACATGTGCCTAGGCACTGCTGTTCTCTGATGGTTTAGATCTTTTAAGGAATGAAAATCTGAGAAATTGGTGCTGGGGGATTTCTGTTCAGCTCCTTGGCCTATGAAGTCCGGTCTTATCCCCTATACTATTTAACATCTATATGAGGCCACTTGGGGTGATCGTCCAGACATTTGGAGAATAATATCATCAGTATGCTGATGACACACAGTTCTCTCTCTCTCCTTTCCATCTAAAATCAGGGAGCCCGTAGAAATCCTAAAACAGTGTCTGCAGGCAATGAAGGGCCAGATGAGGGTGAATAAATTGAAATCCAGACAAGATGGAAATGCTGTGGACTGTTAATAAAGCTGATATGAGAATAGGTGTGCAGCCTGCTGTGGATGGGACTACACTCCTCCAGAAGGGACAGTTTCACAAGCACAATTGGATCCTTTACTGATGCTGGAAAGGCAGGTGGCAAAAGATGCTGGAGTGCCTTTTCCCACTGCAATTCTGGTATTCCAGCTGTGGCCCTTTCTGCAGAAAGCCAATTAACATGTTGAAGGTTCTGGACAATTTGACTTCATAAGACACAACTGTAGGAATACATTGACTGAATACTGCTACACACCATCAGATTCAGGGACTCTAATACTGGGGGAAATTCCTGTGACCATTACTTAAGGATAGCCCAGCCCAAACAGATGTGGCCCTAGTGCTCTACCTATTAAAAGACAGTAATGCGCACACAACATTGATGGTAGCAAGATTCTTGGAAACCTCTCTAGGAGCGCTGTGCCAAGCTCCTCCACAGAGTCAAACTCTATCAAACTGATTACATAGTACTTTAAGAGTTACAGGTTTTAACCAGTTTATTGATATCCTATTGTTCAAAGATTGTATTTTAATCGCTGAATATATAGCACTTTAAGACTCAGAGGTTTTAACTACCGGTAGGTTATTGGTATCTTACTGTTCAAAGACTATATTTTAATAACTGAATATAGTATTTAAAAGATTTATGCCAATAAAGGTTTGATTTGATTTTGACTCTGATACTGTGATCTTATGCAGTTACTCCAGACTAAGGCCACTGATTTTATTGGGCTTGGACTGGACTTACTCTGTGTAGGATTTCACTGTAAACCACTTAATGCACAGTGTGATTTAAGCATGTTTAGTAGAAGCCAGTCCAATTTGGTTCAACAGGACTTACTTCCAGGTAAGTGTACACAGGATTGTGCTTTAAACAGTGGAACTTAATATTAAGAATTCAGAACTGTGGTGCTGTGATGCAAACAACTCATAAGACCTCTTGTGGAAGAGGAAATGCAAAGGGGAACATTGTTATAAGTTGGGGTTGTGATGTGGGATTGTGATATGCATATCCAAAGGGCACAAGGCCTGGCCTTGTTTTTGCATAACACTATTAAATTAATTGCATAACCCCAGCACTCCTCTTAGGGCTGTACAATTTAATTGTTCCGTATTTTGCATACAGTCTGTACCATAAATGATAATAATAGGGTACTTTGTGGACAGCAACAGCTTATTAATATGCTCCATTGTTTTTGTTATCTTTATATAGTTTAAATCAAGAAAGGGAGTGAGTGAATTGTTTAGGAAACATTCTTTTTGACTAGCTTTGTTCCACTACTTTCCAGTGGCATTCCCCTGCTATTCCATCACATAAGGTGCGTCACTGTCTGTACAAACTGCACTCCTGATTACCACTAGAACAAATTTCATAGCAGCTAAGACAGCAAAAGCCATGCTAAATGTATAGAATCCTGAAAGATATTTTTTATCACAATCAATCGGGTGAAAGCTATCTATTTGCAGTGCAATCCTAAGCAGTTACACCATTTTAAACCCATTTATTTCAATGGGCTTAGAAGGGTGTAGATCTGCTTAGGATGGTACTGCAAGTAACCAGCTACCAGCTACAGGAAGCCTCCCTTTCTGATTTGCTCTCACACGTCTCCCAACCTGCCCATCAACAGAAAATAGGTAGCACCACAAGTGGAGAAGGAGCAACCTATCTTACTCTCCCAGTATTTTCTGTGGATGTCTAGAGGCACAGCAGAGGGTCCAGATGGTTGTTAAAACAGGGACTTACCTGGGTTCCCTGAACACACAATTACTACTGAAGAGTTTTTCTGGTAGAAAAGTGCAGAGTCAGAGATGTTATACAAAACAAATCCAGGCACAGAGGCAGTATTCAAATAGTTCAGTACAATGCTATCTGTATGCTTGCATGAATATGGATGGGGATTAGGGTTGCCAACTGCCAGGTAGTAGCAGGAGATCTCCTGCTAATTCAACTGATCTCCAGCCGATAGAGATCAGATCACCTGGAGAAAAATGGCCGCTTTCGCAATTGAACTCTATGGCATTGAAGTCACTCCCCTCCCCAAACCCCGCCCTCCTCAGGCTCCACCCCAAAAATCTCCCACCGGTGGTGAAGAGGGACCTGGTAACCCTAATGGGGATACATGAGAAACAATCACAGAGGATGCTTCTGTGGGCCAGAATCAGGGCTTGCCTGGGCTCTTAGTTAAATATGCCAAATAGGGAGTTCAGAGATCCATAACAGAACAGCCTTGGAGAGTGGTAAGGAACAAAGGAATAACAGCATACTATGGCCTTTAGTAGATTAGAAACAGCATAATTCATATCAATAGATATAATATGTATGTGTTGGGGCCCAGGTACAAGAAGCATCTGAAAATGGAAAGAATATCCAATTAAACATAAATGTGAAGATATAGATCAAAGATGGGTGTTTTAGCTGGGGTCCAACTGACAGTTATATGTATGAGAAAATTGTAATAACTATTTTTGTTGTGATTAACAGTAGTAAGTATGTGTAAATATATTCTATATCTATATATCTAATTCCCACATGTGCCCTCTGCCTACAGATACTTAAACCCGCAGATGGGGGCACACTTACCCCCAATAGGTTTTTCTGCAGACTTGGTGTGCAGAAAAATCTGAAAATTTAAAAAAACCAGGGGGTTTAAATTCCTCCGATTTAAAAAAAATACCTTTTGAACTGCTAGCATCGGAGGACTCTTATCATAATTATAGTTTTTTAAAGTATTGAAGGAATGTAATATCCATCTAATAAACAAAAGCTACAATGCATTGTTAGAAGTAAAGACATTTGCAATACATTTGTTTCTAGTTTCTTAATCTAACAATTCAAGAGTGCTGCCATAACGTTAATCTAAAATAAGTATGTTGGAAGGCACAGAAAAATCATATTTCCCTTTGGTGGAAGGTCATATGTTGGGATATTTGCATAGAACCTTAACAGTTCACACAAAAGAACACTGGTTGCTGCATGATGCAGAGAGAATCTCCTAACTGCAATCCAAAATACTGTCCTGTATGCAAGAAAGATGCTGTTTTATCTTATTAAAACAATAATAATGTAAGATATTTTTTCCCCATTTTTTACTTATGGCGACCCCGTAGGGTTTTCAAGGCAAGAGATGTTCGGAGGTGGTTTGCCATTGCCTGCCTCTGCACCATGACTCTGGCATTCCTTGGAGGTCTCCCATCCAAATACTAGCCAGGGTCAACCCTGCTTAGCTTCTGAGATCTGATGAGATCAGGCTAGCCTGGGACATGAGAAATAGCTCTTCACAATTTAGTGATAGGGTATATTGTGTTTTTTGTTGTTTTTTTTAAAAAATCAGACTAATTTTCTAACCTACTAGGTGGCCTCATGGCCTTTTATAAAACTTTTGCCTCTTCATATTTATTTTTTATTCACTAGAAATGGGGGGATGTAGCTTTCATTCTTCAAATGGATTCACAGTTTTTATAATATGAAATATAATACAAGTGCTAGGGTTGCCAGGTCCCTCTTTGCCACCACCTGGAGGTTTTGGGGGCAGAGTCTGAGGAGGGCCGGGTTTGGGGAGGGACTTCAATGCCATAGAGTCCAATTGCCAAAGCATCCATTTTCTCCAGGTGAACTGATCGCTATCAGCTGGAGATCAGTTGTAAAAGCAGGAGATCTCCAGCTAGTACCTGGAGGTTGGCAATGCTAAAAAGCACTCAGACCAAAGATTGCCTTGAGTCCTTTTGTAATTTAACAGAGTGCAGTGAATTTTGGAACCTTTTGTTGAAGTGGTATTAATGTCAGGGTTCTTCTGGGAGCTAGTCTTCTGCTGTGAGATCAGCAGTTTGACTGGTCTGCAGAGGTCTTTCTGCACGCACACCAGATACTTCTATTTCCAGTCATGTGTTCATACCTATACAACATCTACCTTGGAGGCAGCAAGGAGAGACCTCATGCTGCAACTGCGGACAGATTTCCCCACCAATCTTTTCCTCACTATAATATCCATTTTCCACGCATAACAGCTATTGCCACTCTTCACAGTATGGCTGCCACAACATCCATTATGGATGCTTTTGGACGAGCGTCATACTATTTGCTTTCAGGATAGGACCTTTATTAATCCCATACTAAGAGCTGCTACAGAAAATAACAACACTGTCAGGTTGGTCAATATTAGGGTCCCAACTAGGGTTGCCAACCTCCAGGTACTAGCTGCAGATCTCCTGCTATTACAACTGATCTCCAGCCAATAGAGATCAGTTCACCTGGAGAAAATGGCCATTTTGGCAACTGGACTCTATGGCCCCTCCCCAAACCCCACCTTCCTCAGGCTCTGCCCCCAAAACCTCCCACCAGTGGCGAAGAGGGACCTGGCAGCCCTAGTCCCCATATAGTAGAGCTCTGTTTGAAATAATAGTCATGGGCAAGACAGAGATCTCATTGCTATGATACAATTTAAAGCAGAGACTTCTGGCTCACAACACAAAATCTTGGGTTGGATCCAACCAGCTTTTCTTCTAGTCAACAACAAAGGAGGTGTCCTCTTTCATCACTCAAAAAGGCTGTGCAGGCAATCATGGGACCTGCATATACAAAAGCCATGTGGGGTGGGGACTGTAGTATGGAAGGGAATTGGGTGAGATTGAGTGGAAAATTTGGCTGGATCCAACCACTTAGCCGCTAATGCTAAACTGTTTCTCTAACAAACCAATGCTCCAAAGCTCTTTTTCACAAATCAATTGTTACCTTCTCCCCTTCCCACACATAGCTTTTAAAAGCAAGGGATAATAATTCCCACCAGTGTCATTGAAAAAAGAAGCCAATGCTTTTTTCTCTTAAGCATGTAATACAGCCAGGGTGTTTTTCCCCTAGTGAAAATAGACAGACCCTTGCAGTCACCAAGCAAGGCACAATCACCAAGTACAAGTACATACTATGGAGTTTCAAAGCAAAACATGTTAAATAAGTTGAGAAAATGTGAATTATCCAATGAATGGAGACTGAAGAGTCCTTCAAGACACAGAAGGCCTGGCAGTAAGGAACTAGCAACCCTAGGAAGGAATGATTCTGTTCTTCTCACTTAAAACTAAGGCTGCCACAAATTTTGCAGTAAACCTATTTGGCAGTCAAACATGTCCTGTTTGATCCTCACGATTATATTGTAAGCAGTTCAAGGATATGTTCAGATTGCCTTGAACAACTCCAACAGCTGCTGAACAAGTTTGTGGCTGCCTGCTAGTCAGAAGTCAACTCAGGGATCAACTGAAAGTCAGGTTCTGATTACAGCCCCCTCCCCTGAAAAACAGCTATACAGTGAAGTTGGAGATTGAAAGCAATGCTTCTGATCACCCTGTTGCAATAGGGAAAGGAGAAAAATATTGTTTCTTTTCATCAACTGAGAGATGGCTTCTGACAGCTGCAAGTAGCCGGTTAGTGCAAACAAATGTGAAGAGGTTGCGAACAGCTGAACTGCCCATCAATTAACTGGGTGCCTGATCACCTCTGGCAGGCAGGAGGTAAGTTAAACTGGCAGGTGTTCAAGCACCCCTATTTAAAACAGTGTGTATAATACCACATTGTTCAGGGCTTTTGACACCTTTGACAAAAGGAAATAATAACTTCAAAGGACAATAGAAAGGTCATCTTCTCCCTTAGTCTGTGTCTCTAATACCTTTATGGCAGCAAGAAATATAAAAGGTAGGGTTTTCTTCACCATGGCAGCACTGTGCTGTGGAAAAGCTGCATCTGTGGACATGCTACTTGACTTGTAGATATAGTACACAAATCATAGAATCATAGATTTGGAAGAGGCAATGCAGGCCATCTAGTCCAACCCCCTGCTCAAAGCAGGAGCAGCCTGGAGCAGCAGTTCCCAAACTGTGCTCCGCAAAACATCTCCTAGTGCTCCATGAAGAGATTGGAAAGGAAAATGCTTCTGTCATTCGGTTTAGTATATAGGTGCTAAGTGAAAATTCGTGCTCCATGACAAATTTCTCTCCTGAAAAGTGCTCCATGACTCAAAAAGTTTGGGAACCGCTGGCCTAGAGCATCCCTGACAAGCATTTGTCCAGCCACTGCTTAAAGACTGCCAGTCTTTAAATGTATCAAACGTATTTCAAGAGTCTGAATCTTGTTTTGTGTCCTGGAACATGCATAGATAATCATCACAGATAATAGCATACTTAACAAATATAAAAGGCAACCATACAAGTTAATTTTAAATGCAGCTCTGATTGCACTGTGGGACAGGGCATCCCCTGTTCTTAAATGAGCTGCACCTTGGAAGCAAAGGGCCAGTTTCCTGCAGGGCTGCAGATCTAGAAACCTGCTCACCTATCTTTCCTCTTGGATAGTAATAAAACAGGCAAGACATCATCCAATGAGACCATTCTTGGCTACATGGAAGATCTGACAATATTTGACTGTGCTCAAAATAGGTAGTTAATTGACAACTACACAATAGACCAGTGTCCTTACTCTCATCTCTTGGCTGCCAGCATTCAGGTAAAGTGGATGGGGCGTTGGTCTTGACCTTGGGTCTCAATATTTACTCAGGTCATGAAACTCACTGTGTGACCTTGAGCTAATTACACAGGAGGAGGGGACTGAGATTTCTGCTGGTTTCCCTCCCACTGCAAACCCCACTGTTCCTCTCTCCACACTGGGTTTTTTTTGGGTTTTTTTTGGTGGGGGTGTCCCTTGACTCCCCAGGAAAGGCGTTTCAAGAGTGGGAGTGGGGAGGCAGGGCAGTCCATTTCTTCAGGCTTCCCTCTGTCAGTAATTCTTAGGATCCAACTCATGATACAAGAATGTTGTAAAGACTACTGAGAAAATGTACACAGAGCCTTGAACATTCTTAAGTGTGCTACATATGTGTGTGTATATATAAGTGCCATTGTTGCAACCAACTTACAGTGACTCCAGCAAGGGACTTTAAAGGCAAATGAGAAACAGAGGAGGTTCGCTATTGCCTTCTTCTGCAGAGTCTTCCTTCCAAATGAAGTGTACTATAAATCTTTATTGTTATTATGTTGAAACCATACCCTCGGGAATGCTAGTCCCCATTCAACCCTGAATTCTATATTTACGAGGACAGGCTGTAGATACTGGATAGGAAGGCAATCTGTACACGTTCTTATTATGACATGTTCAAGTATTGAGACTCAATCCTCAAAAGACATAAGCTGTGCTTTGGTTAGCCCTGATCATCTACTTACATTTTTAAAGACTAAGGTTACCATCCTTAATCATGACTGAAGTCTAAATATGGCTTCATGGGACCAAAGGGCCACCTGAATCCATTTGGTCCTCCTGAATGTACTCTGGCCATGACATTTTTTGCCATATTTCTTCCCTTCTTCCCAACCCCACTAAATACTTTAGCTAGAAAATTACCAGCCACTCCAAGCAACTGGGGACTTATTTCCTCAGATTTCCTCTAGATAGAAGAGATTGATGTGATGGGAGAGAATAAGGCACAGCAGGAAGCCTCAAAAGTGGGTGTTCAAACTGCATCATCCCACATGGATAAATTAGTCCCAGCCCACTTCCCCAGGATAATAGAGACCACAGAGCATGTGATTTGGGTGTGAAGCCCACATATTCAATCTCTGACATCTCTAGCTAAAAGGGTTCAGGAAGAGAGTTCAGAAAGACTAGAAATTGAGGCCTTGGAAAGATGCTACCAGTCAGAGTACGAAAAGCACCAGCCTGGATGAAGCAGTTGTCTGTTTCTGTAGGAGGCTGTTTTAGGTCATCTTGATAATAGTTCAGGGAACAACCAAGAACCTGATGAATGGGATCTCAGAACAGTGCCTTGGTCCTGTACTGGGAGCAAGCTATGCCCTTGCATTGGAACAACTTCCAGAACACCGGCTTCACACAGAAGGAAGGGTAGTATAATGCAAGAATGCTGTGCAATGGTTGGGCAGGAAGGGGCGTTGTCCCACTGTGCCCTCAACCTGATCGGGTAAGGTTCACACGGAGTGCCAACTGGAAAGTATTACCTCCTGCATTTACAGGAAACTGAAGCAGAGCTATTAGCTCTGCCCTGCTTTGCCTTGAACACATGAAACTGCCTTATACTGAATCAGACCCTTGGTCTATCAAAGTCAGTATTGATCTACTGAGACCGGCAGTGGCTCTCCAGGGTCTCAGGCAGAGGTTTTCACATCACCTACTTGCCTAGTCCCTTTAACTGGGGATTGAACCTGGGACCTTTTGCATGCCAAGCAGATGCTCTACCACTGAGCCACAGCCCCTCACAGCCTTGTACAAGAAGCCCTATTTTCTGAATAGCCTGATTTGAATGGCTAGTATTATAGTTGCCAACCTTCAGATATGAGGTAAATAACAAACCACTACCCCCAAATCTCCAGGAATTTCCCAAGTCGGAGTTGGCAACCATACCTAGAATTAAAGTGCACAGTTTTAAATTATCCTTTCCTAGAGATTTAGCCAGAGTGACACAGTTTAGTAAAAAAAAAAAAATATTGCGTGATATTATTTATTGATCTAGTGCCATCAATGTGTCAATGGAGTTTTCCAGAATTTCATAAGTCAAGAAGACAGGCCCTGCCTCCAAAGAAATTTCAGTCTACAAGTACACTGTGAAGAACACAACACAGAGAGAAAAGACAAGACATAAGATCAGTGTGAGGAAGTTCCCAGATCTAGCTCAGCTGAGAATCCCCTCCCAACTGAACACTTGAATTAGATTTAAATTTTCATTCACATGGGTTTGTGATTCCTGTCAGCTACCTGAGTAGCCCAGGCCAGCCTGATCATGTCAGATCTCAGAAGCTAGGCAGGGTCAACCCTGGCTAGTATTTGGATGGGAGGCCTCCAAGGAATACCCAGGGTCATGACACAAAGCCAGGCAATGGCAAACCACCTCTGAATGTCTCTTGCCTTAAAAACCTCACAGGGGTCATCATAAGTCAGTTGTGACTTGGCGGCAAAAAAAAAGAAATTTCTGGCTGAAAAGTGGGATAAAAATATAATAAATAAAGTACATTTGCAATTACTTAAGGCCAAACCTGACAAGTACTGGAAGATTTGTAATCAGATTGCCAGGCTGCTCTTTCAAAGGAGGTGTGGGTGAATAGCAGCCATGGGAGGTCCTGAATCTAATCAAAACTGTGGTGCAGGTCACAGGAAGATTAGCTCTTTCCACATGCTGTTTTCCTGACCTTGAATGGTCCCTAGAACTACATTTGCTCATTGGGCTAAATGTTAGTGCCAGGATGTTGTTTAAGGTTAGGAAAATGGCACTGGGGATGGAGGGAAAGCCCTCTGCCCCACACCACTACTCCAGTCTGAATTGGGACCTCCCACAGTTACAAATGAACACCAAGCTGTAGATCCAGTTATGGCTTTTCCAGCATTTGGTCTGATGCGGTCTTTGGGGTCCATTACAGTTAGAGAAGCTAAACGTTCTGTGGAAAAGTTAGGTTTTCAGGAAGGATATGAAAGAAGAGAGATGACAACAGCACCGATGTGTTCCAGGCATAAAAGACAGCGAGGATTTAAGAGATAAGAGCAAAAAGGGACCAAAAGCTCAAGTGTAAAAAATGCATCAGATTTTTCCTCTTGGCTGCTGTACCAAAAAGTTGCTACTGAATTTCTCTTAAATTGTTATAAGCCTGCCTGTAAACAACACCTAGAAATAATCTATAGCGATAAGAAGCTACCAGGAAACAGCTGAGGTTGGGGGGTAGATAGCAAGTCCACTGGGGGAACAATAGTCTGTTCTTGGATACGTGCTACAACCTTCTGTCTATGCTCCTCCTTAATTCATGGCCGCTGCTGTTTCTTTTTTGTCTGTTCTATAAAGTAACCAAATGTGAAATCATATGTTAAATTAGGATCTGTTTAGGAGCTTTGTGGCACCCACTGAAAAATTTCAGTAAGGGCAATCAGTTTTGCATCAGGCCTCTTATTGTAAGGAGGGGGAAAATCAAGGAACACTAATTGCCAATTTCCTTTAAGAAAATGGCATTTTAAAGATTATATTATTCATCCACTGAAGACATGCACAGGGAAGTTTGAAAAAAATTGGTGCTGACAGAATGGCACATCCCTTTAATGGAAATTAAATAATTTTAAGAAAGAAAACCACTTGCCATTTCTGAGTGAATGACAAATGGTACCTTTCCTCTTCTCCTAAGTAAATCCTTTCATTTGAGAAGATAGATTAGGCTGGAGTTGGAGGGGTCCACTTTCGATTTCAAAGCAATACATATGGATGACAAGTAACACCAATGATAATGTTTGCATGGAGAAAAATCAAAAACTATTTCCTCCATAAAGTAACTATTTAAAAAAAAAATTCAGACCATTTCTGGATGTTATTAAAGCTGTATATCTGTCTTCCTCTGCCGTATCATTGTGCAATTGAACTTTTCCCAGCAAATTCAGAGGAAGTGTGCCTGCTCAATTTGGATCCTAGCCCTGCATATCTCTCATCAATACTTGTGCCAGTAGCCCTTATTCATTCAAGTAGTGGTAATTAATCAAACTGAAATGAAGAAAGGAAGGAACTAGGTCATAATCCTGCAAACAAAACTGGAAATAGCCTTTCTCCGTGGCTGTGATCCACAGTTTAGAGTGACCAAAGGTAGAGGAGGAAGCCTATTGGAACTTTACTCATTGTTCCAGAGGAGTATCCATGTTATCCAAAACCACAAAGAGTGGCACCTTAAAAATGTCTGATGGTGCCATCTTAAGCAGCGTTATCCCCTTCTAAACCCCTGTAACTCTGCTTAAAATAGCATTGCAACAAATCCCATGCAATGTTAGCCTTATTGACTCAGAGCCCTCTTCATCATCAAAATGTCTTTGTTGTAGAACACTTGTGTAGAAAAGGGCAGCTTGTTGTCATGCCCAGACAAGAGAAGTGGAACTTGCTGCAATTTCATCAAAAAAAGTATAGGATCCCTGTTCTCCTTTGGGTCAGGTCATCCCAAGGATTTTAACCCTGCGCACTCACCATGAACCTCCCAATTCCATGCTGCGATAGTCGCACTGAAGCCCACTGAAATCCGTGGGCTTAGGTGCACTTAAGTCTATAGGATCAGGTTGCAAATTGGCTCTGTCCAATCGATGTCAATGTAGTGAAGCTAGCATAACTCTGGTATTAAATGGAAACTGACCACATGAAACCGCCTTATCCAGAATCAGAGCTTTGGTCAGTATTGTCTACTAAGACTGGCAGTGGCTGTCTGGGGTCTCAGGCACAGGTCTTCCACATGAGCCTTTTAACTGGGAATGCTGGGAGATAGAATGTGGGATCTTCAGTATGCAAAGCAGGTGCTCTACCACTGAGCCCTGGGCCCTTCCCAAATAGTTAGTGGATCACCATGTTTGCCTTAAATATGGGGGGGGGGGAGAAATCACAGGTCCAACGTCTTTTTTATCACTCTAACCTTGCTCATCTTTCTATTCTGTTTTCCAAGAGACAGTACAGACTGTTGTTGGGAGTGCACATTCCTCACCGAAAGAGTGCACAATTTTTAAAACATTTTTTTCAACAACAAGAAGTGTCCCGACTCTCATGCCAGTAACCTATCAATCAGAAATACTTACACATTTCTGATAGTTCGCCTGCAGTGTCTGAATAAGCTTCGCCTCTACAAAACAATATTTTCCCAGAGCCAAAACTTGATTTCTGATCACAGCTGGATTCTGTGAGCCGGGTTCTGATATCCGCAAGCTTCTTTTTGCATAATTGGGGTTTACTTGAAGGAATAAAGAGCAGCAGTAAACGGGCCACAGATTGAGATTAGTCAGTCGTGACTCTACACTGTCAATATTCGCTTTCAAGAGTATCCTAGGCGAAACATCCTCCTCTTCCACCCTACAGTGCGTTGCAGACGTATCACGGCTATTTTTTTATTATTACAAAACCTAGAAACCACATACACTTCTCAATATATATATATCTCACATGCACATAAACAAAGGACTGCTTTTAATCCCTTTGCACTTTAAAACAAAAATCACGCCTGGCTGTTATTTGGGGCAGGTTCTCCCAGCCTGGTTGCCTTCAATCGACATGAAGAAAAAGCCCCTTTGGACCGGAGAGGCTTCCTAGCGGAGGATCTCACCACTGCCTCTGCAAAGAGAGACTCCCAGGTCTGCATAGCACCAAAAGCTCAGTGGGAAGGGAGGGGGCAGCCCCTGAGAAAGGGGTGGAGGAACCAGGGAAGCCCAAGAAGGGAGAGGGTCTCCCCAAGGCACGGGACCATCAAGTACCCCCCCTCCTATTCGGAGCAAGGATTCTGCAGCCGCACGCCTCCCCAAGAGCTCCGCGTCAGCCCCCCACCCGCGAAAAGCACAGCACCCGACGGCCACCCTGGATGCATCTGCAACCCCCGCCCGGCCCGGCCCGCCAGCTCGATGCCGTGGGGGGGGGGGCAGAAGCTTGGAGGGGGGGCTTCTTGCCCGCCCTCCCCCTCTTGGAGCCACTTTCTTCTGCAGGACTTTGAGGCGACGCCTGGCTCCGGGAGGGGCGCCCACCCAAAGGGCGCATCACCCGAGCCGCCCCGGCCAGCCTCGCCTCCCGCCCAGCCCGAGCGCGGAGTCCCGCATCGGGAGAGCCTCGTCCGCCAGCCCCCCCCCCGCCCCCTCCTCACCGTTGGATCTCCGGACGATGTTCTCCAGGAAGGTGTTCTGGGGAGCCACCAGCCCTCGCCGCCCCCCAGCCATAGTCAGGCGCGGTGGCTTCAGCGGGGCCGGGCGAAGCTACGCGCTGCCTCGGCGCTCCCTTCTGCCCGCTCCGAGCTCCTCATGGTCCCCGCCGGGAGTCCGGGGCGGCTTTGCAGCATCAGCTCGCCCCGCGCTGCATCCCCGCCGCTCCGCGCCAGCCGGCCTGGACCAGTCGCGCAGCGCCCTCTGCCGGCCGCTCGCCGGCCTCGCCCCCGTCGGTGCTGGTTCTCCGCCTCGGGTTGGGGCGCTCGTCTTTCGGCGCCGAGGAGCTCGCTTGGGGGAGCCCCAGGCAAATCCTGAAGCGCAGCGCCACCCATTGGACGGCGCGCCAAAAAAAAGACCGGGCAGGGACGCGTGGCAATGCGCCGCCGCGCATCGTCTTCTTTTCGGCCAGTCCGTGCTAGCAGACTCCTCCGCTGTAAGGAGTTGCGAATGTTAGCTCTTGGGTGTGCTTACTCCAAAGTCAATCCTGTTAAGCTGAAAGGGATTTTACCCGCCCCCCCCCCCCGCCGCTCAAGCAAGGTTTGGCCCACCCCACAGGTTCAGGTCAAGAACTCTGCTTTAAATAGGGTTGCCAACTGGTCTGGACAACAAAATGTTGGGGAACTTTGTGTGTGTGTTAAGTGCCGTCAAGTCACTTCTGACTCATGGCGACCCTATGAATCAATGTCCTCCATAGTGTCCTATCTTTGACAACCTTGCTCAAATCTTGCAAATCGAGGGCCGTGGTTACCTTTATTGGGTCAATCCATCTCTTGTTGGGTCTTCCTCTTTTCCTGCTGCCCTCAGCTTTTCCTAGCATGATTGCTTTTCTAGTGACTCTTGTCTTCTGATAATGTGACCAAAGTACAATAGCCTCAGTTTAGTCATTTTAGCTTGTAAGGCCAGTTCAGGCTTGATTTGATCTATAACCCACTGATTTGTTTTTTGGCAGTCTGCAGTATCCATAACCCTCTCCTCCAACACCGCATTTCAAAAGAATCTACTTTCTTCCTATCAGATTTCTTCAATGTTTAGCTTTCACACCCATACATAGTAATAGGGAATACAACAGCATGAATACTAGTGGCTCTTTACTAGTGGATTAATGTGTAGAGCCTGTTGAAGCTTTTCATGTCATGGAGGTGAATAACATCAACTGGTAAATAACATGCCATTAAGCCTCGGTTTAAGGGGTAGGACATTTTTTCCCCTCCAGGCCTGTTGGCAACCCTAGTTTTACAACCTATATAGGTTTTGAAAAAATGAAAAAAATGTAATTCCCATTTATACAAATGGGAGCCTTGTAGCATTTTAAAGACTAACAACATTTTGTTGCAGCATAAACTTTTGTGGATTGGAGCACGCTTCTTTAGATCCAAGAATGGAGCCTCACTAGGAATATATTTTACGCAGGTGGTATGAAAACAACAATAATAACCAAATAGCAGGGTCAAGAGGCCATGAAATGTGATAAGCACAGAGTGAGATGTCATTATGTAAAATTCAACAATATATATATTTTTAAATAAAGCAACCATGCACTCGTTAGAGTAAGCTAGTTAACATCTGTCATTTGTCCCAAGTTTTGCTAAAATAGTTAAGAGAATAGTTAAGAACTTTAAAGGGAGATTCACACTGGAATCTCCCTTTAAAGTTCTTCTGTTGAAGGACGGTTAGCCGTAGAGTGTCCTGGGAGACTGAAATGTTCTTCCCATGGGTTTCTTGTGTCCATTTATTCTTTTATGTAGATGCTGGGTTGTTTGTGCTAAGTAGAGTGCAGAGGGGCATTGTTAACACATGACAGTATATAGAACACTGGAGGATGAGCAAATGAATAAGTCCAGGATGGTACAACTGATGTTTCTGAGTCCTGTCTGAGTATTGTCTGACTGTATATGGGGGTACAATTGGCATCTTGGTTTGCTGAAAGACCTGGTACAAAGGTGTGTATCTCTGTTAGGTGACTCAGAAGTAAATCTTATTTTATTCCATGTGGCTTACTTTCAGGAAAGTGTTCTTATGATTGCAGCACTGTTGTTGTTGGAAAGTAGCTACTTCTGTCTTTAAGCAATAAAAGATCTGCCACCTACAGCCCATGAGAGAGAAATAAAATTCAGCAAGGAGGCATAGACGATGCATTAGATTGGTTTGAGCTGGGGTCTTTAGATTTCAACCAGTGGTGTTATGTTGTTCTTACTTTTGGGGCTGTCTTGTAGTAGACTGTTTCCAGAGGACAATCTGGCTTTGTTGAACTGACCTGTAACTTCCTTATGTGGGGATTGTAGTCCCAAGAACATGTGCTGTAAATCTTTCAGATCTAAGGACCTGGAGCAAATACAGTTGCAGTACTACTTGGCTGTAGTAGTAGTGGAAGTGTGGAAATATGTGAGGCAGTCAGTGGGTTTCTTGTATAAAGTGGTGCTTATCTGTCCAGAGAATGGACCTGTGGTGTGAAATGGTTCAGGCTCAGGTTGACGGTGGAGAGAAAGATGTTGCGGTCCTGGAAGAATCTCTCAAGAGGTTCCCTGTCATCTGTCCAGATGATGGAAATGTCACCCGAGTGTCAAGCCCTCCCACATGTACTAACACTTTCTTTTTGCCATGTTGTCATGATGTGTGCTTCCCTAACTGTGCCAACAGCAGCCAGTTATATGAAGAAAAGGCACACATAACAAATTTTGGTCACCAAATTATGCTACACATAATGGAAGAGAAGGAAGGAATCAGGGGGAGGGGCGGGTTGTTCTACAGCATTCCATTCTAAAAATCTATGAGAACTTAAAATGTGTGTTAACCATCATCTAGAACACTAACATTTACCAAAACAATCATAATGCTGGGTTTCTATATTTCTCTCCTAACTATATTATTGGGTGGGTTTGTCTAGTTTAATTAATACTAAATTTATTTTACCCTCTCTTATTTTTGGATGGATGTTTTAACTACCTCTGTTGTTTCCAGCTAGTATCTATGGTTGTAGAGAAGCAAATTCTTAATCATGTTATAAGAGCTTGATCAAGCCCTTATATAATTTTCCCAGCTCCTTATCTGTGTGGCTGTCCTCTGGTGAGTAATAAATGACCCTCATAGATCTCCTATTGATTTTTGTAAGCACTTGGCTGTCAGTGTTGTAGCTTCAGTGTTTTTCTTAATTATACTAAATGTTTTACTAAATAGTTGGTGTAATCATTACTGCATAAGTTGATTAGTAAGGAGCATCATATCTTATAACTTTGGAGTCATGAATGTAAATTAACAGGGGAAAAATCGAAATGGCACTGAAAATAAATCTTCATGTGTGCTTCTATCAAAAAGCATCTTTTTTGTTTGTTTTTGTGGGTTTTTTCGTCCTAGGTTTTAAACTTGCCATTTTAACGTCAACATGGTGAACTGACCAATGTTTGACTGACTTTGATCCTCTCCATGGTAACACATTCTGGTACATATTTGCGAGACCGTGGAGTACCCTTAGTGATAGAAGATCCATGCCTTTTTTTCTGCAGTGGCAAATGGAGATGAGAAACTGTTGATTTCCAACCGCTGGTGCTAGAAGTGGAGGATGCATTCAATTTCCTGTTGTTTTTTTAAAAAAATATGCACTAAAAGCTAGGATGTCAGGGAGAAGTTTGGGAAAGAATCTTTCTTCTCGTCTTCTAGATTTCTGATTCAGAGGATAGCACTCCAAGTTCTACCTGACTCAGTCGGCTCTACCCTGCCTGTATTTTGTCTTTATTGTGCTTACTATCGAGAGTATGGTGTAGTGATTAAGGTGTTGGACTAGGATCTGGGAGATCCAGGTTCGAATCCCCACTCTGTCATGGAAACTTCCTGGGTGACCTTGGGCCAGTCCCACACTCTCAGCCTCGACCCTAGCTTACCATGCCTGTGTTTGTGCCTGTTGGGAACATGGAGAAAACATTAAAACCTTCCACACTGTCGTAAATAAATTATATTTTAAACTATTTGTGCATAAAAGCTGTTTCCTCATCATACGCTAAAGCCTGCAACATCTGGTTAACAGAGGGTGACAGCGAGGTTATTGTGAAGGCCATAAGCAATGGTCCTTCTTTCAAATTACTACCAAATTGAGGGGGAACTTGTGTGCTTCTCTTGCCCCTGCGTCCCAGAAATACAGCAAGCAGCCTTGGCACAGTTGCATACTTTTAGTTGGATATTCGAGCCCTGAGTCCCTCTAGTAGCATCTGCTGGGCAGTGCAATTGGGAAGAGGAGCAAGGTCCATTGTTCTCACAAACCACATATGCCATTTCTCCCCGTCCCTGGGCAGTGGGCACTGTGAGTTGAGTATCAATTCTCCCTGTCCACTCACTGACTGCTGCTTCCTCCTCTTCCAAATGGATTCTGGACGACTAAACCTCTGAAGGAATAGCAGTTCTTTCAGGGCATTTCTGCTGATTTACCTATTCACAGAGTGCATGGATTGGGTCTGACATCCCTACTCTGTGTAACAGTTAGCTGTGAGCTGCAGGTTAGTTAATACTTATGCTATACTTCAGTTCTTTCTAGTTGGTTCCAGACTTCTACAATTCCTAATGCATTGTTTACTTAATGTCCCATTATCTTGATTGTACCAACTCACTATGTGTTATCCACCTTGAATCCCTAAATAATGTTAATACATAAATTAAATAAAATGTTGAACAAGAATCACCCTGACACAAAATATGAAAACCCACATGATTTCTTAATTGGTTCACTACATTCTTCATTTCTGCAAGATGAATGGTGTGTTGATTTGTTCGTGAACCAACACAAAACAGGAAATTTTAAAACTGACATAGGGGCACAAGCTAATGAAATATCTTTAATAACTTATAAAGCCTTGCAAATTGAGCTGCTTTAACATTCAGATACAAGATTAGTAACCTCCTCTGGGAAAACACTACAAGTGTTTGAAAAATGCAATCTGAATTTCAAGTTTAAAGACAAGCTAGGTGCCCTGAAATTTGACAAGTAGATTTTTATACATAAATGGTAGTGGTTTAAGTGTCATGACTGCTTTAAATATGGTAAAAGGTTATTTTAATTGAAATAGACCAATGGGGAGTTGATACAGATTGTAAAAATGTGGTTTAAGGTCTATGTTGCCTACCAGAGCAATTCAGTAATCTATAAAGGTTCTTTATGCATGGGTACTTTGACTCACGTTCACCCCTGGACTGACTTGGTTGTTCCTTGGAGTTATGCATAAATTTTCCATCCCTCAAAGATGACCTTGTGCCCAGCCCTCACAATGTTTGGGTCTTCCTGATGCTGTTAAAACCCGATTCTTCGATCTCTCCTGAGATCAGCCCAGGTCAACTCATCATCTCCATTCATAATCCAAAGCGCAGGGGTGCTGGGGCGTGTGTGTGTGTGACATTTTTCTTACAGCAAGCACTACAGCCACTTACAAAGCAGCTTTTCAAGAGGCGGGGACACAAATGTTTCCTAATTTTTGTGTCCCACCTGGAGTTCTTTCTGAGACGAACACTTGGGTTTCTCTCCCCCCCTTGGTTCCTTTTAAAGAGCTCCATTTTGGGAAATAGTGGCAATGAGAAGTAAAGTTCATAAGGAATGGAATTGTATGGACAAACTGAAGGTCACAGCCAGGCATAAGTACCTACAGAATGGATCGATCCAACAATTGTTGCAGACAAGGAGAAAGAATAACTTGTTTGGACCCAAGAACTATGAACCAAGCGATTATTAATACGAATTGTTAAGAAACAGACTGACAATGACAGACTGACAATAACAGGGTCAATATTGCAGTGCCCTGTATAGTTCTATGGTGCAGCCTCATTTGGAATACTGTCTACAGCACCGGTTATCCTGTCTCAAGAAAGATATTGCCGAAATGGGGAAAGCGCAGAAGAGGGCAACCAAATCTTTTTCCACAAGGAAGTTTTGCTCTCATCTAGCTTCTTTGCTTAGCTTCCACGTTTTAGGCACATCCACATGACATCATCCTTTATCTATCCTGCTTCTGTGTCCCCCCGCCCACACACACACACTTCGCTGCAATCTTTTCCAAACCTGGTTTAGTCTGATATTTTTTTGAAAGATCTCAGTCAAAGCATCTTGGACTCCATGTGGATAGGATGGGATGCATTTTATTTCAGGGGCCATCCACATTCGTGCTATTTCCCTTGCCTCCGCCCCCATATGAATAGATATCTTAGCCAAAGATGGGTTAAAACCTGGTGCAACTGACTCAAATAATTAATATAGCACCATCAATGCTCATGGTGTTTTACAGAGTACAAGAACACAGCTCCATACCAAACAAGTTTACAATCTGAGGGCCAACTCACACAGTATAAAGTCAAGATGGGGGTCATGTGGACTATTGACTAGATATGTGCCAGGAGTTCTGTCCTGGCAACTTAATTCCCAGACATTTGTGGGCCTGGTTCAGACTGGGGCTGGAGTATGTGGGGAAATAGGGCTTACGCCTTCTCTTCCCAACCCTCCCCAGCTCTCCATTTTTCTGACTTGAAATGACTCTGCGGAGCCATTAGTTGTTGCATGTGGTAAACATATATATTGGGCTGTTCCAGGTCAGGAAAACGACACGGGGAGATTTGAGACACAGGAGAGTACAAGGGAACAAGTGGGGATCAATGGGAAGTGGGAATTGACAGGGAAGCTGGACATTCATTCCAGTTACACATACCTAGGCTTAATTTAAATAGGGATGGGGTTGCACTGTACACTGTCCACGAAAGTGGATTTTGAGCAGGTATTTGAAGGAGGTGAAATGGCATCGTAAATAAGAGGCAACAAGTGAGAAAGACTTGCTTGTGGGAAAGGGGGACTTTTGGATGGCTATGGCTAGATTTGAGACAAGGTCATGGGCAGGGATACACACACACACACACATATATATAATGATGTGAAGAGAAAGAATTAATATTTATTTATTTAGCTATTTATACCAAACACTTCTCCCCAGTAGAACCCAAAGGGGCTTACAACATGTTCCTCTTCTCCATTTTATCCGCACAACAACCCTGTGAGGAAGGTTAGGCTGAGAGCGTGTGACTGGCTTAAGGTCACCCAGGAAGCTTCCGTGGCAGAGTGGGGATGTAAACCTGGGTCTTTCAGATCTATACCACATTAGGTATAGGCTGACCATATGTACCATTTTGAAAGGGACAATCCCGTTTTTATCATATTTCCTGGCCATCCCATCTTTTTAATTAAAATGTCAATTTTGTCCCATTTTGCACCTCATTACACTTCCAATGTTTGTTTCCTTCAGTTCTGCGTTTCTTACGCTGCATGCAGGCATGGCTGGGTAAATTCTCATAGAAAAAGTGCTCCGGGTTACACTAATATTACATAGCCCCTGTCCTGTTTTTGCCATCCCAATGTCCCATTTTTGTCTGAAGGGAATATGGTCAGCCTAATTAGGTAAGAGGGGGAGACCATGGAGGACTTATGGATAAGTAGATTTTGCTGAATCCAGGAGTGGATAGGAAACGGTGTAAGGAAATTAAAACATCCAGTTCAGTTTACAAAAGACAAACGGTGGGGGTGGGAGGGGGAGGGCACTGCATTACCATTCTACTACACAAGCAGCTGGTATTTACAGAAAAAAATAAAGAGACGAGATCTAATCACAGATCTTCAAAGTCTCTTAAAAAAAGGTAATGGAATCCCAGCCCCCCCCCCCCTTGCTGATTCCTTCCAATAGAGAGAGAAGTAAGCACTCCAACTGACTTGGGATTAATTTGTACTTTGTGACCAATCAGAGGTTAAGCCAAAAGTACCTGCCTAGGTAAAGCAAAGATTGCCATTCAAATGTTTCTTCTAGCCTTGTGTGTGTGTGGAATTTACTTGCTGATGTGAGATAGCCAACAAAATACAGGACCTTCTCCCGTCACACCTGACCTGCATGTAATCAATGGCATATCACAGACGCTTTGGTGTCTTTCTGGTGATTTCCCATGAGGAAGAAGGGAAGCTTAAAAGGAATATTTCTGTTAAAGAGCTGTTTTTGAGAGAGGTTTTGGGGAAGACATTTTTGAGGGAGACAGAGAATGACAGAGACAGCCACTGCTGGGAGTAGACTGAACTACCTTGGGGTACAGGATTGTTTTTCTCTGATGAGGGATAGCTTGTCTATTGTCCTGTAGGTGTGCTACTAACTATGCTCTACCTGTATATTTGTAAATAAAGGAAATACAGAAGTACCATCAGTCCCCAGCAATCTCTCTTTCCTCCTACCAAAACAGATAAACTAAGGTAAATTACCAAGGTAAGAAAGATCACAATGGGTAGCCATGTTAGTCTGTCTGTAGCAGTAGAAAAGAGCAAGAGTCCAGTAGCACCTTAAAGACTAACAAAATTTCTGGCAGGGTATGAGCTTTCATGAGTTACAGCTCACTTCTTCAGATACAGTTAGAATATGAGTCCATCAATCTCTAAGTAGAGAAGAGTGAATCGCACACCCAATGGCAATAGCATGTATATGAAAATACCATGTAAATGAGATTAGCAGGTGCGATCGGATCAGGTGTGTTATGCAGAGGGGTAGTAGGCATCAGCATTATCAATGAGACAGGAATCCCAGGTTCCTATTCAATCCTGGAGAATGCATTGTCTTGAGCTTCATTATTACTAGTAATTGAGAAGTCTCTTTAATCGCCCTTTGAAATCCCTTTGTAAGAGAACTGCTACTCTAAAATAAGCAACTGAATGTTCTGGAAGGTTAAAATGTTGTGGTTTCTGATGTCAGACTTATACCCATTTAATCACAGAGACTGGCCTGTTTGTCCAAAGTAGAGGGTGGAAGGGCATTGCTGTCATGTGATGGCATAAATCACATCAGAAGATGAGCAGGAGTATGATCCTGAGATAGTATGGCTGACGTCTTACCATTCAGAAAGGGGGGGGAGGCATAGCACTAGTGTCAGAGACTGTGTTTCCTCAGAGAGAAACTGTGATCTGGTGATTAAGCTAGAACAGGGGTCTCAAAACTGCGGCTCCAGAGCCGCATGCGGCTCTTTGGCCCGTTGAGTGCGGCTCTTGCACCTGGCTGCGAAGCCAGCGCGCCTGAGAGAGCGGGCAAGCGGGCGCGCTGTCTCTCCCCCCGCCCCCCGCCGTGGAGAATGGCCGGGTCCCCCTTTCCCTTGCCCTCAATGGTTGGGAGGCTAAAGCCTCCCCTCCCCTCTAGCCACGTGATTGCTGGGCGGCTCGGCGGTTCCTGTCCCTGTATTTTTCCTGTATTTTTCGCTCCATAGCACGCACCTGACCATAACACGCCCCCCCCCAGCTGGCCGTCGGGGCGGGGAAAGCCAGCTCGCGTTGGAACGACGCGAGACGGCTCTGTGTGACCCGCCCACCTCCCAGCTGTCCATCGGGGCAGGGAAAGCCAGCTCACACTGGAACGACGCGAGCCAGCTCTGTGAGCCCCACCCGCCTCCCAGCTGGGAGACGGGCGGGGAAAACCGGCTCGCTGTTCCAGCGTGCCCAGCCGGCTCTGTGCGCACATTCGCTCCATAACACGCACAGACATTTCCCCTCACTTTTGAGGAGGAAAAAAGTGCGTGTTATGGAGCGAAAAATAACGGTAAGACTTAAAACTTTAATTAGAGTTTATTACGTTAATAAACAGTGTACCTACCTATATAGTTTAAGTTTAAGAAATTTGGCTCTCAAAAGAAATCTCAATCGTTGTACTGTTGATATTTGGCTCTTTTGACTAATGAGTTTGCCGACCCCTGAGCTAGAATAAAGAAGCAGACACTCCTAGAATGAAGGCAGTTGCTGCTTGACACTAAATTTCAACTACAAATCCACCACAGGCAGCAAATGGATGGGCTTTATAAAAGTTTAAAAGCCCAGCAGACAGAGACTACCTCAGCACATGGAGTCCGGACACAAAGAGGACAGACCTGTGCTTCTTCAACCAGCACAAGGCATCAAGACTGACCCAAGAGCACAGCTACAGGATACTCGTCTGGAGGTGGCTGAAGTGATCCAAGAGGTACCTGAGCAGCTGATGGGCTTGGGACATACTGCTGTGCAGTCACAGCAGCCAAAGACTTTGTCTGTCCAGGAGCTGGCCAGCAGAGATGAGAGTGAAGAGCAGGAGGAACAGATTGCAAGAAGAGCTGGGAAGAGAATAGAGAAAGAAATTGTCTTGGATTAGGGTAAACTATAGCCTGGAAGAAGCACTTCCTATAGACTAGGCTGAGGTAATATGATAACCATCTTCGAGTACTTGAAGGGCTGTCATATAGAGGATGGTGCCAAGTTGTTTTCTGTTGCCCCAGAAGGTCGGACCAGAACCAACGGGTTGAAATTAAATAAAAAGAGTTTCCATCTAGACATTAGGAAGAATTTTCTAACAGAGCAGTTCCTCAGTGGAAAAGGGTTCCTTGGGAGGTGGTAAGCTCTCCCTCCCTGGAGGTTTTTAAGCAGAGGCTAGATGGCCATCTGTCAGCAATGCTGATTCTATGATCTTAGGCATATCATGAGAGGGAGGGCATCTTGGCCATCTTCTGGGCATGGAGTGGGGATCACTGGGTGTGTGTGTGCGGGGAGGTAGTTGTGAAGTTCCTGCATTGTACAGGGAGTTGGGTTAGATTACCCTGGTGGTCCCTTCCAACTCTATGATTTCACCCCATGTGCACCCGTGGAAGAGAGCTGCAAGAGTCTAAACCAGAAGAAGATCATGCACCACCTTGAGAGATAAATGAGGGAAGATTCTTTATAGATTGTCTTACCCCAGAAGTACCCCAGGAAGGCTTTGGTTGGTGGGAACAGATCCTTGGAGCTGAGGTATGACAGAGAGAGGCCCCTCCAATAGGAGCCAACCAGACCCCCATGAGTTATGTGGACAAAAGAGACCAGGGAATGTCAGCTTCAGTGCTGCTCTGCTTAGCAGTGTGGGATGACAGATGGAGGGGGGCTTGTGACTAAGGGGATCATCCCTGGTTGTCCTACCAAAATTTATCCCCAGATGAAGATTTATTTATCTACTTTATTTAAGTTGTTTATAGTCCGCCTTTCTAACTAAAATTCAAGGCAGATTACAAAATGTAAAAATAATGCAATACAAATTTAAGACATACCATGAATGCAATATGACTTGATTACAAACATATAAAATAATTTACATAACACAGAGTATAAAATGAAGAATGCAAAAACTAGATGGGTAGTGCAATCCCAGTCTGCTGAGGCAGAGGCAGCACAACAGCAGCACAACAGCAGTAGCCCTGGTCCATTCACTAAAGGGGACCCACAGAGGCCTGTCTGCAAGGATCCACGGCCTGCGACTACACAGGCGCTCCAAGCAACAGCACCATCACACCCACAAGAAGAAGCGTTGGTTTTTATATGCCAATTTTCTCCACCACTTAAGGAAGAATCAGATCTGCTTGTGCCACTGTTGTGCTGCTGACAGGCTGCCTCTGCCTCTCCTTCCCCTCCCCACAACAGACACCCTGTGAGGTAGGTGAGGCTGAGAGAATTCTAAGAGAGCTGTGACTAGCCCAAGGTCACCCAGCTGGCTTCTTGTAGGAGTGGGGAAACCAACCCGGTTCACCAGATTAGAGTCTGCTGCTCATGTGGAGAAGTGGGGAATCAAACCCGGTTAACCAGATTAGAGTCTGCCACTCATGTGGAGGAGTGGGGAATCAAACCCAGTTCACCAGATTAGAGTCCACCACTCCTAACAACTGCTCTTAACCACTACACCATGCTGGCTCTCACAAGACTTCACAGGGGTGTGACAGCATGGGCTTCATGAATGGGGAAAATGACCAACCACAAGGCAGCAACCATGAAGACCCACACCGGGGACACGCGAGTGGAGGGGTGGTGAGAGGCAGGCCATACACTGCCAGGCCATGCTCACAGCACACACCCCACCCCCTTAAAGGCACAAGGCCCTTCCACACACAACAGAGGTGCAGCACACATATAGGGGAAGGGTCCCCACCACCCCACACATCAGCAGTGATCACAAGCAGGATCACTTAGAAGTAAGCCCGATGTAACGTAACAAGGGTGACCCCTAGGAAAGTTGCACAGGGAGAGTAAAAGGAACATGGGGTTGGCCGTGGGCACCCGGTGGTCATTGGCGGAGGTGTCTTCCAGCACCACGGCCACAGTGCTGAGGCCAGCCCCTTGGTGCACCCCGGATGAATCCTTCTCCCACTGCCTGTGGAGCGTGGGGGCCCCTCTGCAAGGCCACAGATTGCTGCTGACAGGTCCACAAGTAGCCCCTCGATGAGTGCCTGCCACCAATCTATGTTCCCAGTGACAGCCACCAACCGCTCAAGGTGCCCAGGAGCTGCCCCCTGAGCTGCTGCGAAGCCCTCCAAACACTGCTCACCCTGGGCCACAGCATCCCTCTCAATGGCCACCCACATGGACTGGATTGGGCACAGGCCCTGTGAAGACGAAGGAGGAGGAGGAGGAATAGGAGTTGGCTTTTATATGCTGACTTTCTCTACCTTTTTTAAAGGAGAATCAAACGGGCTTACAGTATCCTTCCCTTCCTCTCCCCACAACAGACACCCAGTGAGGTGGGTGGGCCTGACAGAGTTCAGAGAACTGTGACTGGCCCAAGGTCACCCAGCTGGCTTCATGTGTACGAGTGGGGAAACCAACCTGGTTCACCAGATTAGAATCCGCCGCTTATTTGTAGGAGTGGGGAATCAAACCCAGTTCTCCAGATTAGAGTCCACTGCTCCTAACCACACCATCATGCTGGCTCTCCTATGGGTTTGGCAGCAGCTCCAAATCTCCAGCCCCAATGGGCACATCAGTTTGAGCCAGGTGCACCATAACCTCGGTAGCTTTCCTCCCCACCCCCTGCAGCACCCACCCCACCCCTGTCCAAGGACATGGAGTCCACCTGCTGAGACTCCTCATCTGGATCGAAACTGCTTGCCCCGGGAGTCCCTGATGCACAAGGCCTAGAGAATGACCAACCTGGCCTCCATGGCCCGTCTTGAAAGGATGAGGGTGTAAAGATTCCCTCAAGACTTCAGTGATGACACCAGCGGAGAAGGTAAAAGCAAAGGCCCCTGGGGGGAGTTCAAAGAGGAGGGTCAAAATGAAGGAGCCTGGGGGTGACGGAGAACAACACTAGTCAGTGGGACCTGCCCTTACCATAGCTGTGCAGCAAGCCCTCACATCCATGGCCTCTTCACCTCCATCCCCATCTGCCCCTGCAGCTTCTGACACGGTGGTGGCCACCCCTTTGCTGACCTCCATTCACTGGCTCACTGCTGGAGTGGTTCCACCTGGACAGGCCCTCTGTGATCAGCTCAACTCAGCGCTGCAGGGCCAAGCACCCATCCCCAGGTCATAGAATCATAGAGTTGGAAGGGACCACCAGGATCATCTAGCCCAACCCCCTGAACAATGCAAGAAATGCACAACTACTTCCCCCCCCCACACACACACACCCAGTGACCCTTTCAATTTTGCCATCAAGTCGCAGTCGACTTATGGCAACCCCATAGGGCTTTCAAGGCAAGAGATGTTCAGCGGTGGTTTGCCATTGCCCGCTTCTGCATAGCAACCCTGGTATTCCTTGGTGGTCTCCCATCCAAATCCTAACCAGGGATTCCCCTGCTTAGCTTCCGAGATTGGGCTAGCATGGGCTGGATAGGTCAGAGCAGTTGGGAGCCTAGCAAATTTGAAAAGGGAGAGAAAGTGTTCTTAAGAAAGTGCTGTATACCTCCAATGCTTTCCCTTTCTTCCAAGGAATCCAGCTCTGGTGAACACCTTCCCTGGACCTTCTCACCTCTTGGACAAGTGGGCCAAGTATAACAGCCTTTCTTTATCTACCTTGAAATATAGCAGGTCCTAGGTTCTCTTTCTTTTTTCCCCACTCCCCCACCCTTCATTGTTCCATATATGAACCTAGTTGAGCCATGCAAGGGAATGAGGTGGAAGAAATCTGACATGACAGAATAGACCACTTCACACTGCAGGCATTCAAATTTTAGAAAGTTCTTATTAAAATATCCCTGCAAATGGAGGAAATGAGGGGTGAGTTTTGGGGTGCAGAGGGCATGCAGCCATTTCACTTCCTTATTCAAATCTTCTTTGCAATAAAGGCTTCTTGGTGGCAACCCAAATAGAAGCTCTTGGTGCCAGAACCAGTGTTTGGACTAGGCATCAGTGCATGTCTTCTTGGAGTGTGGGGATGCGTGATTTGGGGTGGTCCAAATATTGCTGAGTTGCAGCTTGGCCCCAGTGTCTGCATGTGCATTTGTCCTGGGAGCATCCCACTTTGGAGCAGCTGCCACAAGAACTGGGCTTTGGGCCAGGAACCAGCATATGTCCTCTTCAAGGGCAGAGTCCTGTGAATGTGAGGGGGCTGATTTGTGGTGGTATAAGCCTTATTTGGGGGTTCTGGGCTTTTAAATTGTCCTCAATATTTGTGGTTGGATTCAGGATCTAGGAAATGCGAACAAGGAACTGGGAACTGAGAACCAACTTCAGCCTCATCACCCAGTCTGTATTGTGAAGAAGAGTTGAATAAGGAATTGGAACAGCTGCATGCCCTCTGCACCCCAAAATAAGGTTTAAACGACCACATATCATACACCTTCGCATTAAGGGGGACTCTGCCCTCCAAGGGGCTCTATCCTGCTTCCAGATCCAAAGCTGTTCTTGTGTTAATTGCGCCAAAGTTGGGTGCCCCTAGGACAAATGGACATGCAGACACTAAGGCCAAGGTCATTCACTTGCTGATCAAGGAGTGGCACTCCTCAGAGAAGCTTCAAGGGAAGATTACAAACTGAGATTGCTGAATTTAAATTCATTCACAAATTCAGAACAATGGACCCACCAGGGCTGATTGAATTCTTATCTCACCACAGATGCTAATGCTCTACCCCCAAGCATTTCCCCCCTGCCCTAATCAAGCTGATTACAATGTGCATTGTACCTTTGCATCCTGACTCCTTTTTCTGCAACAGGCCTCCCACCTTCTGACTGGGATGTGTGTGTGTGTGTGTGTGTGTGTTAAGTGCTGTCAAGTTGTTTCCGACTCATGGCGACCCTATGAATCAATGTCCTCCAAAGTGTCCTATCCTTAACAGCCTTGCTCAGATCTTGCAAATTGAGGGCCGTGGCTTCCTTTAAAGAGTCAATCCATCTCTTGTTGGGTCTTCCTCTTTTCCTGCTGCCTTCAACTTTTCCTAGCATGATTGTCTTTTCCAGTTACTCTTGTCTTCTCATAATATGTCCAAAGTATGACAGCCTCAGTTTAGTCATTTTAGCTTCTAGGGTCAGTTCAGGCTTGATTTGATCTAAAACCCACTGATTTGTTTTTTTGGCGGTCCAGAGTATCCGTAACACTCTTCTCCAACACCACATTTCAAAAGAATCTACTTTCTTCCTATCAGCTTTCTTCATTGTCCAGCTCTAACACCCATACATAGTAATAGGGAATACAATGGCATGAATTAACCTGATCTTGGTTGGCAGTGACACATCCTTACACTTAAGAATCTTTTCTAGCTCCTTCATGGCTACCCTTCCCAGTCTCAAGCTCCTTCTGATTTCTTGGCTGCAGTCTCCCTTTTGGTTGATGATGGAACCAAGGAATATAAGGACCCAGAAATTTCCATTCCAACTCTTTACCTGACCAGGTGAGCTTTGACTCTTGAAAGTTCAGACCCCAAAAAGCTTGTTGGTCTCTTAATGTACTACTAGGGAAACTCTGTGTGTGTGAAATGCACAATGATTGGGGAGTTAGCCCCGTGTGACTTGTGCAAGTGTCCATGGTATGCTTTGGGCTATAACCAACTTACTAACCATGACTCAAGGTGGCTGTTTGTACTAGGATTACATAAAGACCACAGAAGCTGTCTTCAGCAATATTCTGAAGAGACATCCATTTCCGAACCACACTGTTGCTCTGTATCAGTCATGAACCTAAATGTTCCTTCCACCCATGAGGGAAGACTCAAATTTTCAGGGACACTTCATAAAAAGTATCCAAAACAAGTATGCAGTTCCATTTTTCGATGGTTTATTATTTCACAATCTATATATACAGGGCTTACAATTAACCGTACTGTGAATTTCCAGGGCATTAAGGCCACTGGTGGCCAGGCACGTATAAAGATATTCTTTCGACCCTTAAATATAAGTGTTTAGACCTGGTTCGTCCTCCACATTCTCCTCACTAGCCACTGTTCCTTGGGGCTTTCAAGACTCACTTTCAAGAAAAGTCCCTGCATTTCCCAGGCATGCAGCACAAGGATATATCCCCACCCAAGGTGGCTTTGGCATATCTTGGTGACAACAGAAAAGCTACTGTGTCAGGCACCGGCCTGGTACTCTGTGGTTAACCCAGGTGGTGTTCCAAGGTCATACTGTTATTTAGATATGAAGTTGTTGTGTCTCGTTCTACCCTGGGAAGAGCAAGTGTTATCAGGGGGTTGCTGTAGCAACCAGTAGACATCCTGACTGTTCGCTTTCACCTTTTATCTTCTGTACCCGTAGAATTTCACCCCATTAGTGTCCTTGCACTTTTCAAGTGGTTTCTGTAACTTGCTGTATTTTTTCCATTAAATCATCTTTCTACGGAGAACCTGCCTAGAAGTTGTTTGTGGGAATTGTATGGCGAGCCCAGAGCTCACATACAGCTACTATAGGAGTCGCCATCAGACCAGGCACTGTCCAAGGAGAAGGACTGTTATTATTGGGGATAATAAACCTACAGATACCACAACAAACAACAGGGTTGGATGAATTGATTATATATGTTTTATACTGTTTTGTTCAAAATTTTAGCCACATCAGTGAAGCAACATAGACAATTGTAAATAAATTAAATAACTCTCCAAGAGGTAGAAGATTTTATACAGAATAATTAATTTTAAAATACCTATGATTGAGAGGCAGGTCCCTCTTCACCACCAGTGGGAGGTTTTGGGGGCGGAGCCTGAGGAGTTTGGGGAGGGACTTCCATGCCATAGAGTCCAATTGCCAAAGTGGCATTTTCTCCAAGGGAACTGATCTCTATTGGCTGCAGATCAGTTATAATAACAGGCTATCTCCAGCTACTACCTGGAGGTTGGCAACCCTAGAGAGGCAGTACCTAGATTACCCAGGGCAAGGGAAAGTATGGCTCTTGGTGGTTCTAACAGGTTTTGGTACCAGAAGCTGTATTTGGGCCAGGCACCATTTCATGCACATGGGTGCTGGGGGCACCCCACTTTGGAGCAGCTGGCACAAGAACTTTACTTTGGACCAGGAAACAGCATAAGTCCTCTTCAAGGCCAGAGTACCCAGAATGTGGGGTGTATTATTTGTAAGGTAGCCAGGTGGGTGGTTTCGGCGGGCAATTGCCCTCCAATCCACTGGGCTTCTCCAGAGCAGGTATTACATGTGCACGGCCACGCACAACGCAATCACATCACTTCCAGGTTTAACCACCAGGGCCGCTTTAGTACTCAATCCCCCCCCCCCAAAACGCCAGCGTGCATTCGCCCCAGTCCTGCCAACGGAGAGGGGGTTACTCCTCTGAAGATGCCTGCCACAGCTGCTGGCTAAAAGTCAGGAAAGAAAATACCAAGACCACAGTCACACAGCCCGGATAACCTACATGAACCAATGACTTTGCAACCCTAATGATTTGTGGTGCTACAAACCTTATTTTGGGGTTCAGAGCTTTTAAATTATCCTCAATATTTGTCACTGGGTTCACAAATATGGAACTAGGAATTGGGAACCAACTTCAGCCTCTTTTGAGTTTGGTTATCTCCCCCCCCCTACCCCCCCCCGCAAAGGGATTCAGCTTCTTCCTCGCAGCAACCCTGTGCTTAAAAAGGCAAAGGTGTGCAAGCACCGCCTACGTTTACCACCGCCTAGGTTTGCCATTGCCTTCCCCAGTCATCTACACCGTGCTTGTGTGTTGTAAAGTGCCTTCAAGTCGCAGCCGACTTATGGCGACCCCTTATGGGGTTTTCAAGGCAAGAGACTAACAGAGGTGGTTTGCCAGTGCCTTCCTCTGCACAGCAACCCTGGTATTCCTTGGTGGTCTCCCATCCCAATACTAACCAGGGCTGACCCTGCTTAGCTTCTGAGATCTGACGCGATCAGGCTAGCCTGGGCCACCCAGGTCAGGGCACACCGTGCTTAGATGTGGGGAATTAACCTCTTTCCCATGGAAACGGCGCCTTCCCCTCACCCCACAGAAATACAGCTGTCATCTTAGACGAAGACAGCCCTGCAGCAGAACCGACTTCCGCGTTAACACCCCTATGAGGGGGCTGCGGCTCCCTTTCTATGAGGGGGCTGCGGCTCCCTTTCTTCTTCCCACCCACCCCCCCAAAAAAAGTAGCCTGACTCAGTGAAAAGAAGCCTCGGGCCCAAGAGCAATCAGACTTTGCGTCAAACCCTCAGTCATCCTTCCGCCGCCGCCAGCGGTGCAATAGTCCCCCTTCGACCCGCGGCCATCCCGGCGCGCTCTCTCTCGCCAGCAAGCGACGGCCGGCCTAAGCCAGACGAGGCGCGGCGCAGGCGAGAGTCGCGCCCACACGCCCGCCCGCCCCGCTCCGCTCTGCGCCGTCCAACGCGCGAGACTAGATCCGGCTGGGCCGCCGCGGAGGGATCCCCGACCCGTGGGCGGAGGAGGGGAGCAGAAAAAGGGGGTGGGGGGAGAAGGGAGGAGGCGCCGGCGCCGCGGCGGCCTGAGCCGCGGAGGGAGAGGGGGGGCGGGGGAAAGGGGCACCAACATGGCGGCTCCGTATTAACTTTCCCCCCCCGTTCGGCAGCCGCTGCCGCCGCCCGCCGCCCCCCTCGCCCGGCCTGCCGCCATGCCGGGCATGATGGAGAAGGGAGCCGAGCTCCTGGGGAGCGGCAAGAGTAGGGCGGCCCCCAACGGCACGAAGAACGGCGGCAGCCCCGGTTCCAACGGGCATTTTTCTGAGGCGGAAGGCGGCGGCGGCGGCGGCGACAGCAATGACGAGCACGGTGCGAGCTTTTCTCTCGTCTTGCCGACGACAGGGTCGCCCTGGGCCTCGCCACTGCGCGCTGGCTGGCTGCGACTGCACGGGGGCGCGTGTTATGTGTGCGCGTGCAAAAAGTGTGGCGCGCGAGAGAGAGACTGGGAGGGGGAAGTGTGAATGTGTGTGTGTATAAGTGTGCGCCTGTGAGAGGGCGCGTGCGCGAGAGCGGCTGTGTGCATGGCCGGCCGGCCGTCCCCAGGGAAGGGGGTGTGCGTTTTCACAATGGGCACGTGTGTCATGCAACCGCAGCCCAGGCGAGACATTGCATTTGCGTTCTAGGGTGTGAGTGTTTGTAGTACGCACAGGAAAGCTTTGCAAATTGTTACCTGTGCGTGCAGGTCCAGCTACGTGCGGCGTTGTGGACCTTGACTGTTTTATGTCTGTCTCTGTGTTAGAGGCACGTCCCTGAGTTCACCCGTGCAACACAGTGCAACATCAGCACAATAAAGCAAAGGGAGTGTTTATGTAGAAGCCGTGTGGATTCCTCCTCCTGCCCGTTTTAATTTCCTTTAAAATAATGTGTCACTCTTTGGAAATTATTGCCTACCTAAATCTGTGAAGAGGAAGTAGGGTTTTCTTTTTCCGGTGTGTGTGGGGCGGGAGGGGGTCATCTTTTCTCTCTTTCTCTTCACACTTGTTCAAGGGGTGATGGTTTGAGACTATGAAAATAGCCAGCTTCGCATGCAGTTTTTACATTGGTGGTCTTGTGTTGGATTTATTGTGATGATTCGACCTAGATCCCTGAATCTACACAGTTATATTGTTTAAAGATCACACTTCCATCACTGAAGAGAGAGGCGTCTTCTCCCCACCGCCCCTCTAAGAGATGCATTTCTTTTTTCTTCCATTGCAGATGTAGGAATGAGGGTCGGAGCAGACTATCAAGCTCGCATCCCTGACTTTGATCCTGGTAAATAGCTTGATTATTATAATAATAACCTCATGTCTTGTTGCTGTTTTAAAAAATGGGTTATTGCATGCCAAGATGGTGAATGAGCTTGCATTTAGTTGAGACCGTGTGTGACTTGCATTTGTGAAGGTTAAAGGTGTGGGATTTTCTCTCTTTTTTCGCCCTTAAGGCTTTGTGCTTCTTATTTGTGGTCACTGAAGCTCTGCATAATCAGTTGTTGCTCTCTGAAGGCTGATGGGAAAAGGCCTCAGATACATGGGGAAGAAATGGGGATGCTGTAAAGATTTTTAAAAACTTACTTGTGCTGTATCTGTAGTAGAGTGTGGAGGATATTTTATCATTTTATACTGCCTACACTGACAATTTATATAAAATCTTAATTTTTTTTCTTACATTAGAATTTGAGACTTAAGTTCTGGTAGATAATGCTTATACTAAGTATATGGCTAGTGTACAGAGTTGCGCTCCTTAATACTTATTTGTCAATCTTGATTTGCAAATTCACAGCAGAGCATTATTTTCTGAACATCTTTTCATTTATTACTGTGGCCACAAGGAAGCACTGTTGGCTCTCTTGTTCTGAGAGCTGTCAGTTGATTGTTGCTACCATAGTGATGCCATTCTGGCTCTCCACAAGTTGGAGCTTCTTTCAGCATGGATTTTGTCGACATTATGATTTCTTATCTTGAAGTATGTTTTTTTAGCTTGAAGAGAAACTTCTCTTTAAGGGGTTATCACATTTTAATAACATGGGTTTTAAGGCAGCAGTAGTCTGTTTTTGTTGTTGGAAGTGATTTCATTCATACTGCAATCCTCTGTTGATCATAAATATGTGGTTTTTACAAGAACATAAGGATCAGCCTGTACAACGAAAAATCCTTTTAATTCTAGGTTTGTTCTGTTGCACATCATACAAGGTAATAGTGTTGTGGTTTTCACCTTGATTGACGATATTTAAGATCATGTGCATAGATTATCAGAAATTATTAGACTGGCTATAAGAATGTTGGGTTTTCCTTTCTCTTTGTTGGTAAGGAAATTTGCTTGTGATTAAGGGAAATTATCCATACAGAAATGGAAAATACACTGAAAATAATTAGCTTGTGAAGCTATTAAATGGTGAAGTAATATTAACTTGACTGTAGGTAAATACAAATATAACAATGGAAAGTTCCACTGTTTAAAATATAGTTGTTGCAGAATAAAATCACCATGAGGTGACTATTTTGACTTGGTGACTTATCTTTCAAAAGCCACATAAGTATACAGACTATAGGCTCCAAGCTTCCCATCTTAAGGAAATATTTATTTGTCTGCTGAGGAACAGCTGGTCCTCTTCCCTGAGATCCAGGTTTCCACAGGACACTATATCTGTTGGGTCTAGATGTGACTCTGCACAAATGGAGAGGACAAACCAGAATGCTTCCAACATTTCCCCACGGTTGCACGGGGACAAGATAAATAACACACAACCTGTGCTTCAGGCCACTGCCCATCTAGAACCCTGATTAACTTCTGAACACTTCCAGGGTTCAAAAAAATACTTTGACACCCATTGATAGATTATAGATCAACCAATATTTTCAGAGCTTTCCAGGACACGGTGAACCATGACCAAAAGGAAAAAATAATCTCTTAGTGCCTTATGTTAAAAATAAAACTGAACTGACCCTTAAAACTGAACTGACCCTGACGTTGTGGGCAATATACAAATGACTACTGTTTGAAAATAGATTTGGCTAGTATATGCAAAAAAAGTGTTGGATAGCTTTTAGTGCTGAAATATGAGCCATTTTGTTCTTCAGAAAAATGTACTGTCATTCATGCAGTTAAACAGAGCACCTTAAGGAGAACAGATATACTTCAGACACAGGATTGTACAGACTAAGGATCCAGTTGTGGTGGCACACCGGTTTGTGTTACTGCAACCAGAGCAGCGCTCTGCATTTGATAATTAGACCATAGCCATGTATAAAAACAGATAAACAAATAGTACTTGTGCATGGACTTCAGGTTGCTCTAGCGTTGCCATCCCAAGGCTGTCAAATGGTAAAAGACTTGCCTGCAGGAGGGGGCCCTCTCTGATGACATCATGACATCACTGGTGACACAGTGCTACCTGGAAATGATGTTATCACATAGGGGTGACTTTGTGTTGTGTGCCCCAAACCATAGAGTTTGTGGCGGAATGCTAGAGCATCTCCCCTGTGGTGTGTTGTCGTGTCCAGGTTGTGCCAGAAGTGACTGCACTGTGTTGCTGGTGATCCCCTCTTTCAATTTTCCCTGAGTGGAGGCAGGGGGAGAGGGACGGTGGTGGGTAGCAAAGGATGGCAAGTAGTATTCCACTACTCTGGGAGACCTGGCAGCCCTATGTTGCTCTAATGCTCTGTAGAATGCCACATAGGGATCTTACCATTCCAGATTTATGTAAACCAGGGCTTAAAATAAGAATGATGGGGATAGTTATTTAATGCTTGATCATTGGCCATTGTGAAATAGTGTATGTAAAGTGCTGTCAAGTCACAACCAACTTATGATGATCCCATAGGGTTTTTAAGGCAAGAGATGAACAGAGGTGGTTTGCCATTGCCTTCCTCTGCATGACAACCCTGGACTCCCTTGGTGGTCTCCCATCTAAGTACTAACCCTGCTTAGCTTCTAAAATCTGACAAGATTGGGCTGGCCTGAACCATCCTGGTCAGGGCAAATAGAGGCAGCATGTATTTCTAGTACATGCTAATCCCTACGGAAGGAGCAGAGTATACCGAACAATGCCATGGTATTACCACTCATCTCGGATCTTCAGGACTCTTGGGTATTAGGCAAGCAATACTGATAGGTCCACATGTATAGACCCACTTTTTAATCCCAGCATCATTTTTCACCTGGGATCAAAGATGCCTGGGCAGTCGCAGCATTTTCATTGAGCCATCCAATTCTTCCTTATGTTGATAACCTTTTGCTTAGAGGGGCTTCAAGCCTGGTCCAATCCTGATGGTTGAACTTATAGTCTTCTGAATCATGCCAGGGAGATACATACTCAGGCTCAGTTTCTCCTGTACTTGTTGAGTTATGGCTTCTTTTACAGTTGAAGTATTACCCTTTCTGCTGGTGTTCATGAATGAGGGATTGGAGTCTCTCAGGAAAGCCCAGTTGTCATCTGGGCAGAATGGGCATTGAACAAAAGTTCTGTCCCTTTAACAGCCATGTGCCATTTGCTGTTGCTCCTCTGTGAAGCAGGAGTGTCACAGATCTGCTTGAAAAGTTTGAAATCCTTTCGAACTAATTATGTGGTACAAATACACTTATCCATGATGGTTTAGCCCATGGAATTTGCGAAGCTGCCAAAGCCTTAGACAAACGCCAAGCCCACCTTTGTGTTCTTGCATCCAACTGTGATGAGCCCATGTATGTCAAGCTTGTTGAAGCACTTTGTGCTGAACACCAAATCAGTCTGATAAAGGTTGATGACAACAAGAAACTGTGTGAGTGGGTAGGTCTCTGCAAAATCAAGAGAGAAGGAAAACCCTGCAAAGTTATGGGCTGCACTTGTGTGGTTGTAAAAGACTATGGCAAAGAATCTCAGGCCAAAGATGTCATCGAGGAGTACTTCAAATGCAAGAAATGAACAAATAAAATGTTATGAGCCTGAAAAAAAGAGATAAAGTTGACAGAGAAGAAGAGGGGGAGATTGATGGAGAAAGGGTGGGTGGGCAGAAGGGAGAGGGGGTAGGCTGACCGAGAAGGAGAGGGGTACATTGATGGAGAAGGGGTGGGAGCACAAGAGATGGGGGATAGGTTGACAGATAAGAGAGGGAGAGAAAAAGGGAGATTGTCAGAGAAAGACAGAAGAAAGAGAGAGGGAAGGAGGATTGACAGTGGAAGAGGTGGTGAGAAAAAGGGTGAAGGTGAAAATTATTACAAAAGTGGGAAGCGGGAAGGAAACTGGGGGGAAGGGATACACCCTCTCTGCAAATTTCTTGTGGGTCCCCACTTGTATATTCTAATAGTGAAGTTAGCTAAATCTGAGGATACTTAAATCCAGTGAAAGGAGCTGTGAACAGGAAAGACAGATCTTTCTACAAACCTGAACAACATCCTAGGTTTGCAGAAAAGTCTGAAATCTAAAAAAAATTCATGGGTTTTTTTTTAAACCCAAAATAATAAAAGAAAGCTTGTAGCTTTAACAGCTGATTCCCTCCGTGGCTGTTGCTAGGCAACCACATCATCCCAAAGCTTGGTTTCTGTGCATAAAAGACAGGGGGAGGGGGCAAGGTCCTTTCCAGGGCTGTTTTGACCTTTGAGGGAAGACTTACTGGGACCAGGCCTAACAGCAACCACTGGATGACTTGATACCACCTGACTTGAGTGACTCACTTAGGCCTGGCTGTTTGGTACTCTTCAACAGCAGTCACCCTATGAAAGCCAATGTGGTGTAGGAGTTAGAGCTTCAGAGTAGGGTCTGGGAGACCCAGATTCAAATCCCCATATTCCTGTGGAAACTCACTGGGTGATTTGGGGCCAGTCATATACATTCAACCTAACCCATCTTACAGGGTTGTTGTGAGAGAGAAAAAGGAGGAGATGAGAACAATTTGATCTGCTTTGGTCCCCACTGTGGAGAAAGGGGGGTATAAATGAAGGAAATAAATAATAAATATAGCTGAAGAAGGGAGGCAGATAAAAGGTAGGTTGGTGAATGGTTGAGAAGGCAAGAATGAAGCAGGGAACGGAGAGGATATTGGGATTGCCAGGAGGAGGAAAAGAGGAAATAGTGTGGGGAGAGGGATACAGGGGAAAGTGAGGCACCACCCCACAAGTCCTTGAGGGTTTCCTACCATGCAACTGGGCCACAGTTTTCCTAGGTAGAGGCTGTTGTGAGGTGGAGGGAAACCTGAAGCCAAAGAGGCGGATAAATGTAGGTTGGCTTTTGGGTGGGAAGGGGAGACGAAAGCAGGAAAAGGGGAGAGGCTATTTGGGCTTTCAGGAAAGGAAAAAAGGAAATAGGGAGGAGAAATGAGATGCCTCCTACAAGTCCTTGCTGGTTCCCACTCTAATGACATTGAACAACTTTTTTCTTCTAGGAGCTACAAAATATACAGATAAGGACAATGGAGGGATGCTTGTGTGGTCTCCATATCATAGTATTCCAGATGCCAAGTGTAAGTTATGTGCATGAAGCGGTATTGTTATTTATGATTGTAACTTCACATGTTACAAAATTGCTACACAGAAAGTGTTTTCTAGTAAAAGTTAATGTGAACCCATATGAATACGATAAGATGTTTCTGTATGCAGGCTTTGTGCTCTGAGAAGATATAGTATAAATGTTCTGCAAAACCCTGGCCAGCCATTCATGCAAAGATGTTGGTGGAAAACTCTCTGGAAAATGTTCCAATGCTTTATTTTTCCCTGGAAATGTTTCAATTTCTAAAGAGTATTTTTTAATAAAAATGGATGGATTCATTACCAATTCAGTGTTAGGCATGCTTGGCAGATTCAAAGTTGTAAATAATGTTTTTCAGGTTGTTATACCTAGGAAGTGTGAGAGTGATTACATGTGTGTTTTATGGGGCTTGAGGTTAAAATCACACATACATGTAATAATCCAAATGAAAAATCAAGTTACGAGTTGCCTTATTGGCTGTTAAGGTCAAATCAAAACCAGAGCTAAAATTGGTATTTATATGTCTCCTATTACGTAGTGGAAGTGATATTGTAATCACCGATCTGATGTGGAACTAACAAGCAGTGCAGGTGATACTGCAGAGAGTGGCAGAAACTAAGGTGCTTCATAGTGCAATCGTAGATGGAGTTACGCTCATCCAAGTCTGTTAAAGTCAGTGGGCTTAGAAAAGTGTACCTGTGTTTAGGATTACACTGTCAGTGACCTCCATGGAGGAGCATTAACAGAGCAATCCTCGAGGTGGGGAGCAAATAGTTTTAGGAGGAGGCGTGACCCCTGCGGCAGCGTTAGTGCCGCTTGCACCAGCTAAACTGGCACTAACGCCGGTGCAGGGCCACTTACAATGGTGCTGGGGAGCCCTGTGGCAGCACCACACATGGGCGCTGGCACAGCCACAACAGCAGCAGTTTCCTAGTGCAAGGGCTCATGCCAGCACCAAAATAGCTATTCCTGGGGGTGGGGCTGACTCAAGTCAGCTCACTAAGCCCTTTCACCCCCGGAATACCCCCTTTTACCAGCACAAACTTGCGCCTGCCAAATGGTAGTTGAAGCCCCATGGAACTGTATGGAGTAGTTTCACAGGGTTTTTAGTAAAATAAAATGTTCGACTTGCTGTGCCTGTCAGGAAACCGATCACGAGGTGGCCCAGTTGCGCAGTCCCCAGATGCACCTCTACTACTCCCCCCCCCCTTAGGATTACGCTGTAAATGTTGTTGAAATACATGAGTGGACATCCACATCCAAGGCATATCATGCACCATTCCTTGGGTATGCTAAAATTAGCATGCCAGCAGTTTTCAGGGCCTTTGGGGTTTTTTCCTTGAATGTAAACAGTGTAAGAGAGGTACATGACACTACATTTAAACTTATTACAAATATACATTTGATAGATTTTTTTTTTTCAAATCAGATACTTCAGTTTGAGTATTTGTTGCCTTTGGGATATTACATGAATATGGGGTACTTTTAAAATGTTGTATACTAAATATAAATCAAAATAAACATGCTAAATTAGAGGACGCTTTATTCAGTACACTGAATTTTTTTCTGGAAAATTTTCCAGTTCATATTTTTTCCCAGAAAATCTATCTTGTCGCACGTTTGTACACTAGGGGGTGCACTTGCAGAATTATTATTTTAATTCCATATCAAAAAGACAGTAAGGGCATTATCATTATTTTTGTTAAATAGCAAGTGTATTGTTCTAGAAAATTGTTCTGGAAATAGTGGGACAATTACTGCCTACCCCCATTGAAAATAATGGTGGGCTGTGGACCAGCTGTGAATGACAAAAGGCTTCCTGACCTAATATTTCCATTATGTACTGGAAGAAAAATATCAGAATCCGGAAATACTGGGAAAGTCTTTCACGATATCTGATTCTGTTGATCTGATGCTGTATCACATGTATCACACAGTGTATTGGGTGGTCAGTGTCTGATTGCACACCCGTGGTATGCAAGTGGAAATGTTCAGATGTTCACAATCACGCACTGTAATCTACACACAGGTTTCGTAATAATTTTTAAACGGTATTAACTTTTGTGTAGCAGTTTTGTAATGTGTTTATTAATTTTGAATTTACAAATATAATTCCTTTTGTATTCCTACAATTAATGCTTTCCCAAATTAGATAAGTTGCCACTAAAACATTTGCAGGCTAGATATTCCTAAAATTTTCTAAAGTACTTTTCCCATTTTGAAACTGAAGTGTTAATGCTGTTAATATTTTGAGTGCTTAATTTTTAACTGTGTTCCAGTGCTTTATGTTTTTAAATGAAGAAATGTATATATCTTACATTTTCAGGATATCGCCAGCTTTTACTAGTGTATCATCCTGCCTGGCAGGGTAATAAGTAGATTCCTGCATTTAACAAGGGGATTAATTCATTTTCCAGATCAGGGGCTCATGGTGTTTATGCTGGCATAAGTAGCAATGGCAGAGAAGAGAGCACTATCTCTTTAGAACCCAGGAGAAGAATGTAGAGCTGCAGTGGAGCTAATTAACATATCCTGACCTCAGGGCTCTTCCACCCTACCAGCCCCTAACCTGAGCAAAGTGTAGCTCTTACCGAGGCCAAGAAGAGTCAATGCGGGTAGAAAAGAGAGAGGGACTTTGTATGGATGCACTCTTTGGCTTCAGTAAGAGTTAACTTTGCTCAAAGCAAAGGCTGGCAGGACAGAGGAGCCATGATATGAAAATGTTAGAAGCCTAAAATATTATATAAATATGTAAGCATGAATTGTGTGGGGTTTGTTTTCAGTAATTCATTTGGGAGCCCAATTTAAAGCATTTACAGCCTGCCCTAACCCTTTGAGGTCTCAGTTCCGGTATATTTTGCCATCACTCTCAAAATTGGGTTGGACCATTGGTATTGTTTCCAATCTGAAGTCAGCATAAATTCTTGAATGAGTTCATTATAGTAATTTTTTGTGTTCTAATGTAAGGGCGCTCACAAATTGGAAAAAAATTAAGTGAAGGGTGGCATGCAGAAACAGATGTACCAAAAGCTACTAGCTAATGAGGTTAACAAGTGTTACAAAGGGGGGAAAAAGCTAGTGAGAGAAAGTGGGGGGGGGAAGCTAATGAGAGAAAGTTGTATCCCCTACATCATTTCATTTGGATACAGATTCTGTAATACAACAAGAATCTAAATGAGATCAGATGCCGCAGTGCAACAAACACACTCCTGTAAATGCAAGTCTTGTGTGTTTTCTTGTTTCAGACATTTGTATATCACCTCTCTAAAAAAGTGTCCAAGGCAACTTTGGATGATGACTATGTAATAATGAACCAATAAGCCAATCAGCAGTAGCTCTCGATTTGCATTGAACTAAATATCACTGAAAGCATCATTTAAAACCATATATAATGTGGGAAAAGATTTCTTCAAATGGCCATATTCTAATATCCATTCAGTTTTTTAACTTACACCAGCCACGAAATGACAACATTTTACTATTTCCCCCATGTAAAACATTTTTTAGAAAAACTAGAGTGAAGAGATTTTAGTTACTGTATTCCCAACAGTACGCTGCTTCTATGGCATGTACCAGGGACCAGAACATTTCAGTTAGGACTATCTTTGTGTGCAATTATGTTTATATCTGGAAGTGAAAAGGTACTGGTGGTTCTGTGTGGAATTTGTTTGTTTATTTTAAACATTTATAAAATGCCTTTCTTCCTTATAGAGCTCAAAGTGGCTTACAACATAGGTAAAATAAATAAAGAACAAACCAAAGTTTTAAAAGCACAATTCAGGACTGCTAGTAAACTTAACCAAATGCAGCCCTACATAAAACTGTCTTCAACTGCCTCATAAAGATTGAAAGTGAGGGGGCCAGGTGCATCTCCCTGAGGAGATTGTTCCATAATCGTGGGGCTGCCATGGAAAAGGACCTCTCTCATGTACCTGTCAAACAAGCTTCCTTGATTGATGGAACAGTCAGGCAGGCCTCTTCCTGTAATCTTAATTTCTGGGCAGGAACATATGGGAGAAGACATCCTTCAGATACCCCTGTACCAAGCCATGTGGGGTTTTAAAGGTCAAAACCAGCATTTTTAATTGGGCTCAGGAGTGGATTGGTAGGTAGTGGAATTTCTGTAATATTGGGGTCACATGCTCCTGAAAGCTGGCCCTGACCAGCAGTCTAGCCACAGCACCTGCACTAGCTTCAGCCTCCAAACACTCTTCAAATGTAGCCCCGAGTGCTTTGCTGTAGTCTGGTCTAGATGTAATGAAGGCATGGATCATGGTGGCTAGGTCTGACGAATGCAGGAACAGACACAGCTGAAGCTGGGCAAAAGCACTGTAAACCACCACAGCCACATGGCTTTCTAAGGGGATTGCTGTGTTGGATAACACTTCCAAGTTGTGAGCCTGGCTTTTCAAGTTGTGAGCCTGCCTTTTTCAACATCCAAGGCAGGAAGAGATCTGAAGCCCCTGGTCTACCTCTTTTTTTTTTTTTTTTTTTTTTTGCCGTTGTCACAGCAATCTCATGCTATTCCCTGCCTCTGCGTCACAACCCTGGTCTTGGTGGTCTCTTATCCAAATACTAACCAGGGCCAACCCTGCTTAGCTTCAGAGATCTGATGTGATCGGGCTAGGCTGGGTTATCCAGATCAGATCAGGTCTGCCTTTCTACTAACCCAGAGATCTGAAGTCCCTGGTCTGCCTTTCTGCTTACTAACCCAGAGAACCTCTGTCTTGCATAAAGTGCCAGATTGAATGTCTGCCTTATTTTTGCATTTTGATTATGTGTGCTTAATGACAGAGAGAGCCCACATGCCTGTCGCATACTTTACCTGTCCCATGCTTGGTTCACGTAACTTTCTTCAGATACCCTACTGGTCCCTTCCTATGTCTTGATTTGTAGTCTGGATTGGGTTAGACAGCATTTTCTGTAGACTCCCCCTTGGAGCTAGGGCTCCACCCTCAGCTAAACTGTAAACTGGTATAATATTATTATTGCTTGTACCTCTATCCACCCGTGTTCTAATCTGATAGAGATGCCAGTGCTCTTAAGAGCAAAGCCATTCTGAATCAGTTATAAAATGGGTTGGGGAGCTGCAAACGTCAAATGCTGTTGCTGCATACTATAATTACTGCTAAGTGCAAATGCTATCATGGCACGGATTTGTAAACCCCATGTATAGTTACACAGGGGTTAACCCTCCTCCTACAGTATCTGGAGAATATTCTCCTGCTGCTGCTAGCTGAAGCTCAAATACCAGTTGGAGTCATCATGTGCTTTTTTGTGCCACTATATATAGCTTCTTCTCCAAGTTCTTTCCTTACCACCCACAGCTCAGTTGAAGGAGAGTTTTCTTAATTGTAATGTCGATTTGAGAACCCAAGTGGTAGAGAGGAGTTGGTGAGTAGTAAATATTTTATTAAATTCAAAAAGCCAAATGCCAGGAATCAAGAATCATATCTTGTGGCACTTGTGTGCATTAGAAACAAGCATGAGAAATGTATGGTTTGCTTTCTCAAGTTGCAACTCCTTGCAATGAGAAGTTGGCAGATTTATTCCAAGGCACAGATGATTTTGGAAAGTACAGTGCCTCCTGTCCACCAGTCTTTCCTTTGTGCATGCTTCTTTATGAAATAAAGATTTGTTGCAGTAGAGGAATTGCAAATAGGAGCAGGTGGGTTGGTTGGTTTCTGTGGCTGTGTGGGACTCACTCAATTACAATTTCAGGTGAGCGGCATGTTAAAACCAATGCGATGTTTGCGTGATCACACATCTTAGATGTGTCCCAATGTATTGGATGGGTCAGAAAGTATTCTGTTAGGCTTAATTTTTTGTCTCTTTGATCAGTACCAGAGTTGGCACTGATTTCATCTTCCTGTTGCTTACTCCAAATTACAAATTAAATGCATCCTTCTCATAAATAGTGCCTCTCTATTTTCCTTCACATCCTTCTGAGCCAGTTACCATCCCTTCCGTTTGGTGCTTGTTTCATGGCTTCATCATACTCTGTGTGTGGTCCTGCTAGTCTTAATTATCTCCATTGTTGTATTAGATCTCTGTTCTTCTTCCATCACACTGGAAGTGGTGCAGGGAAAAGACTATACGAGGCACCCCCAGTATCAGATTTGACTTTGCCTGAACAATTGGGAGAGAAGCAGGTTATGAAAATAAATAAATTATTAGCCCTGTTTCTTTTATTAAAAGGATTTGGACTAAATTCTGTATATGGTTAGGCTGCTTCAGATGAATTTAGGTAACTTATAATACCATCCTAAACAGAGTTATACCATTCTAAGCCCATAAAAGTCAGTGTGGTTAGAAGAGTGTAACTCTCCTTTGGATGACACTGTTAATTGTGTGTATATTGTAGACTGGTTCAACAGCTGGGCGGGGGTGGGGCAGAGTTAGAGATTCTCTGAAACACTTCCCAGTTAGGAAATAGTAACTGTTATTCAGATGGGTACAGACTATGTTTCAGTGGATGCATCTATAAGTTAGAGGCAATGAAGAGGAGGAATTTTAGAAAGATGCTAAAAGTTTCATCTGATGTTGAATATCAGTTATCCTAAACTGTTCCTGTCTGGGAAAAATAATTCTTTCATTGCTTTGTTGTAGTGGATGAATATATTGCAATAGCAAAGGAAAAACATGGCTACAACGTGGAACAGGTAAGTTTAATGAATATAATTGGTATAATATTGTTTATCTTAAAAATGTATATGCTACAATTTCTGTCCAAAGTGGTATACAATATACACAAAACTGTAAAAAAATACATAGTGGAAAAAAGACATCATTGTATGATGTCTTTCTAAATTCAGTGAAAAGTAAATCACAGTAGTTTTAACTCTAAGCTATAATGTGCTCTGGACAGGATGGTGTGTACGTATGGGAACCAGGGTAGTTATGTCAGCACAGGTGATATATGTGTTGTGTTGCTAGATTCAGAGCCAGCGTGGTGTAGTGGTTAAGAGCGGTGGTTAGGAGCAGTGGACTGTAATCTGGAGAACTGGGTTTGATTCCCCAGTCCTCCACATGAGCGGTGGTCTCTAATCTGGTGGAGTGGGTTGGTTTCCCCACTCCTCCACATGAATGAAGTTTGCTGGGTGACCTTGGGCTAGTCACAGTTCTCTTAGAGCTCTCTCAGCCCCACCTACCTACCTGTTGTGGGGAGAGGAAGGGAAGGAGATTATAAGCCGGTTCGATTCTTCCTTAAGTGGAAGAGAAAGTCGGCATATAAAAACCAACTCTTCTTCTTCTGAGTCAGTTGCAGAGTGGGAAATCTACCTGCTGACTAGGAGCAAAATCACTACAGAACAATGCCTGTAAATTCCAGTCTAGATGGGGATCTGGAAGGATCCTATTGATAGCTGCTGAGAGACCAAGGAGAATCAACAAGGTTGCATTGTTCCTTTCTGACTCTGTGTTGATTGTTCCCTAGGATGATGAATAATTCCAAACCCAGGCCTGAAACTGGACTCATAACTATCTAGATTATCTGCTTTATTTGTGAGAGTCAGGAACTGAATTGCTGTTGCACATCTTGAATCAGTGATGAAGCTGACACTCTGATGCTCAGTATACTCACTTTCATACTCCAGTTTTGCACAAGACCTATTGAAAACTTGAATAGCATTGCTTAAATATTTTTTGCTCCTAATACCTACAGTGATCATATTGTGAGATACTGAATTTTGAAATGTAATCTACAGGCACAATGGAAGGATAGCTTAAAAGATTATTCCATATCCCTCCAGAGACGGGTTAAAACTGCTATTACTGTGGAGCATCAAGAAAACAAAACTTTATGAAATGAGCATATCCTGATAACTAAAGACTCCTTTTTTATTTAAGGCACTTGGCATGTTGTTCTGGCATAAACACAACATTGAGAAGTCCCTTGCAGATCTCCCGAATTTTACTCCTTTTCCTGATGAGTGGACAGTTGAAGACAAAGTCCTGTTTGAACAAGCTTTCAGTTTCCACGGGAAAAGCTTTCACAGAATCCAACAAATGGTAAGCTAATGTTTGGGTTGCTGAGGCGAAGTAACAGTGATCTATCAGTATTGACTTCTTTGTTGCAGGATTTGTAGAAGCTTCAAAATGTTCTCCTGCCAAAACAGTTCTGCGCAAAGCTTTTTGTAGAGGTCCCATCATCTGGGGCTGGGGTGATAACATCCGTTGAGTTTCTCAAATTGATCACTGGCTTCTCCACTGTGCCCTGGCTCTGAACAGAGCTGACCGAGACCAGGAAGCTGTTTGGTTTTTTACTCCTGGTGCATCAAACACTTCCAGTACAGAAGAGGAGTTGCCTCCCAGCCTACCCAGTATGGTAATGGAATGAGGAAAGAAGCCTCTGGGCTGTAGTGTGTCTGCCTCATCTTCTCCTCTGCTATCCTGGAGTGTTCCTCAGCCACTGAGGACAGGTGCCAGGACCCTGGCTTTCTTCCTCCTTCCTGCCTTTCAGTGAGTGTGTTGGATGGCAGTAGACTGGACGGAGGGGAGTTCCCAGGTTGAGACCTAATGGTACCACTCTTATGGATGATGTGTTTTTACTTCCTTGCATTACTGTGACACCTCCAGGGGGTAGGGGGATGTCATATGTTTGGCTCTCCATCCCAAAAAACAGGCCCAGCCAAACAAGATCAGGTCGAACCCTTTTCTTTCCTTTGTGCAGCCTCATGCCGACCCTTAGTTAAAACACTGGGGCCAGTGGCTACATCTTCAGCTTTGGCTGCCTAGCCCCAACCAGTGTAGTGGCTAAGAAGGAGACATGGTGAGCTAGGACCTTCCTCCTCCTCCTCTCACCCCCCCCAGCCGCCTCTGGTAATCTTTGGGCTTTCTATCCTGCTGCTCTCCACCCCCAAGCTTTTAAAGAACACCTTGGAGAAGGAGGAATTACCCAAGGTATGATCACTAGTGGCCCTCAGTAGCAGGAACCAAGCTGAGTTGACGGCTGTTTATTTTGTGCTGGAAGCAAAGGTGTTAACACTGAGTGGGAGACACCTCTGAAGCTAGCAGGGAATCGGCCCGGGAGGCCAGTAGATAGACCCCCCCACCCTGATTTGGGTATATTTAAGTGAAGAATAATGTCTCTATTTGCCTCTTTTGTGGCACTGGCACGGCTGCTTGCTTCGCCTATAAAATGCAAAGAAAGGCATTTTACAGTGCCAGTGCATCAGACTGCATGCTCACTTAACTAACTTGCTCACTTCATACATTAGAATACCTCTGGCTAGGTATAGCAGCGGCCAAAAACCCAGTTTTCCACCAGAAATACAAACATCAATCCTCTGTCTTTCCATCTGCCTTTACTCCCTTCTACCCAGCCTGATCCTGCACATATTTATTTGGATGTAAATGCCATTGTATTCAATGGGGCTTACTGCTAGGTAAGTGTGTATCTTTCCGGCAAGGCAAAACCATCTGTACTAATGGTGGATGAAGAAATACATGAACCAAGTTGTATATGTAGAGCCATATGTTTTATTTAGTAAGGGTCAGGATGGGGTTAAGGAATGCAGTACGTACTGTGTAGATTCCCTCCCCCCTCCCCCCCAAATAAAAAAAATGATAGTTTTATAAACAGGAGAACTCTTGGGTAAGTGTCAGCTCCCTCATAATACTTCTGACGATAATGAGTATGGCAGAGTTTGATTTCAGAGCAGCAAGTTTTGAGCCTTTCTACTTGTAAAGCTGTTTTTAATATTAAGGCTGTATTTGCATCATTTTTATTGTCAACAAAATGTTTCATAAATTGTAGCTACTATATGAAATCGTTCTTATTAAGCAATATAGGAACATTTTAATTCTGCCTGGTTGGGAGCAGATATCCCCAAGTAACATTGGTCAAAATTTGTACAAATTGGACTTTTAAAAATTCAGCAAAATTGCATTTGGCATCCATGAACTGCTCTTTTCCCTCTTTTGGGAGGGGTGGTAGAGGATGTTTCTTGATGGTACTTCGTCTGTATGTCTGATCATGATAAAATACTACTACAACAAATGAAATGGTTGTTTTTGATAGTGTAAACGTTATTCATGCTTGACTACCTATTTATATTCAGTCAATTTTGCTTTATAAATTTAAAACACACTGGGAGACCGTTGGGTTTTAATGTGGCGAAAATGCTAGAGAATTAAGACATGGTGTCTACCTGTTATCTTGGCCCATTTTTAGCTTCCAGATAAGACTATTGCAAGCCTTGTAAAATATTACTACTCCTGGAAGAAAACACGTTCTAGGACAAGTTTAATGGATCGCCAGGCTAGGAAGCTAGCAAACAGAAATAATCAAGGTGACAGGTAAGTAGTGCAACAGTTTTTTTTTAATCTACTTTTTCATATGGACTGAGAGAGAAGAGAAATGGAATTGTTTCTGTTTTTTTAATTATGCAAGGTATGTTTTATGTTTCTGTTTTTCTGTTATTGTGCGTCAGGTGATTCATGCAAAAATAATAAATCTAGTTGACTGCATGAAAGTTATACTGGAATTACAGAAGTGTAGTTGTAGTCAAATTTGTGTACAAAAGACAAGAAAAAGGAAGTAGCAGGGAAGTCTGAAAAATCGACATCACCACATGAACCTCTTCTACTGTTGAAAACTAACGAGTAAAGTTTTTGAACTTCTGCAAAGGGGAAAAAATACCTTGAGATTTGCATCGGATTTAGTGACTGAAGCAGTTTTACACACAGAAAGCACTTCTATGTAAACATGTGTTTAGATAACTTTTTGAGTTAAGTAAAATAACCTTATACACATACCCAGGGAAACATAGCTCTGTGTGACTATGATATAAAATTACCCACACCTGTACTTTACACTATTTCTATACTTCTGTGTTTTTTTTTGAACTTGGGTTCAACTAGGCAATGGCTGCAAGTATATCCATATCACATTCCTAGTGCTGGTTTGAGCTGATTTTTGTAGTATGGCTGCGGTCAAGAAAAAATAGTGAGAAAAGTCCTGCTTTCCTTCCCCATGCCCTCTGGTTTCCAAGTAGTAGGCAAGTGTTCCCCTACCCCAATAGAATTTTTGACTGCATCTTTTTGTCAGGTAGAAATGGTATATTGATTTGTATAGAACAAGGAGATGGCACAGAGTCTGCCATGATCTTCCCCGCCGCCATTAGCCACTCTTTCTCTTGTTCTATGCTTGCATAAAAGACTGTAGAGTGTAGAACTTTCCATGGAGTGGGACAATAGAAACGGGCTAGTTAGCCACCTAAAGGGCCTGGTGGCTGTGTTTGATAAAACGTGAGTACAGACACTTTAACTACAACATTCTGTAAAGCAGTAAAATATCCTGATATAGTCAACAGAGGAAAATATGTGAGCGCACTAAATGGTTTACAATAGTGTGGCTGCTTCAGTGTGGGATTTGAAAGCCTGTTGGATGTATGTTTAATAAACAAATGCCAGTTTGGATGAGTATTTCTATTTATTAAACCCATTGCTATAACCTCATTATGTAGACATCTAATAGTGACTTTTACATATGTAAAATACAAATATCTGCAAAAACCACTTTTGTATATAAAACAGAACATAGAAAGAGACTCCAGGAAGGAAGTTCACAAATGTATTTCTATCCTCAGTGACGATGATGTGGAAGAAACTCACCCAATGGATGGGAATGATAGTGATTATGATCCAAAAAAAGAAACTAAAAAAGAGGTAATAAAGCTCTATAATCACAGTTGTGCAGCTTGGTACAGGTCAATACCAAATTACTGGTGTGGAAACATTTGTGGAAACATTACTGGTGTGGAACCATTTAACTTTTCGCATTTGCTAATGAGCTATTGGAACTTTCCTACCACTCAGTTGCTTTGGCTGGCAGTAATTGAGTTGGACATTTTAGAATTGCCCACAAAATTAGGGAGAAACCTAAGCCACTGTTTTATTTTTCCTCGTGGAACAGGAAGCACAAGAGCACACTTGGACAAGGGACAGTGACAGTTGTGCCCTGTGCCTGGAGATGTCTCACTGGAGTCCAAAGGCATTGCAGGGATGGCCGTTCAGTCACCATAAGAAGCATCTGTGGATGGTAGGCCATGAAAGGATGAATGTGGTCTATAGAGCACTTTAGAGTAGCTTAAGTAACTATCATGGCCATAAACCATCAGGCCATTCTGAGTGACCACTGTAGGGTGACCTACTGCTGCTATGTAGTTTCCCCAAAGTGAATGACATTCTTTCACCTTAATTGGCTGCCAGGGTTTGTACAAGTGTAGAATATTGGCTATGTTTCAATATGTAGTCTTTCTGTGCCTAGGGGCATATGTAATCTTTCTGTGCATATGTAGTTTTAGGGGCACATTGGCTGATGGTGACTTGACTTCCTAGCCCTGTGCTACTTTGTCTCCCTGTGATATGAGAGTAGCTAAATAGTAAGAGGAAACTTGGAAGTCCTTAAAATCAGAGATAATTTAGGCTGCAATCCTTACTACAGACTAGAAGTTTAGCACCACTTCTTACTAAATATCCATAAGATTGTGTTAGGAAAAACATTAATTTAAGCTGCACACATGGCCTAATGCTGTGGGATTTAAAGTGATGCTTTGTTGATGCAAGTCAATTGAGTCAGCCAGCATCTTTTGCTGGAAAAAGGAAAATGATTAAAGTATGTGTGGTATTTTGTTTTAACTTTTTGAATATTAAAGGGAAATAATGAACAGCCTGTTCAGTCCAGCAAAATAGGATTGGGTAGAAGAGAATATCAGAGTTTACAGCATCGTCACCACTCTCAGCGTTCCAAATGCCGTCCTCCTAAAGGCATGTACCTAACTCAAGAAGATGTCGTAGCGGTTTCTTGTAGCCCCAATGCAGCCAATACACTTCTTAGGCAGCTGGACATGGAGCTGATCTCATTGAAGCGACAGGTAATTTGCAGCGTGCCTTTCTTATTTATTTATTTTTTAATTTGAATCCCTTTCATCATTTTGAGTGTTTGGGCAATTAATGCTGTTTAATAAAGAAATTCCCACTGAAGTGAGATTTTAGATTACATTACATTTACCACTTATAGACGTAACCCTATCTATGATCTGTGTCCTTGGAAAATGCCCTCTCTGACATACAAAGTCACTCTACCATGTATTTTCCCATTTAGGCCATGTTTCACATCTTTATTGACTGTTAACACTGTAGGTTGGTCAAGATGGCACAGTTGTGCTAAACACATGGCAAAGCAAGAGTTGAAGGAGATCCTGTTTCCCTGGCCCTTCATGAACTGTGAGATGACTGGTTTCTAGAACATCTTTACCAGTCTGGGCAGTAGCTCGTAGCTCAGGGTCTCAGCTATGTATGAGCAGAATGAGATGCTATCTTCAGCTCCTGATCCAAAAAATGAAAGTCTGTTAAGAATCCACCAAGTCACCAACTATGACTGTGCCTGCATGTGGAAACATAAGAGTGTTTGACTCTCAAAATACGTTTCATCTCATGAGAGGAAGTTTTGTATGTTTAGTGGGCCTAGCTGACCCCAGTTGTTCTAGTCACTTAGCAACAAGTATATGCCACATTTTGTGCAAACTAATTTCCATCCCTGATTTTGTTCTTTGTTGGATAAGGTTCAGAATGCTAAGCAAGTAAACAGTGCACTTAAGCAGAAAATTGAAGGTGGGATAGAAGAATTCAAACCTCCTGAGGTAAGTCATTATGAAATGCAGATGAATGTTCAGTGCTGCATTTGTTGTGTGGATGGTCAAATAGCTTGTGGCTTACACCATTTCAGCATATTCTGAGAGTATTTTCACATGTGATACTTAGATCAATTTTTGTTTAAGTGGCCTGTTAGATTAATGAGAAACCTTTGTGGGACAGACAGCATTTTTGACTGATGTTGTTGTTTCTCTTGCAAACATTCTTTCATACATGACCCAGGTAGTGTGAGAAGCTCAGAAGTACTTTTTGGTGTCATACATGCTAACATTACAGTGGAGGGATGCTTCAGAGTTTTGAAAGGATTTGCTCCAGATTATTCTGCTTCCGATTGCAGGCTCTAGCTGTGGGCCGAAGTTCCATGGTTTCCAGTGGACATGAGAAAGGGGCTGTCTTATTTGCCTCAGCACTGGAATGCATCAAGCTTGAACCTCAGATGTGTATATATAGGGCTGTATTCCTGTATTTGAAAACAAAAGGACTGTATGTACTGGACCCTGAGAACTCCCATAGAGCCCTTGTCATCTGGGGTGACTGTAAATGGTGGTTTATTGTGTGAAGAGGGGTGATTGTGATTATTTTTAGGTCCTTAATGTTTTTTGAATGTGCTGTAGCTGCTTTGACTTGTGTAATTTCTCTCTCTTTAATAGTCCAATCAAAAAATTAATGCCCGTTGGACAACAGAAGAACAACTTCTTGCAGTACAAGGTATGTTAGAATTATTAATTCTGTATTTCCTTTACTGAATTTTTTGTGGCTAACCTGGAAAAGGTCCCTCTAATTAATAAGTAGTTTCCCTCCCTTTAAATATATATGGGCAGTGAATGATGTGAAAGTTTTAAAATGTGATGAAAAGGATATTGTCCTCTTACTCACAGAAATTATTTAAAATTAAGTTGGCAAGTATAGAAGAAAAACAATCCCAAATAATTTGTTACACAGTTCCAGGCCATATTTTTTCTCCTCCTAGACTTGCAGTACAAGCTTGTGCATGTTTATTCAGAAGTAAGTCCCTCTTTATTCAGTTGGGCTTACTCCTAAGTAAGCACATAGTATTGCAACCTGTATCTTACAGGCTATTCTAGTGAGGTTAATTCCTTCGATCCTGAAAGGAGTTTTTTTCACATCTGCAAAGAAGCAGGGACATGGCCTGCTTATCTGTTATAAGGAAAATAGGAGTGTTAATTTTGAAAGGGAACCAGTTTAAATATGAAATTGCTTAGTATCATTATCTCTCTTTTGTGATGTGCACACTCTGCCCACAGGTTATTTTGGCCAGCTATTGTAAGCAAGTACACCTTCAAGCCTAGCAGCAGTTTTGGCCCTTGAAAATTTACTATAATTCAGCCAGAATACCCAGACTAAATCTAAAGTAAGCTTTTGTTTTTAGACAAGTTTGGATGTACCAATTAAAAACAAAATAGTACTTTGTGAAATGAAAAGGCACAGTGTATAAGTCCTGTGTGTGAACTAGAGCACCCTTCTTTGGACCCTTTTTTTTTTTTTTTACATTTAATAGTTAGGGGCTGTTAGAGAATGTAGTACATCTTCACTGCAAAAAAGATCTTGGTCTGGCTAGTGTAAGGCAATTTCATGTATATGTAATGCCCGCTGAGAAATTATTAGTAAGCCACGACTCAGAACTTGGTGTTTGGAGAGAATAATTTGGAGTCCTGAAAATGAGTGCACAGTTGGCCTACTTGGGGGTGTCCGGGGAGGAAGAATCTTACAAAACACTTTAAAGGTAAGTTTAGATACTCTCATTATATTGAAAATGAGCTAGCCATCCAGATCTGTCACTTGGAAATTATCTGGTTCAAGCTACACTTGTATACACATGTCACTGGGAGTGAGCCCTATTGAACACCTTGTAAATGATTTCATGGGGGAAATGGCATATGCATATTTTAATAAATGTTAGGATTTGCTTCTACATAGACGGGAAAAGTCTGTCGGATATTTAAATGTTATTATGAACTTCCTACTTCAGCTATTTCCAGGCACAAGTGAGACATGGATCTTTAGAAATGTCCATAGGAACTCCTTTATTCTAATATTTCTGGTTTGTGCAGTAATTTCTTATGAATGAAAACAGTATCCATTTCTATGTAAACCGGAATGGAAAATTTGGAGATCAGAAACAATATTTTGGTTGCACTTCAAATAAAACAAGTTACTGACAGACAGATCTGAATATAGCAACTAAAGCAGTCAGTGTTCCATGGAATTCTCAATTTTCCCTGTGTTCTTTCCCCTTTCACAGAAGATGGGAAATTTCCCCTTACTCTGCACGTCCACAACCTCTGCTGCGATATATCAGCAAGGGTCTGAAGATCCCACGAATACTCTTTCTAGGGATCAAAAGGGAGTGCAGGGATGAGGAGCAGACTGTGGTGAAAATCCACATACCTTCCATTGTCAGTCGATTGGATACAAGCCAAAGAAAATAGATTTTCAGAATCTGCATAGAAATATTTAAACAATTAACTAGCTGGCTTCTGCAACAATAGAGTTTTGTCATGCTTCATTGATTTGCCTTTAATTTAGCTCAGACCTTTAAAAGTTACTGTTACCCAAACTATCATACCTGGAAGTTGTATTCACATTTTCTTGTATATTGGTTGGGTTCCCACCCACCTAATGTATCAAATCCTTGACAGTTCTGTAAATTGTTAGTTGAGAAGTTGCTTATAGATACTAAAATTGGTAGATGTTGCCGGTCACAAAAACTGGTCTTTTAAAATCAATGAACATAGTCCATAGACTCAGTTCATGATGTTTCAGTCCTTGTAAAAGGAAGGCCATTAGACTAATCAAGAAAGACACACTACTAGTAGTAGAAAATAGTAGGAGTCCAGAAGCACCTTAAAGACTAACAAAATTTCTGGCAGGGTATGAGCTATTAGTAGTACTACTAGTAGTAAAAGATGTTAATTTTTCAGTTAATCCTTCCATGAAATAATTAATTCCCATGCGAACTGATAGAAATATTTATTTTACTTAGAATTGTTTGCTCAATGTAGCTTTCATCTGGAACAATAGAGGCATTTATCTTACCTTTGGCTGAATGAGTGGCAGGATACATGTCAGTGTTACTAGATAAGAATATAATCAGCATCCAGTTTGCTACTTTAGGAACAAGTGTTGGGTACACCCCATAGGATATTTGACGCTTGTTCTTTTAACAACTGACACTCCATGCCATATTTGATGGTTACCTCTGTTTCAAAGATTGTTCAAAGGCTTCTTTGCATGGAAGGTCACTGTTCAATATAATAAGGCTCTGTTGGGCTCATCAAACTAGTTACATGGTTCTCTTGCTTTGGGCCATAGTCAATTAACTACTAATAACCATGGTATTGAAACACAAACCAGTAACAGTCACTAACTATGCATTAGATTACATAATCCCAATTTTGAATTAGTCTGTGCCATCCGAAGGGGACTTTTCTGCATATATACATCATACAGGCTTTGCTTATTACCCTGAATCTTCATAGGTGTATTTACTTTGCCTTTTTTAGGTGTCCGCAAGTATGGTAAAGATTTTCAAGCTATTGCTGATGTAATTGGCAACAAGACTGTTGGTCAAGTGAAGAACTTCTTTGTAAACTACAGGCGTCGGTTTAACTTAGAGGAGGTTTTGCAGGAGTGGGAAGCAGAACAAGGAACCCTGGCTTCTAATGGTGATGCTTCTGCTTTAGGGGAGGACACAAAAAATACTAATGTGCCATCAGGAAAGAGCACTGATGAAGAAGATGAGGTGTGTTTTTGTGTACCAGATCTTAAATAAGCATGAGTATAGGAGTAGCGTTAAACTTCATGTTGTAAAATGTGATGTTTAGCTTGAAGTGGAATGCTGAACCACCATTTGTGAAGGCCATTACATTCTGATACTTAGAGCAATCTACAGGTCAGGCCCCACTCAGTTCAGTGGGGCTTTTGTTAGCAGAACAATTTAAGAGCTAGGCTGCCTGTCTCTCCTCCCAACCTTTTTGTGATTGTGCGAATATGGAAAGATGTATAGCTGCCTAATCCTGGATTTTTAAACTTTTGTTTTGTTTGGCTTTTTCCCCTTAATATTTTGTCTCTGTCACTATTAAATTGCTTAGAAATTGTTGCTTTCAAAGCAAGGTTCCATAGCTACCAGAATGGATAAACTAATTGTGCTACCCATATTCTGGAGTCAGTGGCAACCTAAACTGCATGTACAATAGAATGGCTGCTTTTATATCTCTGTGTCGCTTTATTTATAGGCCCAGATCCCACAGACCCCTCAATGCGTAGGGTCTTCTCCACCTGCCCCGGCATCTACTCCAACACCAGCAACCCCTGTAACAACTCTGAACCAGCCTCCTCCGTTACTTCGTCCAACCCTGCCGGCTGCTCCAGCTCTCCATCGTCAGCCTCCGCCACTTCAGCAGCAGGCTCGGTTTATTCAGCCAAGGCCAACCTTGAACCAGCCCCCCCCGCCACTCATCCGCCCAGCTAATTCAATGCCTCCTCGTCTAAACCCAAGACCAGCATTATCTTCCACTGGTGGCCCACAGCCACCGTCGCTCATTGGAATCCAGACAGAATCACAGTCCCCTCTGCACTAAAGAAATAGGGCAGAACTATGGTAACTAATGAACAAAAATTGTATCAGTGTCTATTTTTCTCAGATAGGGAAGGAAGGGAAGGGAGCCTTCCACAGTATTGAAGCAGTCTTACGCAACATAGTGAGCAGCAGAAATAATGTGAATGGCCATCTGTATAAGTGAAACTTCAGCACAGTAGATTGTTACAGTGAGGCAATGTCTACGAAGTCAGTCTTCTTACACAGATTAACTTCTTTAAAAGCGAGAAAGTTTAAAGCACTAGGACTTCAACTGGTTTTTACTCTTATTTATTTTATGAAAATCTTTGTATTCAAACCACATTAGTACATGGAAACAAAGCGTCTGACAAGTGTAGGAGTTTCAACTACTGTTGTGAAGCTGGTGGTAAACCTGATATATTTGGGGAATTCCTTTTTACATTTTCCTATGTTAGGAGCACAAGCATTAATAAGAAGCCTACCATTCAGATTCTGACCGATACACAACCACCACGCATTTTTAGACTTGTATTTTCTAGATTTCTTTGAAAATGCTTTTCTGCAGAAAAAAGTTTACAGTGTGCCTGTTGGAAATTTTGTCTTGCAGATTTGCAGAGCTAAGGTACAAAATAAGTTAAACTTAACTGTGTGGTCGTCTGATACTGGAAGTATGACTTGCTAGTACAAATTCTGTGGTAGGCAATGGACGAGCCAGCATCTTTGCTTTTCATTAATAATCGAAAATAAACACCACTAACAGCTGCTGTTACCAAGAAGCTACTAAAGTTGTCTTCTTTTTAAAATTATCTTTGTAGTACTGCTTTTACCTGAAATTTTATCCTGTTGTCTAAGTTTTGGCAATAAGATAACAAAGAGTGCCCTCCTGAAATCCATAGGTACTGGGCCAATATAAAACAATTAAGACATTTAAAATGTATTTTCCTACCACTGCTACCATCTCAGACTACCCCAGTCCATTTTTTTGTACTTCTTGCCAATGCATTTTTTTAAACTTTTAACTTGATATTAAAGCAGATACCAAATCATGCTTTATTAATTAATTGGGAGAGAGTAGTGCAGCTCTGTGTTGATTTCTCATATTGTTAGGCAAGAAATATTGAGCAACTGAAGTCTTCTGTTTTGCATTTCTTCTTAACTGTCACACCTGATTTTTCCCCACTTTTTACTGAAGCAATGGTGTTTAAGGTTTAGGGTGATACCTGCACATCGAAGTTGTACCAGCCTCTTACATACTGCATATTACAGCTCAAGTGTCAAACCTTTTAGATTAACACCTTAGATTAATCTTGATTAAGGTGTTAAAAGGATTAATTCATTAGCTTTTGCTTTCTCAGTTTTTCTAAGACTTATTTAAATAGATTTTTCTCCTTTTGTTTATATTACGTTTAACTGTCCATAGGTTTCTTTTCATACTATATCTGTACTCCCAGCCACACTGTTGGGTTTTAAATACAGGCTTTTCCATTTCCAGACTTCTTGGTACTTCATGATATTGGAACTTTAACCCTCAATCTGAGGTTCTTCCAAATATCAAGCCCCTGTATATGCATTTGGGCATAAATACCAAAACTGCTAGTGATGCATTTTCAGTATTTAATATTTAGATCAGGTTTCCCGGTGACTTTCTTGTACTTTTTGCTAACTTTTTTGTCTTGTCTGTTGTTGCTAGAACTTCAATACACCGGAGGTCTGGTGGTGCCGTGCAGATGGACAGTTTAGACTATCAATGCCGTAACTGGGCACTTGTGCATTTTGAGTGAGATAGGTATGCAGAGTAATAATGCTTTACATACGCTACCACACAGTAATGAAATATCTAGCATTTGTAGTACTGAACATGTACATAGCAAAATGTTGTCCTTTTTTAAATTGTGTGCTTTCCAGATTATGTGCATACAGCTTGCACGTCCTGTTTTGGGTAGGGGGTTGTGTTAAGCAGTGTTTTTTGCCTGGAAGAGTGATATGCTTGCTGCTTAATCAAAGAATTAAAGTTTCCAAGGAATCTGTGTCTATTTTTATGTACCATGTAATGGTTTAAAATGTTTAGGGCCCTTATACTGTGATTCTCTTCTAAATTCATTTATATTTTTTTAAAAATTAGAAATAAAACTATATGATTTTTCATTTGAAAGGGGTTTCTTTTTTGCCGTATTAAAAAAAATTCAGCTTGACTTTGTACTGTTGCTACAAAACAATCTATTCATTTTGGTTTTCTTTTTGTCACTTTATGAAATGTAAAATGTTTGCACTCCCTTTAAGTTGGGCAGAGAAAATATTTCTTACATTGGTTTTGACAAATGTAACTTTACAGCTCCTTTTTATGTACAGTTTTTCAGTTACAATAAAGAAATATAAAAACTTTTAAATGAATGGCCATTCTAAAGGCCTAGGTGTATTTTTGCGCAAAGTATTTAATAGGCCGGGAAAGTTGGAAAGTGGGTGATGGGCAGGGCTTATTAATTTATTTGTTTGATTATATTTATATTCTCCCTTTCTTATGTTCTTGAAATCTTTTACCAAGGCAGCTCACATCAAAATTTCAAAACGTCTCCAGTCCAGCATTGACTACAGCCATGCCTTCTTAGCTTAAGTTATTGTCCTGGATTAATGCAACTTCAGCCATCCCAGGTATATTAAATTTGTTTGTGGTTAGATATCTAGCCACATACCTTTTTACTTCAAGCATGACACGAACAAAAAATGGTAGTAGGCTGGATCCACTGGAAATATTTCCATCTACTGCGCATGACTTTCCCACTGCATCCTTAATGTTCCTTGAAATGCTATTCCAGGAGGGGCATTTTGGGATGCTGCTAAGGTCGCCAATTACGAAGGAACTCTTTCAGGCCCAGCTAAACACTACAGGCAATGTTCTGCCACCTTGCTTCTGGCAAAAAGATGACTGCCTTGCCCTCTTGTCCCTAGCAAGATGTACTCTATACCATAATGATTCAACTTAACCATTGGACAGATATTCATTTACATTGTAATCAAGTGGCAATGATGTTCCTTCGATCTCTCCTTAACAGCAGCCCAAGAAGAAGAGGGGCCTGCAAGGACTTCAGCATTTCCCCAGTCTCTGCTACTTGTAGGGCTAGCCAGTGGGAAGGAGCTTTCTTCTCTCCAGAATACCAGATGGTGTGTGAGTGGCTTAGATGTGCTTATCCATTATGAGCATATGTGAACCAATCCAAAGCCATGGTCTGAAGTCAAGGCCATCTCCATCTCCTAAAGCCAAATGGTACACTATTTTATCAATGGCTTAGTTAACTTGACTAAATTTTGAACATTTATTGTCTTTCCCCCCAAAATTATGTTTTGGACTTGATACTGCTTTCACTGTTAATCAGACTGCTAATGAGGAACCAGAAAGGGATTTCCCCCCAGGTCAGATTACCCAGGTTCTAGTTTGACACCTTAACCACTACACCACACTGGCTCTCTTAAGAGTGCTCATGCAAACACTTATTCCTTTGAGTAGTGATCTTACATGTTCCCGTCATCTCCCCAAATTTTAACTGTCAAGGAAATTATCCCAGCTCAGTAGGAGCTGTGTATTATTTAAAGATGGTTGTCTGTTGTTCGCTTTGTTTGCTGTAGGAAGCTATTATATGCTCACCAATTGTTTGCTGAATAAAGGGTAATTCCTGCAAATTCTGAAAGGAAAAGCCACAATTTATGCATGCGTGGGTCCTTCAAAACTTCTTCATGCACACATTGTGCGTTGGAAGTGGTTGCTGAATACATTTTGAAAGAGCATGGGGTCTTTTCCTATTTTCCACATAAACACTACACAAAAGTGCCATGGTGAAAAAATTACTTAATATGTGGAGGGCCATATTCTTTCTGTCAGAGTATAACTTACATAAATAACAATTTAAGAAGCCACTTACACTCATGAAAGCCTCCCCTCTTATTGCTCCTTCACAGCAGTTGTGTTTAAACCCCAGAAGTCTTAAATCCCAAAGCTGGATCTTTAGTGTATATTTAATTTAAAGTACATATAAGCTTCATAGGTTAGAAGCAGTAGCGGACTGGCCAGGGTGTCAGCTTGCCTGATGGCAAGTGGGCCCCCTTAAACATTAGACAATATGTTAAAAATGTTAATGACCTTTTAGTAGTTTGAAAATATAACAGATGTTCCAGTACTATTACTGTATGCAACTAAAATGTTAATTGTACCTTTTTTCTACTTATGTATTTTTTGAAAATGTTATTTGTTTCTTATAGAAATTAAATGATAGCCTTATAGTTGTGGGTGGGGCCCCCTTTGTCTCCCAGCAACCAATATTTTTAGACCCAGTCCGCCACTGGTTAGCTCAAGCCCTAGTAAAATACTGTGCTGACACCTCAGTGGGCGATGGGCTAGACCCGAGTGAAAACGCTCAGGACCGGGCTGTAAGAGGACTGTGGGCGACAACGCACGGGAGGTTTTGCCTCGAATTTGCCGCTCTCTAAGGTCATTTATGCATGGGAGGTTTTGCTTTAATTTGCTGCTCTCCAGATGCATATTTTCCCCATCCAAATTCTCAAAGCTCGAAAATAAGGCCCCACGCAGAGTTTTGAGAATTCAGAAGGGGGAAATGTGCATCTGGAGAGCAGCAAATCCAAGGCAAAACCTCCCGTGAATGAACAGCCTTAAATGTACATTTCCCCCGTCCACATTCTCAGAACTCAGAAATAAGCCCCATGTTGACTTTGGAGGATTCAGATGGGGGATGTCAGGCCTGTGTCTCAGAATGTCAGGCCTGAGTCTCAGTTGGTTTCGGTTTCCCACCGACCAGCTCTCGAGGACTGTTATGCATACCTAAACTCTTTCGAAGCTGTGAGAACCACAGCGCTGTTTGTGTTTCGTAATCTCTTGCGTTTTTTCATGCTTTTATATTACCAAGTGCAAGCCAGCAAGCTCCATTGCTGTCACCTTTTCTTTATGCTCTGTTAACCTATTCGACCAGTAAAAACCAACTTCTTTGGACCTGACTGTCTCTGATGTGGTTTTTGGTTCAGATTGGGCCAGGGGCTTACAGGGATGTGCCTCTAGAGAGCGGCCAATCCAAGGCAAAACCTCCCGCGCGTTTTCGCCCTTACAGGGGGATGGTGACCAGCCAGGCCCCCGCGCCCCCGCCCCCTGCCCTCGGGATCCTGAGGGAGGCTCCTTGTTTTCCCAGAAGGCAGCGTGACTCTCCGTTGCCATGAAACCGAAAGTGGCGGGGAGGAGGAGAAGCCAGAAGGGGGCCGGCTGGCCGGCCGGGAAAGTCAGTTCCCTCCCGAGTCCGACGCCGTGTACAGAAGCGCCTCAGTGTCCCTCGCCGGTCCAAAGGGGAGGCCGATCGGCAGCAGGGGGGAAAGTTTGCCTCGCTTCGCGAACCCGCCGCCTGTGACCGAAAAGGGGACTTCCCGCAGCGCTCCAGCAGCTGCTTTTGCCGTCTTCGTCGCCGGAGGAGGGGGAGCAGCGCGACGGAGGCCCGCTCCGCGCGCTCACCCGAGAGCGCCGTTGGGACTCGCTTCTGAGCGAGGCAGGGCGGCGGAGGGCGCGCCGGGCTTCCTCGCAGACGCCCACGCCGGGAAGGAAAGCGGCGCCCAGAACAAAGAGCTTGACGCCATCCCGTCGTCTGCTGCCCCTGTCGCGCATGGTGGAACAAGAAAAGCCGTCCTCCCCCCGCCCGGCGGTCCCCCACGTGCGCCTCGGCTTTCCGCGGCTGCCATTGGCTTGGCTGCGGGCGCTGGGGAAGAACTTGCGCCTCCGGTGTCTCGCAAGAAGCTGGACTGCGGCCGTTGAGCGGCTGGCGGAAGGCAGCGCGGGATTTGAATGCCGGGAGGAGGATTGAGGGGGGCCCCCACAGGTAAGGGGCGCGGGCCGCCGGGTGACCTGGGTGGCCCAGGCTAGCCTGATCTGGTCAGACCTCAGAAGCTAAGCAGGGTCGGCCCTGGTTAGCATTTGGATGGGGGACCGCCAAGGAACACCAGGGTTGCTGTGCGGAGGAAGGCACTGGCAAACCCCCTCTTGTTAGGCTCTTGCCATGAAAAAGGGGTCGCCATAAGTCGGCTGTGACTTCACTGCACTTTACACGCTCACACAGGCGCTGAAGAACTAGTCGAAGGTCCTAGCAGTGGTTTGTGGGTTCTTGGAAGAAGTGGTCCAGGGTGGGTACGGCTGTCATTGATTTAGACAGAAATTGTGGGGTATGGAGAGGGTCCTTTTTGAAGACGGCCTCCTCTCAGCGCAAGGGAGCATGACAGCCCAGCCATTATTCCTTCTTTTTAGTAGCTTACCGAAGTTGCAGCGTGAACAACAGCATTAGACTTGAAGGGGTTTGCTACTGAAAGTGACTGTGAGGATAAGTTACAGCCGTTTTGATAAAGAGTGCATCTTGGGGCTGGGCTCGTATGTACCAGAGGGACGCTTGTAAAATACGTGGGGGGGGGGGGAAATACATCACTTCAGCTGTCATATTTGTGGGGAGGAAAGTAAGAAATGCATTAAAAGGCTAATCCTCAGCTGTGTGTGTGGGAGGGGAAGAAGGGATGCTCTGGGATGGGATGCACATTGCCTTAAGCTACCCACTACAAAAGTTATCGTGCATTCTGTGTGTCACTCATTACATTCAACAATTGGATATATGACTTCTTCCTTTTTTTGGTCCTATGCTGAACAGATATAACCATTTTGCACATGTGAGGTTAATATTTGAGTTCTTGGGCTTGGATGGAAAGCTTTATTGTGGAGTTACTCCCTGTGTCAGAAGTTGAAATACCACTTACAGCACTTAGTCAAGAGCAGGTTGGCACCTGTAGACAGTGAGAATTGCCTCCAGATGACCTCGCACAGGACTTTGCAAAGGTGATGTTGTGGCAATGACAGACGTAGGTTAGTGTAAGCAGATGGGCTAGTGCATCGCTAACTTTTTGGGGGAGGGATGTTGTATTAGCTCTGTGAAAAGTGCTCATAACAAAATAAAACAAAAAAGTAAATTCAAAAATATAATAAGAAAAATGCATGCGTTTGAATCATATTGTGTGTTGAGTTGAACATCTGAATTAGGAATTAAGTACCCAAAGGTCAAGAAAAAATCAACTTCCAAGGCCAAAGGGTATACAACGTACAGCTTATATCAGTACAAAATATGTATATTTATTACAGACTAAAATCAATAACATATATAAGGCCCTGCAATAGCCTGCTAAACCAACATATTAATGTAAACATACAACACAAATGGACAAAAAATCACAGAATTAGACTTTGACCAAACACGTTTTGGCCAAATGGCCTGCTTCAGGTGGTCAAAACAATCACAGTTCCAGACTGAAAATGTTCATGACTTTCTAAAAATCTTTATGACTGTAGGTATGTTGTATTCTACAAGACTTCCTCATCTGTTTTAGGCTTCCATACAAATAGGCAACTAATCCTGTATATGTTTCCCTCTTAAATGAGGAGATGTTATATTTCAGCCATAAATAAAATTGTCAAAATATCATAGTCATAAAGATATCTCAAAGTCTGGAGCAGTTAAAAACTGTTAAAGTCTGTAACTGTGATTGTTTTGACCACTGAATAAGGCCATTTGGTTGTTGGTTTTGCAGGCTGTTGCAGGACCTTATATATGTTACTGTCAGCGAGGGCATGCAAACGGACCCTGGATAGCTAGATGACTTTCGTTTCACCCCTCCTTCCCGTGGGAAAGAAAAAGGAGGAAAGAGGCAACAGCCAAAAGGCTCGAGAGATCTCCATTTCAAAGTGACTTCCTGATTGTAATCCTGCTCTGATCTTAAGGTGTGAATTCTCTCTCTCTTGGTGTTGGGGAACCTCTGATGTTTTGCATTTCAAAGCTTTTACTTGTAATCATTCTAACCTGTGTACTCTATAAGAATGCCTTCCAAATGATTTTGCGCCATTGTAACGTTGTGTTTCATAGATTACTGTACTCTTCCTTTCAAATAAATTCTACTTTAACTCTCTGCTAACGTCTGGAGTAAAGTTGATGATCCCTGAGAGGCAACGGAGTCCTAGAATCTGACAGTACGTTACAATCCCAACCTTTTTTGTTTTCGGGTCAGAAGTAGTATTAGGATGTCTGTACCACCCTCGGTGCCGCTCAACGCGGGAGAGGAAAGTCGGCAGACTCCCGCTGATCTTGAGGTTGGCCAAGGAGAAGCGACCCCGGAGCAGCGCCCACCCGGGCCTACCGATGTCCCTGGGAGGCTGACGTGGACCCCCCGACTCTCGGGAGCCGGGCAGCGGCAGAGAGCAGCGTCAGAACCAGGAGGCGACTTCTACCGGGGACCGCTGGCCGCTTGGTATGGAGAAGGGGAAGGGTGGAAGGACCCCACGCTCGCTCACACCCCTACCCTCACTGCAGAAGCGGCCACTCTGATACGCGGACAGAATCAGATGCTCGTTCTGCAGAATCGGGACCTGCAGACTCAGCTAGACACCTTGCAGCGGGATCTGGCAGCTGTTCTAGGGGCAGTGAGGGGGCTTGGACAGCCCGTGCGACCACCCCAAACGGATTCGCGGCCGACTACAGGGTCGCTTGTTGTTGGGGAGGCTCCCACGCCCAGACGCCCTACGGCCAGAGACCTGAAGGTATCTTTCGACGGATCCAGCTCACAGTTGTCTCATTTCTTACTCCAAATCTCCGGCTTCATGAAGGACCAGGGAGAGACCTTTGCCTCGGAAGAAGCTCGGGTCAGGTATGTGATCAGCCTATTGGAGAAGGAGGCAGTGGAATGGGCAGTGACAGCGGCAGAAACTATGCCTAGGGTTTTGGCATCCCTGGATGAGTTCTTGTCCGCTCTGCGACGGCGGTTCGAAGACCCCCACCGGGGGGAAAAGGCAAAGGTTGCCATGCGTCGTTTGAAGCAGGGAACCCGCTCAGTAAGTGAGTATGCACAGGACTTTTTATCTTTGTCGTGCAAAATACGGGAGTGGAGCGAGGCCACAAAGGTCCAGCACTTCCGCGAAGGGTTGCGGTGGGAAGTGCTGGATGGCTGTTTGACTTTGGGAGATCCAGACTCGGTAGAGGAGTGGATAAGTTTGGCAGCCCTGGTGGAGAATCGCAAGCTTACTCTCCAGTTCTCCAAGGATCGTCCTTCGAAGACGATCCCTATCCCGCCCGCGAGAGGGGACAATGTAGCGGGCCCCCGGCGAGAGGGAAAACATCGAGGAGTCTACAGTCTCGACAGGGCGCGTTGGTTCAGGGAGGGAGCTTGCCTTCAGTGTGGGAAGATGGGCCATTTTGCAGCAAAATGTACCAACACGCCGTCAGAAGGGACGAGCAACAGGGCGACACAAGAGCGGGAGGCGACACCACCTCGGAATCTGGAGCACAGGAGAGCGGAGGGGATGAACGGTCGCCGTGGGGCGGCGGCCTTGCAAGCTGAAACCTCATCGGATCTTCACAACCGTTGTATCCGAGATAGTCTCCGAAGCCCCTCACCGGCAAAAAACGAGGACGGCCTTCTGTGAGGAACCGGCACGGAGGGCACCCTCGGAAGAAACCAAACCGGCTCCATGTAGGGTGAGTGATCAGGGAGAGACATTGCTGATACCTGTTGTGTTACGAAACCCCCAAGGGGGGGAACCGGTGGCCGTTGTGGCTATCTTGGACTCCGGGTGCTCCCGGACCCTAATTGATCAGGCGGTGGTAGAACGTCTGAAAATTGGGACTCGAGAACTGGATCAGCCCTTACATTTCCATCAAATGGATGGGAGTGACCTGCGGGGAGGGCCGGTTCATTTGCACACTCGCAAGATGTGGCTGGGGGTGGGAAACCACTGGGAACAGATCCACTTCACGGTAGTTCCTAAGATTTCCTACCCGGTGGTTCTCGGCATCAATTGGTTGGCGGGGCATAACCCGAGCATTGATTGGGAACAAAGGCGGGTGGTGTTTGGAGCTCCCCAGTGCGAAAAACACAGCCGGGATGACTTATCCGGAGGCGAAGGGGGAAGCGCCGCTGCTTTGGAGGAACCCGCGTTGCCCCCAGAGTATAGTGATTTCGCAGATGTATTTGAGGGGACAGACTGTGACTTATTGCCTCCTCATCGCACTACGGATTGTGCCATCGAACTGATTAAGGATGTTAAACCGTCCAAGGCCAGAGTTTATTCCATGAGTCCTCAAGAGAAAGCAGTGCTGCGAGAATTTCTGGACAAGAACTTGAAGCGGGGTTTCATACGGCCGTCCAAGGCTGCATTTTCTTCTCCCTGCTTCTTTGTGAAGAAGAAAGGTACATCTGATCTCAGACTGTGTGTAGACTATAGGGGGCTTAACGCGATTACTGAAACTAATGCCTACCCCCTTCCCTTAATCCCGGATCTCCTGAGTGCGTTACAGGAGGGTTGTGTTTTCTCGAAAAGTGACCTGGCGGAAGCCTACTACAGGGTCCGGATCAAGGAGGGGGATGAAGCTAAGACAGCCTTTTCTTGTTGTTATGGGTTGTTTGAATTTTTAGTCATGCCATTCGGTCTGTCTGGGGGGCCCTCGTGCTTCATGCAATTAATTAATGAGGTTCTACACGATCTCCTATTTAAGGGTGTAATAGTATTTCTCGACGATTTATTGATTTACTCCAAAGATCCCGCAGAGCACAGGGAGTTGGTGCGGGAGGTGTTGAGTCGTCTAAGAGACAATCATTTGTATGCTAAGTTATCAAAATGTGCATTCAACCAGGACCAATTGTCGTTTTTGGGTTATGTGATATCCCCCCAAGGGTTAAGCATGGATCCGGAGAAGGTACAGGCAGTGTTAGAATGGGAACCTCCCAGAACTCGCAAACAGGTTCAGCAGTTTTTGGGGTTTGCGAACTTTTATAGAAGTTTTATTCAGGATTTCGCTCAAATAGCTTTGCCTATTACTGATTTGCTTAAAACCAAAGGGAAGGGGCAAGAGGCCACCTTTGCACAATACCAGGTACCTTGGACCGCCAGGTGTCAGGCGGCTTTTGAAACTCTTAAGGAGCGCTTTACCTCGGAACCTATTCTGGCGCACCCAGATTGCTCCAGGCCATTCACCTTACAGGTAGATGCCTCTGACAAGGCGATGGGAGGCGCACTCCTTCAGAGGGATGATCAAGGGAGACTTAGACCCTGCGCATATTTTTCTAAGAAGTTCTCTGGCCCGGAACTCAACTGGCCAATTGGGGGAAAGGAGGCCATGGCGATTAAACATGCACTCACGGTTTGGCGACAGTTCCTGGAGGGGGCTCCCGAACCCTTTGTGGTCTGTACAGATCACCGTAACCTCGAATCGATTTTGGGTCAGCGGAAGCTGTCAGCCAAACAAGTGCGTTGGTCTACATTTTTCTCTAAGTTTAATTTTACCATCAAACACATGCCTGGGAAAGAAAACTGTTTAGCAGACGGACTGTCTCGCATGCCGCAATATGAGTGTCAGGTTGAGCGGCCGGTGGGTTCTCTTTTCACACGGGAACACCTGGGTTTGACTCCAGAGGGGAATAGTGCAGGAGTTCTGACCAGAGCGCAAAGCCGCGCGGCGGCACAGGACTCGAGTTCGAGTTCCCCTCGTGAAGTGGTCGCTCCCACCTCCTCATCCCCAGCAGTCCCCGGAGAACTCTCAAACACAACCGCTGGGGAGGGGGGGGAAATCTCCCAAATAGAGCGAAGGGACCAGGCTGAAGGGCCGGTACCCACCCCCTTGCCGGGGTCGGATGCTGCCATTCCCCGCCTCTGGGCAGTTCCAGAAAGCCTCCCAGAGGTAGTCAAAACGAGGTGGGGGGAGGCTCTTCAGCGAGAGCGGGAGGAAGGATCTATCCCATTCCAGGGGACGGACAAAAACGATATCTGTAAGAACAAACATTACGTGCCCAGGGAGCTGAGGCGGGAAATATTGGAACGGAGCCACAGTTCACCTATAGGGGGATATTTTGGGTTTGCTAAATCCTTGCACCTAATAAGAAGACAGTTTTGGTGGCCTGGGATGCGCCAAGACATCGAGGTATTTATCAAATCCTGCCCTGTGTGCGCAACTAGTAAACGTTTGATGGGAAAGCCCCCGGGATTACTAAAGCCTCTAGAAACTCCCGAGGCACCCTGGCAAGTGATTGGGATGGACTTCATAACAGACCTCCCGTCCAGTCAGGGGAAGACTGTCCTGTGGGTAATCACGGATCTTTTCTCTAAGCAAGTTCATCTCGTGCCGTGCGAGGGGATGCCATCTGCACACAAACTGGCCCGTTTATTCATACATACCATATTTAAACTACACGGATTTCCGAAGAAGATAATTTCGGACAGAGCCTCGATGTTTGTGTCTAAGTTCTGGAAAGCGTTCGTAGGACTTGTAGGTGTGCAGTTGGGTGTGTCATCTGCCTATCACCCCCAAACGGATGGGCAGACCGAAAGGGTCAATGCGGTGATAGAATGTTATTTGCGTTGCTTTGTTAATTATCACCAAGACAATTGGGTTGACCTGCTGCCACTGGCAGAATATGCCTACAATAACTCGGTACACTCTGCAACCGGGATGAGCCCATTCAAAGCGGTTTATGGGATGGATTTTGGACCATTAGGGGCTGTATCTACCCCACCAGAAGGCGATCCCCCCGAGGTGTCTAAATGGGCTCACACAGTGAGGAACACTTGGCCCTGGCTTGTAAAAAACCTGGAGCAGGCTAAAGACAGGTACAAAATACAAGCAGACAAACACAGAGCACCTCAGTGGGACTTGAGGGTCGGAGAGAAGGTGTATCTTTCCACTAAGAATCTCAGGTCTTTACGCCCGTGTAAAAAATTGGGCCAACGGTTTGTGGGCCCATTTCCTATCTCCCGAGTTATCAATGAGGTTACGGTGGAGTTGGAGCTACCCAACTCCTTACAAGGGGTACACCCAGTGTTTCACGTGAGTCTGCTAAAACCCTTTCTACAAGCACCAGAATGGCACCCCGAACCCGAAGCGGCAACTCCCATCATGGTGCAGGGCGAACAGCACTTTGAAATTTCCAGGGTGATCGATTCTCGGAGGCGCAGGGGACGACTGGAATATCTTGTGCGTTGGAAACATTTAAATTCCAGTCACGATGAGTGGGTGTCCGCTGTTCACGTACAGGCTCCAACCCTTGTAGCGGATTTCCATCGCCATTACCCTGACAAACCAGGAAATCTGGGGGGGGGGCCTTTGGGGAGGCGGAGTGTCAGCGAGGGCATGCAAACGGACCCTGGATAGCTAGATGACTTTCGTTTCACCCCTCCTTCCCGTGGGAAAGAAAAAGGAGGAAAGAGGCAACAGCCAAAAGGCTCGAGAGATCTCCATTTCAAAGTGACTTCCTGATTGTAATCCTGCTCTGATCTTAAGGTGTGAATTCTCTCTCTCTTGGTGTTGGGGAACCTCTGATGTTTTGCATTTCAAAGCTTTTACTTGTAATCATTCTAACCTGTGTACTCTATAAGAATGCCTTCCAAATGATTTTGCGCCATTGTAACGTTGTGTTTCATAGATTACTGTACTCTTCCTTTCAAATAAATTCTACTTTAACTCTCTGCTAACGTCTGGAGTAAAGTTGATGATCCCTGAGAGGCAACGGAGTCCTAGAATCTGACAGTTACTGATTTTAGTCTGTAATAAATATATGCATATTTTGTATTGATATAACCTGTACATTGTATACCCTTTGGCCTTAGAAGGTGATTTTTTTTCTTGACCTTTAGGTATTTAATTCTGTTGTTTTAGGGTAAGTTTCCCCCCCCCCTTTGTTACTGGTGCATCTAAATTAGGTACAGGTACAACTAGTTCCAGTACTTGTTATGCTTCCAAACTGTTGTTATTGTTTTGCAATTTATATTGACTTGGTCCTGTTCCCCCCCACCCAAAAAAAAAACCCTCACTGTGTTATCCTGTGTATGTTAGCAAGTTATTACTGGCATATTATTCTGTCTACAATTGGAGCTGCCAGAAAGAACTCTGATGGAATCAAGGCCAAGCTTCTTTGGGATCTTGTGACGCTCCATTGGTGGAATAGAACCAATGGCATCGTCTTCACATTTTTTGCTGCCCCAAGGCGATGTAAGTTCAGTTGAGAGATGGTTATTGGTCTAGTGTCTCCTGAAGACCTTCTTGGCAGAATAGAGGTTGGAACTGGACATCCTTAGTTCTCCTGTGACATTGTAACCAATGCATACTGTGTCTTGCTGCTTTCCAAGTACTAATAAGATAAATGAGACAAATCAGCAACTAGGAGGGAAACTGATCTGTTTGCTTAATAAAAAATGATACTCATGGTGTAGGCAGAACAAAATGTCATGGTATGGGTTTTGTGTACCTTTTAAAATGAGATCTGCTAGGGGTTTGTTTATGAACATATTGAGAAAGTATTAAAATATTTATTGGTCATTGCATGCCTTTGTGGTGTATTTCTGCCAGGAGATAAGAACTGTTTTTGTTTTGTTTTTAACTAGCAGCAGTTACATTACAGTGACAGAAAAGCACAAGAAGAAATGCAGCTGCTCTGGAAATGCATGAGCCATAAATAATATAAGCCCAAAATAGATAATGATGTAAAGGAAAATATGTAATTTTATTTGTAAATCATGACTTGTGTATTGAAGCATTATGCACAGGACACCTTCATATACATACAAGTTTCTGGAGGAAGGCAGCACAGAAGTGGGATAATAATGTATTCAATATTAGCACCTATTTTTAATCCCAGGAGAGCAGTATTACTGCTTACAGGAAACAGATGTATTCAGCACCTTTTGGAGCATATTAGTGGAGCTTGTCAATTTATCGCTTTTCTGATGGTGCTGTTTTAGTTCAGTGTTTTGAGATTTGTTGAATGGTAGTGCAATAAAAGCTGTTTCCTGGATTTGATTAAACTGTTTTTTGCTTCATTTGTAAGAGAAGCTCTCTGATTTTTCTGCTAAATTGTTTTTATTTGGATTGGATTGTTACAAATTAATTAGTGCAATCCAAAGGAGAGTTACTCCAGTCTAAACCCATTCATTTCAATGGATTTAGATTGCAATAACTCTGCATAGGATTGTGCTGTTAGTTAGGTACTTTGCAATGAGAGGACACTTGTGTGAATGATCTATTGTAATGGTTCAATCCACAGTAGTGATGCTTTTCAAATAAACTTCTAGATTTTCCTGTAACAGTATGATCTGTGTATTTTTTTTGGGGGGGGGGGTTAAAATCTGTGTTTGGTATTATTCAGTAATTGTTTTAATAATAAGTAACCCATCTTGAAGTCCAGTAGATATAAAGGCATCGTTGAAATCTTCTAAATACAGTGAACCAGTATTGACATCAGCTTCCACCCTTAATCTTAGTGAAAGCAGGGTGTAATATCTTAAATTCTGCAATATACTCAGATTGTCAGCTGTTTGATCATATGAACAGTCCTTGGAGAATTTGGAAGGGGCTTCCCACTGATCATTAACTCTTCTGTGGACTTATGCCATCTGTTGACCAATGTTTTATAATTACTAGGGCAAGTGGAAGCAAGCATCATTTGTGTTAGGGTATAATTTAAAGTGTAGCAAGGACTGGCTCTGTCCCCCAGTTCTGTTGTGCTGTAGCTGCCTTTTGTATCTGTACATTTTATTTTATTAGACCTTTATTAGTTCATTGCCAACTTTGGCCTTATTTAAGCCTACCATTTTATTGGTTCTTGTAGGTTATCCGGGCTGTGTAACCGTGGTCTTGGAATTTTCTTTCCTGACGTTTCGCCAGCAAAACATTGGAAAAACCACTTCTTACATCAAAGATTCAACTCACTTCATCAACAAAATCAGTCCGTTAAGACTCAATCCAAAGGATATATTAATCAGTTTTGATGTTGTATCCCTCTTTACCAAGGTTCCAGTTAAAGACACAATCTCATTGATTAACCAGATTTTTCCAGAAGATATAACAGCCTTATTTCACCATTGTTTGACAACAAGTTATTTCCTATGGGATCAAGAATTTTATGAACAGATTGATGGAGTAGCTATGGGAAGTCCACTCAGTCCAGTAATAGCAAACTTTTACATGGAATATTTTGAAAAGACAGCATTAGAATCAGCACCTTACAAACCTACAGTCTGGTTCAGGTTCGTAGATGATACATTTACCATTTGGAGCCATGGTGAAGAAAAATTAATGGACTTTCTAAATCATCTTAATAATATCCATCCAAACATTCAGTTTACCATGGAAAAGGAAATTGAGGGTAAACTCCCATTTCTTGATACCCTTGTCATCCGTAAATCAAACCTTCAGTTAGGTCACAAGGTCTACCGGAAACCAACTCACACAGATCGCTACTTACACAAAAACTCCAACCACCACCCCCGACAGAAAAGAGGAATAATCAAAACATTAATGGACCGTGCAAGACGGATCTGTGAACCACAGTTTCTCAAGGAAGAAACTAACCATCTAAATCACGCACTGCTAGCAAACGGCTACTCCAAGAATGAAATCAGAAGGGCCATTGAACCAAACAAAAATCAGAAAACTCAAGAAAAACAGTCTCCCATAGGAAAGGTATTCTTGCCATTTATTAAAGGAGTCACTGATAGGATGGAGAAACTTTTGAAAAAACATAACCTACAAACAGTGTTTAAACCCACCAAGAAAATACAACAAATGCTACGATCAGCAAAAGACAAAAGAGACCCCCTCACCTCTGCAGGAGTATATCGTATACCTTGCAGCTGTGGAGAAGTTTACATCGGGACCACAAAACGCAGCATACAAACAAGGATAAAAGAACATGAAAGATACTGCAGACTTGGCCAACCTGAGAAATCAGCAGTGGCTGAACATGGACTGACACAAACAGGACACAGGGTCTTATTCCAAGACACTGAAAGACTGGACAGTTCTACCAACTATTTTGTCAGATTGCACAGAGAAGCCATTGAAATTCACAAACATCAGCACAACTTTAACAGAAAAGAGGAGAGTTTAAGAATGAATAAGGCTTGGCTTCCTGCCCTGAAACACCTCCAGACAAAGACAACATTCAACAATAGCCATACAGATTAGTTTTGGATTACACACATTAACAGATCACTTCAGGATACAATGGTTCCATATTAACATACCATATCCTCATTAGCACATTATCTTGATACTTACAGGACAATACTTTTGCAGGACAATACTCAGCTCAAACCCAACCCCTTTCTGACTATATATTACTCTTTCTACACCCTTGACACTGAGAGACACTGTCCTTCAGTGTTACTACTCTGAAGATGCCTGCCACAGTTGCTGGCGAAACGTCAGGAAAGAAAATTCCAAGACCACGGTTACACAGCCCGGATAACCTACAAGAACCAATGAACTCTGACCGTGAAAGCCTTCGACAATATTTTGAACTACCATTTTATATTTCTTTCCTTTATAATGCATACATAATAATGCATTTATAATACATATAGTTGTTACAACCAGAATGCCTGTAAAGAATGAGCATCTAAAAATAAAACCCTCACAATCTGTGGAACCAAATACTCAAGATGAAACTACAGCCCTGCAGGAAACTGGTCTAAAATTGGTTAGGGGGAGGGATCAAAATCTCCTTGGAAGATGGTTTGTGCTCCTCCTGCCCGATCTTGCTTCAAACCAAACTAGCAAAAAGGTGATAAACAGCTGCATACAGAGTTTAAATTGTGACGTGCTTTTGAGACATGTCCTTTTAAAAATAAATAAATAAATGGGAGTTCTTCAGTACTTTAAAGACTAACAATACTTTATTCCTGCATTACCGTTCTTGAACTGGAGCCCACATCTTCTTCAGATGCACTGCTTTGATTTCTTACTAGGCAGACTGTTGTTTTAAATAGAAGGTACAGAACTCTGAGAAGCCAAGGGATAGGTTTTTGAGGCACCCTCTCCTTCTTACTGTACCCTGTGTCAGTGGCCTGGATCCAGACAAGAGTTTCCATGGATGCAAAGATTCCCTGCTGCAGAATGCAACTTCCTCACCTTCTCCTCCTGTGGCAGCTTGAAATGCCTCCCATGCACTCACAAGAACGCTAGACTGAATCCAAGACAATGCCACTTTTGTTCATTTTACATATTTTTCAATGTATGTTTGACATCTGAATTTAATATAGTAGTATCTTTAAAATGTTATGTCTTAGAAATTGAAAGACAGAACCCCCTTATCAGATTCCCTAGCAAAGTACAGCCCTTGTGCAAATAAGATTCTGTCAATGTTAGTGGTTTTTGAACATAAAGATAGTGGGCTTGTAGGAAGAGGGGGAGGAATTTGCCTGTCATGCTGCTGTTGATTGTGGCAATACCTCCAAGGCTCAGCCTCCAAGCTCCAAGCCTGGCTGGGGTTCAGTGGAGGAGGAAAGGCCATTGTTTGTCCTGAGTGACCAGCAATTAAATTTAATCAGAACATTGGTTCTCGTAGGTTATCCGAGCTGTGTAACCGTGGTCTTGGTATTTTCTTTCCTGACGTTTCGCCAGCAGCTGTGGCCGGCATCTTCAGAGGAGTAACACTGAAGGACAGTGTCTCTGTGAAGTCAGTGAAGCAAAGCAAAAATAATTAAAATACCCCTAAATCTAGAGATACATTTTACTAACTGGTGTTCCCTTGGAAGAACAAAGATGTGATAATAATGTAAAATTTTGAAAGGTAGTACTGTTGGTAACTATTGATGTGGTCACCTCTAAGTGTGAGGTCATTAACCCTGTTGCTACATCTCAAAAAAGGACCACATGCCACTGCTGTTTCTTGAATTGGAGAGTTTGAATTGGTTGCAGGCTGAAACAGACTTTTTTTCCAAGCATTGTAAACAATACTTCCAAGTAAGTATACTCTAGGCAGCAACCCCAAAGCACCCCCAGAAAACAGGTTGCGTGCAAGACAAGGCTTCAGGCTACAGCAAAGTAAGTGCTCCATCCGGAAGAAGCTCAAGGCATAAACAGTGCTTCTCCAACAGCCTCAATTCCCAGGTACAGAAGGCAGAAAGAAACAACCTCAAACAGCTCTTGAGCAGGTTGAATCTGCCAAAATTCACCTGTGGGAGTAATAGAGACTGCTTTACAGGGATTATAAGAAGGAGCATAGCTTCAGGGTGACTGCTCTGGTACTCCCATTTGCAGTTTTAACAAAAGAAATGTAACTGTGAGCCAATAGAGAAGAACCTGTCCAACCATATTAAACTATTTCGAAAGTAGAAGATAGCAGGAGCTATTAGTGCCTGTCTAATTCTTTGTCTTCACAAATGCACACCAGGGGCACAGATTTCTCAATTTCCTGGGGGGGTGCATACTAATCTATATTAAATTATTTTAATATGAAATTATTTATATTTCCAAAAAATCATATGCCATCAATGATTAATCATGTGACTTAAAAATATTTTTATTACTCAAAACAGTCTGAATTTCAGTCAAAGAAAGAAGACTGTAAAAGGAGAGGAAAGATGCTATGAACCCCTTCACAGAGACAATTTGAGTAAATATTTCATTTGTGTATGAAACTTAGGCTGAGTGTGTGACTGGCCCAATGTCACAAAGTGTGCTTCATGGCTAAGTGGGGATTTGAACTATGGTCTCCTCAATCGTAGACCAACATGCTAACAACTACACCACTCACATACTGGACAGGCACTCTGTACGAATCTCCAAATGCATCTCAGAATCCACAGTAAATACTGGCTTCTCAGATACCCTGACCTGAAAATATGGGAGCATTTGTTTGGTTGAAATAGCGTCCAGGATAGCAGAATCGCATCATTTCTCCATAAATGAGGAACCAGATTGATCCCCCCCCACAGATGCACAAAAACAAAAAATGGCTAAAGAGAAAAATATTATTGTCTCTACCACTTTTTTCTCTAGTTGCAAGTCTCGGGATACTAAAATCACCTTAACTTCCAGCACACTGTCTGTTTCTGTGATCCACACATTGAGAGTAGGAGCTTTAGGTAGAATTTCCAAAGATTCCCAAGGAAAAAATAAGGTAAGGCAGTGGAGGGGTGCTCCTGTGTGCTAAGTAAATGTCCCAGCGAAAGAAAAGCAGAGTTGGCAACCTCTGTGCAAGTGGAGAGGATGAGAGTGCTCAGTTTTGGCTGGCAAAGCAGCTATAGTTCTAGAGCCAGCACAGAAGAATTTCAAAGAAATAAGGTCCAGGAATTCACAATAAGTCCAAGATGAGATTTCCTGGCTAAGCGTGCCCATGTCCCATCAATGAATCAGTGTCCCACCCAAAGTTTTGATCATTCATTAGCATAGCCTGAGGAAAGCCTTGACCTCACCGTCTCCATTGCTAGCTCCTAACATGGCTGCCAAGGCAAATTTAGCCAGGATGGAATCAGGGCAGACAACACACAACTAGGTAGGAAGGGGTCCTTGGTAACACTCCCCCACACCCATAGCTAAAGACAAAATGAAGGGGGGGGTTTCTTTCTCTAAGGCAGGGTCACAAGTACACAGAAATAATGCAATTATTAGCATCCCATCTGTTAAGCCAAATATTATTCTCTTGATCCATTATGTACATCAGATAGTTTCAGAGGGTAGCCATGTTGTCTGTTGGTACAACAGCTTGATTGAGTCCAGTTGCACCTTAGAGACCAACAAGATTTTGGGGGTATAAGACTTTGAGAGTCAATGCTCCCTTCGTCAGATACCAACGAAGGGAGCTTTGACTCTCAAACGTTTATACCCCCAAAATCTGAGTAATCTCTAAATTGACTCTAATCTAGCTCCAGTTACATCAGAGTTTGTGTTGCAAACTACAGGAAATAGATTCTTCAGTCCAACCACTGAGGGCTTCTGATTGCTAGATGGATTGATCTTTTCCTTCCTCCTGCCATGCTCTTTGTTTCTTCACAGACAGTATTATCAACTGAAGGTCCCTTCCTCCTCTTATTGTTACAAAAACAAACAAAACCAGCCCTGTGCCTTCTAGGAAGTTGTTAAGTTGCTTCAAAGACAAACAGGACTGACTGAACTTGAGAACCTGACAGCCCGAGCAACTTCGTGATGCTTCCTGGCAGCTGTGGGGGGGGGGGGCATTGCCTCTGCTGGGAAATCGGGGGGGGGGGGCTGACAGCCCAGAGAGGACATTGCCCTGCTGGAAATCCCAGGGAGGCTTAAACATCACTGCCCCCATTCCCCGCATAGTTTATACCTCTGGTGCACACACTTTCTGTTTATAAGCAATGACTGAAATAGCTGGCAGTAGTAGTAGAAGCCATTCCTTACTCAGGGAACTTAAGTTGTTCTTGCACCTAATGTTACACATTATCAATATTAGCTGATCATGACTTTTTGGCTACTTATTTCTGTAATATAATACATATTTTATCCCTGGTGTAGTACATGGAATTAAAATACAGTGAAGTACAATAGAGGTATGCAAAACAGGAAGAACAAAGCGTTCTTGCTTGAGACATTTAATAACATTGGGAATCCAAGACAATGACTCAAAATAGATATCTGCTCTTAATTTTTTCCTTACTTTAAAAGCCCCAAATTGCAATACTTCTAAACATTCATGAACAGAATCTCAAGGGTTCCTTTAATTGTGCTTCTGGGAAAAGGTCAGTAATAAAGCCGTAATTGCTAGATGTGTAGTATATTTTTTACATCTTGGCTTGCAATAAATAATAACCACTCTACAGATTCCTTAGTGGGTGGTAGAGTGTCTCCTGGAATTTTCTTAAGAGCTAAAAAGCTAAATATAAGTTATTTAATTATGATGCTGTGACTGAATCCATTATAAAGACCTTTAGGTTCATACAGCTCCCGCAGCAATCTCTGTCAAACCACTGAAAAGATTAAACAAATATCGTCACAGTCCTATGCAGAACAAAATCAATGAATTCTGGAAAATGTTTTTAACTCATGGTTAGCTGGCTTCCATTTTCCTGGATTCTCATTGTATTTTTTTTATTTCTCAGAAATTGGTAAATGGATAAATTTTGATAAATATTTTAACATATGTTATTAATAGTTTAAATGGGTAGTCTAAAAAAACGCCATAAAAACACAGGATTGGATCCAACCAACTTTGCTGATAGTGAACAAAGAAGGAAGGGTGCTTTTTGACCACCAAAATAGGCTAAAATGAGGATTCCGGAACCTTAATGGACAAAAGCCATGTGGGACAGGTGATGTAGTAAGGAGGGGAATTCATAGAATCATGAAGTTGGAAGGGACAACCAGGGTCATCTAGTCCAACCCCCTGCACAATGCTTGTTTGTTTGTTACAGCCAATGGCCAGCATAAGCCTGCACAATGAAGGAATTTCACAACTATCTCCCCATACAACCCCAGCGACCCCTACTCCACGCCCAGAAGATGTCCAAGATGCCCTCCCTCTCATGAACTGCCTAAGGTCATAGAATCAGCATTGCAGGTCTTAGAATCAGAATTGAGCAAGATTAGGCTGAAGA